>NW_006921673.1:5278121-5279768 GCF_000298275.1 Orycteropus afer afer | reverse complement strand
CTTTTAAGATCTCAGGCACTACTTGCCAAAGTAGGAGGTGGAACAATGTTTTATATAGTATGTTATGCCAATTGAGCTTGATGTCCCCTGTAACTATGGTCTCGAGCCCACAGGTTCAACTACTAGGTCCCTCTGGGTAGCTGGCTGTGACCAAGAAATGACTAAAACCTTGTCCCTTGTCAACTCTACTATACCCCTGGGAGTTCTTACAGAACATATAAATACACTTGCAGAACCATTGTCTGCCAATCCTATACATGGTCTTGGATACACTCCTTGCTGCATAGACATACCTAATAGTTCAGCCTGTCCACCCATCTATCCATCCATATACCCACATTTGCTTTCACTGACAATGCAGTACTATATGTGCAAAAGGGTTCATCTTTATTGCCTGTACCTCCCATGTACCTCTCTCCGTCTTCCTCTTCCTCAATGCCACCATGTTGATCACTCACATTTGGTACCTTGCTCTTCTCTGCACCCAAATCAATACTTATGTCTATCTAACTGTGTTCCCTACCCTACCCTGCCACCCCTGGTAACCAACAAAGAAAATTTCTTTTCATGTATAAACCTTTCCTTGACTTTTACAATAATGGACTAATACAGTATTTGTCTTTCTGTGATTGACTTATTTCACTTATCATAATGTCCTCCAAGTTCATCCACATTCTGCGGTGTTTTGGAGAGTCTGCATTATTCTTTAGTGTTGCATAGTATTCCATTGTGTGTATGTACTACAGTTTGGTTATCCATTCCTCAGTTGATGGACACCTAGGTTTTTTCCAAATTTTTGCTATTGTAAATAGTGCTGTGATGAACACGGGTGTGCATATGTCTGTTCTTGTCATGGCTATCACTCCTTTAGGATATATACCTACTAATGGAATGGCTGGATCAAATGGTGTTTCTATTTCCAACCTTTTAAGCAATCACCATACTACTTTCCATAGTGGTTGTACCATTTTACAGTTCTACCAGCAGTGTATGAGAGTCCCAATTTCTCTACATCCTTGCCAGCATTTGTCATTTCTGTCTTGTTGAACTTTGCTGTTAGTGCTGGAGCAAGATGGTATCTCATGTTGTTTTGATTTGCATCTCCCTAATGGCTAATGATCATGAGCATTTCTTTGTATGTTTGTTGGCTGCCTGAGTATCCTCCTTGGTGAAGTGTCTATTCATGTCTTCTGCCCATTTTTAATTGGATTATTTGTCTTTTTGTTATTGAGGTGTTGTAGTTTTCTATAAATTCTACAGATAAGTCCCTTGTCAGATGTCATTGCTGAATATTCTTTACCAGTCTGTAGGTTCTCTTTTGACTCTTTTGGAGAAGTCTTTGGAAGCACATAAAAATTTAATTTTTAGATGGTCCCATTCATCTAGCTTCTCTTCTGCTATTTGTGTATTTTGTGTTATGTTTGATAGTCTATTTATGCTATATACTAGGGCCCCTAAATTTGCCCCTAGATTTTCCTTGAGGAAGTCTATAGTTTTAGGTTTCACATTTAAGTCTTTGATCCATCTGGAGTTAGCTTTTGTTTATGGTGTAAGGTACAGATCTTGTTTCATTTTTCTGCAAATGGATATCCAGTTTTGCCAGCACCATTTATTAAACAAACATTCTCTTCCCCATTTAATGGATTT
>NW_006921673.1:5269257-5275099 GCF_000298275.1 Orycteropus afer afer | reverse complement strand
AGTCCACTTTTGTATCCTTCCCTTCAAGGCTCAGGGGTCCAAGATTATCTTCTGTGTCTGTGTTAATTGGTTTCCCTTTTCTTTGTTGAAGAACATCTGTGCAGTCCTTCTGCCTAGTCTGCCATCTTGCCGGAACTCCCAGTAAAAATATTTTTAATAATCATATGTGAAATAAAAACTTGCAGATACAGTATAGCTGAGAAACTTAATCTTTGCAAAACATTATTGACTGCTTAAAAAAAAAATAATGCGAATATACTATGGTGTTTATAACATGTCTAAATAAAATGTATGACCACAATAGCACAAAGGTTGGGATGAGAAAAATCAAAGTATACTATTGCATGCTAGTGAAACATATGACAACATTGATGAATCTCAAAATAATGGTGAGTAAAGGAAGACAGACAGAAAAATAGTGCATATTGTGATTTCTTAATATAAAAATGTTAAAAAATACATACTAATACATGGAGACAGAAAGCAGATCATTGGTTGCATAAGAATGGAGAAAGAAGTGAAGGACATGTAGAAGAGAGATAACAAAGTACACTTTGAAATGTATGGAGAAGATAAACATCATTATTGTGACTGTGCTGATAGTGTCACAGGTGTGCACAGCTATCAAAATGTGTAAACTTGTACAGTTTAAATTTGTGCTATTTATTGGATTTCAATTATACACCAATTCAAAAATCTAAAAGAACATAAAAATTAACCATACTGAAATCACTTAAGGTCACATAATTTTATAATTTGATGTTTGCTGTGTTAAAAATATATGTTATATGTTATTCTTGCTACTTTAAATTTTGAGGAAATATAGCTTTTGTGCACTATAAAATATTCCAGCATTTGCTTGTAAATATTTTTATTTTTATATAATTGGATTGAAAACTTGCCTGCTCTTCTAAGTGTGACCAAAGGCTGTAGACATGATGAAGGGCATAGCCAAGACAGAAATTAAACAAACTAAATGCCGCCAGAATCAATATCAGCTGCACATTCTTTTGGTGTTATCTTTAGGTAAATGAAATTAATTGTGATATTGAAGTGATCCTGTTTTTGAATGTGGATCTCCAATGTGGTGAAACTTTCATCCAGTGCCAAATAATAAAGTAGGAACTGTCTTCCCAAAGTCATTTTCACTTGTAAGATTGCAAGTAGATATATATCATGGTTGTTAAATATCAGCTTCTGGGCATTCTGCCATAATCTTAAGACAGCTGACAACAGGGATTCTTAAAATGTGGTCCACACGCTACTGGAAATCTTCAAAGATCTTCTAGGGGGTTCAGAAGCTTTTTGAAAAGACACTTTCAAGAACATAAGTATTTTTCTCAAATGCAGATTTAGCTCTACATTAGAAGTCACAAAAGTCAATACCACTTTTCTATAACTTCAGTTTAAAAACAAAGAAAAAAGACTTCTGGTAATATAGCAGAATAGGCAGACAAGCTACACATACCCTCTTCCACAATAACAAGAGAAACCAATTGACAGAGATTAAAAAAAAAAAAAAGATAATACTGGAGCCCTGAGCTTTGAAAGGAAGTATACAGAAGTGGATTAAGCACCGACTAGTGGAAAAATCGGAATGAAAACATAAGTACAGAGACAGATGGAGCTGTGGACTGTTAGATACTCTAATGGCACCAACAGCCTGAATATTTCCAAGTGGTGTTGGTACTTCAGAATTGACATAAAGATCACCCTGGTTGCATGGGCTGCAGGGATGACAACACTGGGGGACCTATGACTAGGAAGGGAAACAAGAAGGAGGGAGACAACTGGCCTTTGGACTTTTGGCTGTCTGGAGGGCACAGGTATTTTGAGTGTTTACAAGTGGTGGTCATTTTGGATATTTAAAGATCCAGGGTGCAGCCATTTTGAATGTTTACAAGCAGTGGCCATATTGTATTTTAAAGTGACAGCATTCTCATTTGGACTCCAGGGACCTAAGAATAGGCTCTCTTTGCCAAGGACGGGAGGGACATACAGGAGGCTGACAACAGGTAAGAAGACAAGTGGTGAGTGTATAAGTGCTGCCAACTAACAAATAAAGGAGCACAGTACCCTGCTTATGTAGATAACATCCAAACAAAATAAAGAAAAGAAAAACTGTAGGCAAGTCACTCCAACATACAATCACCAATTAAATATAAACACAAAAACATCACAATGTCACATAGACAACAGAGCATCACAGTCCACACAAAGAACCAAGATAAAGTAGAAGAAACAAGAGACCAGGATACAGACCCAGAACATATCCTTGTGAAAGAAGCAACATTGGAACTCCTTGATAAGGAATTCTAAAGAATTATATTTAGGTACCTTCAATGGGTTGAAAGTCAGATCAAGGAAAATACTGACAAAATTAAGGAAAGCAAAGACAGAACCTTAGAACAGTCTTGGAAAAAAATAAAGAACAAAAGGACAAAATAAATGTAAAATTAGAAATGATACAAAATCTACAAATAGGAATCCAAATGATTAATACTAAATTGTCAGAAATAGATAACACATTGAAAGGACAAAGGAGCAGAATTGAATAATGCAAGACAGAATTAGTGAGATTGAAGACAAATACCTTAATATATCTTTGGAAAGGGGTCGATCAGAAAAAAATATAAAAACAAAATGAAGAAAGCCTAAGGTTCATGTGGGATACCATCAAAAGGAATACCTACATGTAATCAAAATTCCAGAACAGGAAGAGATAAATAAAACCACAGATAAAATTGTCCAAGATTTGTTGGAAGAGAATTTCCCTGGTATGATGAAAGATGATAATGTACATTCAAGAAGTCCAGCAAACCCCAAACAGGACAGACCCCAAAAGAAAATCACCAAGACGTATCATTATCAAACTCACCAAAACCAAAGACAAAGAAAGGATACTGAAAGCAGAACAGGAAAAACGAAAAGTTACCTACAAGGGGCAATATGACTAAGGTCAGATTTCTTGGCAGAAACCATACAAGCGAGAAGACAACAGGATGGTATATATAAAACCTTGAAAAAGAAAAATTTCCAGCCATGAATTATATACCCAACAAAATTGTTCCTCAAATATGATGGTGAAATTAGGATATTTCCAGATAAGCAGAAATTAAGGGAATCTTTTAAAATCAGAGCACCCTTACAAGACATGCTAAAGGAAATCCTTTGAATAGAGAACCAATAATAGTAAACAATGGACCATTAACACACATGATGACATACACCAGAAACCAACCCAGTTATGGACGTATCCAAGGTGGAAGAGCCTGCAGGATTGTGAACAGGGAACCAGACATTGGTTGATGGGTGAAGACAACTGCAACCCAGAAAAAAGGAAAGAGTTGTGTGGTTGCAGAACTTCTAAATGGTAGGGAAGTCAGGATGACTGCAAGGTGTAGCAGACTATTCTGGACTTGGGGAGAGAATTGTAGATCACAGAGTGGCCTCAGGAAGAGGTGATGAACCTTCACATCAGAATGGAAGAAAGGATGAGTGCAGGTTTTTTGGCAGGTGATGGAGCAATAGTGGCAAGAAGAGTGATGTCATGGTTCATGGACAGGGTGGGCTTGGCACAGAAAATTGCATGGAGCAGGGAAATCAGAAGCACCATGAAAAAGCACATAACAAAATGACAGCAACAAATTCATACTTGTCGATAATTACATATTTGACAAGGGATTTATCTCTAAAATGTATAGAAAACTCCAGCACCTCAACAACAAAAAGATTAACAATCCAACTGAATAAAGGGTGGAAGACATGAATGGACACTTCACCAAAGAGGATATTCAGGCAGCCAACGAATAATAAAATGAAGAAATGTTCATGATCATTAGCCATCAGAGAGATGCAAATCAAAACAACAATGAGATACCATCTTGCCCCAGCTCTAGTAGCAAAGTCAACAAGACAGAGAATAACAAATGCTGGTGAGGATGTGGAAAGATTGGGACTCTCCTACACTGCTGGTGGGACTGTCAAATGATACAACCACTGTGGAAAGCAGTATGGCAATTCCTTAAAAAGCTGGAATTAAAAATATCATTTCACCCAGCAATCCCATTACTTGGTATATATCCTAAAGAAATGACAGCCATAACAAGAACAGATATATGAAAACCCATGTTCATCGCAGCACTATTTCCAACAGCCAAAAGATGGAAACAAACTGGTGCCCATCAACAGAAGAATGGATAACCAAACTATGGTACGTACACACAATGTAATACTATGCAACACTAGTGAATAATGAAGAATCTGCAAAACACTGCATAACATGGATGAATTTGGAGAACATTATGCTGAGTGAAATAAGTCAATCACAGAAAGACAAAGGTATTAGTCCATTACTATAAAAAGTCAAGAAAAGTAAACTTTCGTTGCTGGTTACCAGGGGTGGGAGGGGAGGGGAAGGAACACTGAAAAAAAAAAAAAATGCATTGACTTATATCACTTTAGCTTTGTGTATTTCACTGCACATAAATTATATTTCAATAAAATGTATTTTAAAAAAAACTCAAATTGGATATAAATGTGTTGATTAATTATGAGCAACCACTTTTGTACTTTTTCCCTCAAAGTGTTCTGCAAACCAACTGCACTAGAATGATGTCTATAGACATGGGAAAATATTAAAACACAGATTCCTGTTTCTTCCCTTCAAATTTACTGCACTGGATTCTCTAGGGATGAGATTGGCAATCTACCTTTTTTAACAAAAAACCTAAAGTTTCTTATGCTTAACAAGATTTTTGCTCTACAATTTCCCTCCAGTTGGATTGGCCCCACATGAGTAACAAATATTTCCTGAAACTAAGAACATACTACCACACTGGTTGACTGTGGACTGTCTTATTCTTTAATTCTTCTGTTTACCTTTGTTTTTGCTGTCGTTAAGTGCTGTCAAGCCAGACCCGACTCATAGCAATCCTTCCTTGGGTTTCTGAGGCAGTATCACTACGGAAGTAGATTACCCAACCTTCCTTCTGAGGAGTGGCTGATGGGTTTGAACCACCAGCCTTCTGGTTAGCAGTCAAGTGCCTTAGGCACTATGCTACCAGAGCACCCATTTTTACCTTTGGCTATGTTAAAATAAGTTACAAGCAGAATTGTAAGGTCAAAAAGAAATTCAAGAAAGCCAAGGAGACTTCTGAGGAGTGGTTTGAAGAGTAAATGAGGAAGCATCCAGGTGTGTGTTTTTCTGGCTTTGATAAGCCAAAGTATTATTTTTAGACAGAAATAACAAAATTCATGCTCAGTTATATAAATAATTTCTTATTAAACTTTACGTAAAGGAAAAAAGTTATCATGAGCCTGAAACTCTGCTTTGTCATTGAAACAATTGTCTTTTATAATATCACATTTGTTTATATGAGATATTTAAGACTGTAACTCTAAGAGAACAGATTGTATGGAAAAGTTCTCAAAGATTATTGAACCTCTATGGATCTAAAAGTGTGAGGTTTATAGAGTCAGGGTGGTGGCAGTGACCAAGATCAAGAAGCTGGCAACTACTGGCCAGCACCTAGAAATTATTTAAATTTTAACACCTAGAGTTTCTTGTTCATGTTGTTGTTGTTGTTAGGTGCCATCGAGTCATTTCTGACTCATAGTGACCCCATGTACAGAAGAACAAAACACCGCCCGATTCCGTGCCAGCTCCATGATCTCTGCTGTACTTGAGCCCATCATGGCAGCCACCGTGTCAATCCACCTCGTTGATGCATTCCCTCCAGGACAGATCTGTTAGTTATTTTAGCAGTCCATGGTACTTTCAGCATTCTTCACCAGCACCACAACTCAAAAGCATCAACTCTTCTTCGATCTTCCTTATTCA
>NW_006921673.1:5267452-5268632 GCF_000298275.1 Orycteropus afer afer | reverse complement strand
CTTCTCAATGTTATCCATAATTTGTCATGATCCACACAATCAAATGCCTTTGCATAGTCAATAAAACACAAGTAAACATCTTTCTGGTATTCTTTGCCTTGAGCCAAGATCCATCTGACAACAGCTATGATATCCCTTGTTCCACATCCTCTTCTGAATCCAGCTTGCACATCTGGAAGTTCTCTGTCAATACACTGCTGCAACCGTTTTTGAAGTATCTTCAGTAAGATCTTACTTGCGTGCGATATTCACGATATTGTTCGATAATTTCCACATTCTGTGGGATCACTTTTCTTTGGAATGAGTACAAATATGGATCTTTTCCAGTCAGTTGACCAGGTAGCTGTCTTCCAAATCTCTTGGCATAACCTGGTGAGTGCCTCCAATGGAGCATCTGTTTGTTGAAAGATCTCCATGGGTATTCCATCAATTCACGGAGTCTTGTTCTTCACCAATTCTTTCATTGCAGCTTCGATTTCCTCCTTCAGTACCATTGGTTCTAGATCATATGCCACTTCCTGAAATGGATGAAGATCGACCAGTTCTTTTTGGTACAGTGACTCTGTGTATTCCTGCCATCTTGTCTTGATGTTTCTTGCATCATTCAATATTTTGTCCTTAGAATCTCACAATATTGTAACTCGAGGCTCATATTTTTCAATTCTTTCAGCTTGAGCAATGCCAAGTGTGTTTCTTGTTTATAAAAAAATAAAATTAGCATTGTAATAACCTACTGGTATTTATAATTGGCAATCTGCTTCAATAAACATCACAGACAGGAATCCTTGTGGAGCAGTTCTCCTCTGTCAGATGGGATTGTTATGAGTCAGAATCAACTCTATGACACTTAACCACAACAACATGTTAAAGACAAACATTGGGCTCATTGGATCCAGAGGCGGTGTTAGTGCTACAATTAAACAGAAGTCATTCATGCCCAAAAAATGGCCACATAAAAGCACACTATTGTAGAGCACAGGGAGCCCCGATGGGACAGTGACTAAGCACTTGACTAATAACCAATAGGTTGGAGGTTTAAAAACATCAGCCAGGGCGGGGCAAGATGGCGGACTAAGGAGAAGGATTGCACAGACCCTCTTCAACAAAGAAAAGGGAAACCAATAAATACAGACACAGAAGATAATCTTGGACCCCTGAGCCTTGAAGGAAAGGATGCAGA
>NW_006921673.1:5231113-5248592 GCF_000298275.1 Orycteropus afer afer | reverse complement strand
CAGCCATTCCATTACTAGGTATATACCCTAAAGAAGTGGGAGCCATGACAAGAATAGATATATGCACACCCATGTTCATCGCAGCACTATTTACAATAGCCAAAGGATGGAAACAACCTAGATGTCCATCAACTGATGAATGGATAACCAAACTATGTTACATACACACAATGGAATACTATGCAATGCTAAAAAATAATGTAGAATCTGCAAAACACTGCATAACGTGGATGAACTTGGAGGACACTATGCTGAGTGAAATAAGTCAACCACAAAAGGACAAATATTGTATTAGTCTGTTATTGTAAAAGTCAAGGGAAGGTTTATCTATGGAAGGAAATTTTCTTTGTTGGTTACTAGGGGTGGGAGAGGAGGGGAGGGAATGCTGTTAGATAGATAGAGATAAGTATTGATTTGGGTAATGAGAAGGGCAATGTACCAAATGTGAGTGACCAATATGGTGGCATTGAGGAAGAGAGAGACATAGAGAGGTATGTGGGAGGTACAGACAACAAAGATGAATCCTTTTGCACATACAGTACTGTGTTGTCAGTGAAGGCAAGCTTGGGTATATGGGTGGATAGATGGTCGGACAGGCTGAACTTTTAGGTATATCTATGAAGTGGGGATTGTATCCAAGAACGTGATAGGGTTGGCAGACAATGGTCTTATAAGTTTATGTGAATGATCAGAATTCCAAGATGTATAGTAGAGCTGACAAAGAGCAAGGTTGTGGTCACTGCTTGGTCACAGCCAGCTACCCAGAGGGACCGAGTACCTGAATCTGTGGGCTTGGGGACCATAGTCACAAGGACATCAACCTCAATTGGCATAACATACTATACAAAACATTGTTCCACCTCCTACTTTGGCGAGTTGTGACTGGGATCTTAAAAGCTAGAAAGCTTCCATCTAGATGAAATGATGGGTTTCTCCTTGTCCAGAGCAAAGAAGAAGGAAGAAAACCAAAAAGTTATAGAAACAATTAGTCCTAGTGACTAGTACACCATCCAATCCGCAGCCTATACAACTATGAGACCAGAAGAACTAGATGGTGACCGGCTACCACTGTTATGCACTTGGAAGGGGATCTGTATAGGAAATCCTTGATAGAGAGGGAGAACAATGTGGAACAAAACTCAAAATCATTTGGAGAAAAACAAAAGCGGGGGGAAGGGGACCAGGTTTTCTGGTCCAACAGAGCCTGGTGGAACCGCTGAGACTATGGCCCCTAGCTGCCCTTTGGTTCTGGAATTGAACCCCCACCTGTGGTTTCCAGCCAAACAAAAGACAGGCATATGAGTTGAACATTTACCTGAGGTAGATACACTCCTTGGAGAGAATAATCATGGGAGAAAGAAGTGCTGCTTATGCACAGGGAGACAGCTCAGGGAGCAGGAGTGCATGAAGGGGTGGACACAGG
The DNA here is from genome assembly GCF_000298275.1 of Orycteropus afer afer. Lineage (NCBI taxonomy): Eukaryota > Metazoa > Chordata > Mammalia > Tubulidentata > Orycteropodidae > Orycteropus > Orycteropus afer. The sequence continues at coordinate 5,247,169 of NW_006921673.1, read as the reverse complement.
AAAGAGGTAACTGTGGGAAGGAAGTGGGAGGGGAGCTGTTGCATTGTGGTACATTGTGATCAATGTCATAAGACAAAGTGTATGTGAACTGCTGTATGGAAAGTGAAATTCATCTATAAATTTTCACCCAAATCACAATTTAAAAAAAAAAAAAAAGACCTCTTTAAAGTGCTGAAGAGCAAAGTGCGCCGAACCCAAGCCATGATGTTTTCAGTTGCCTCATATGCATGTGAGAGCTGGACAATTAATAAGGAAGACCAAAGAAGAGTGGATGCATTTGAAGTGTGGTGTTGGTGAAGAATGCTTCAAGTATCATGGACTTCCAGAAGAACAGACAAGTCTATCCTGGAAGAAGTGTAGCCAGAATGCACTTCTGTGAGAAGTGAGAATGGTCAGACTTTGTCACACCTACTTTGGGGAGGGGAAGGCCCTCAACAAGATGGATTGACCCTGTGACTGCGGCAATAGGCTCAAGTATAGCAGGGATCGCGGAGCTGGTGTGAGACCAGACGGTGTTTTGTTCTGCTGTGGATAGGGTTCCTATGAATCAAAGACAACTCTATGGCATCTAACAACAATAACAACAAACTTTGGTCATGTTGTCAGGAAGGACCATTTCCATTTGAAATATGTCATGCTCAGTGAAATGGAAGGTCAGTGGAAAAGGAGAAGGCCCTCAGCGAGATGGATTTACACAGTAGCTGCAATGATGGGCTCAGGCATAGAAGGGGTTGTGAGGCTGACACAGGACTGGGCAGTGTTTCTTTCTGTTATGCATAGGGTCGCTATGAGTTGGAGCCAACTCGAGGACACCTAACAACAACAATATCACTGTAAAAAGCTATTGAAGTTTATTTGAAAAGATATGGTATTCATGGGAAGTCCTCATGATCATCACCTCTACGTGTCAAAATCTTTCCACTTACCTCAAATGCTGCTGCCTCAGTGAAGTCAATTCACCTTCACTCAGTCAAAGGAATTGCTTTTTACTTCTGCTTCTTAACAGACATTCATTACACCTCTTTTCCAGCACATATACTTTTCATGATTAAATTTTTTTCTGTCCGCATTGATTAAGTTCCTGAAAGACAAGATCCTTATCTGATAATCTTTGTATCTTTCACAGAAAAGCACAGTCTTGCACAGAATTGGCATTTGATAATATTTATTAAGTAATTTTAAAGGAATTGTAAAAATGATTATGGACTTTTCTAAGCAAATAGTTAGCCTGATAAACTAATGTGTATTTAGCCTGATTTTATAAATTTATATAAATACTCTCAAAAATTCATGTTGGTGTTACCCTAATCTCAGCACGGATCTACCTAGATAGGAAGCCCATCTAATATCAATGGCACACTGCTCTTGGTATAATTAAATGCATTTGAAAAGAGATCAAGAGCACCTATCTTGGTTACCTAGTATCACTCTGACAAGAATATACCACAAATGGGGTGGCTTAAAGAAGCAAGAGTTTATTCTCTTACAGTTTGGAGGCTTTAAATCTGAATTCAAAGTGCCAGGCTCTAGGGGCTGGGTGAAAGCCCTTCAACCCTGGGCTTCAGCTCTGCCTCCTGCTCCCAGCCCACTGAAACTGGAGGTTTCTCTTCACGCAGCTGCTGGCTGCTGAGGCTGACAAAGCCAAGTAATAAGGCACAGACAGCCCCAATACTACCAAACCACATGGCAGGCTGTTAATTCAAGTCCATTAAAAGTCCCAAGGTCAGCAGATCATGGCAGGCTGCTAAACAACAACACGGCTACATGCAGGGTTAAAGGGTGCCATAAGCTAAAGACCATTCCCCAAGGCTTCTCCTTATATACAGGAAGCAGACCACATCCCTAAGGCCGCTAGCTACTCAGCTGCTTAATGGATTCCACCATGGAGTTGATTACCAGTCTCATCAAGGGGAATACTCTATGCAGCAGCCTAACCACTCAACCAGGCCTAGCCAAGTTGACACACATACTTAACTACCACAGCATCTTCTTCTCTATCCTGCAAATTCAGAACCTATTATTACCTTACATATAAAAATCAAAACATCTTTACATCTTTTTACAATGACATTTTTTTTCCTTCCATTTTGATTCCTAGCTAGGAAGTTTTTGATAGAATACTATTAGTTTAGATGAGCAGTCTTAATTAATGTTTAATATCCAAATTAACAGGGATGCATTTTAGTACTAAGGATGCATAATTAAACATTATTCCCCAAATAGATACATTAAATAAATAAACCACTAACCAGCTGGCATTGCATCAATTTGGGTTCACGGCAATCTCGTGTGTTTCAGAGTAGAACTGTGCTCCATAGATTTTCAATGGCTTTTTCATATACATTTTGTTTTGTGACACTGGTTACTTTCCCCATACTGTAATAGCTCTCCTCCCACTTCTTCCCTGTGTTTACCCTTTCCCTGTGTTCTTCTTGCCTATGCATTCCTGTCTCCTTGCCTTTCTCCCTGTGCAAATGCTGCCATTCTGATCTCCCAAGGTTCATTATTCTAAGGAGTGCATCACCCTCGTGTAGGTGTTTGGTTTATAGCCCTATTTATTGCTTGGCTAAGAGTTAAACCACAAGGGTGAGTTCAATTCCACCAGCCTCTATCAGACCAGCAAGACTGGTCTTTTTCATGATTTTGAGTTTTGTTCCATATTTTTCCCCCATTCCACCCAGGATCTCCAATTTTTATTCCTTTCCTAGTAGCTAGGTACCATCCAGTTCTTCTGGTCTCAGGGTTGTATAGGCTCAGGTTCTCATGGTCCTTTGGACTGGTTCCATGTGTCTTTGATTTTCTTTACTCTTCTTTGCTCCAGGCTAGGAGAGACCATAGTTACATTTTAGGTGGCTGCTCGTAAGCTTTCAACATCGCAGTTGCTGCTCACCAAAGTAAGATATAGAACAATACTTTTGTATACTATGTTGTGCTAATTGAGCTTGATGTTCCCTATGACTGTGGTGCCCAGCCTGCAGGCCCAGCGACTCATTCCCTCAAGGTGCTGAGTTGTGGCTAAGAAGTTATTCTGACTATACCCCTTGCTACCTTTAAACTGCATATGGACATTTTTATAGCACATAAGGAGCTCTGGCAGCATAGTGCTTAAGGCACTTGACTGCTAACCAGAGGGATGGCTGTTCAAACCCACCAGCCACTTCTCGGAAGGAAGATGGGGCAATCTTCTTCCGTAGTGATACTGCCTCAGAAACCCAAGGAGGGGTCGCTGTGAGTCAGGTCTGACTTCACGGCATATAACAACAACAACAACAACAACATAAATACATATGTTTCAGAGTAGACTTGTCCTCCTTAGGTTTTCAATGGCTTTTTCAGAAGTGGATTGCCAGGCTTTTCTATCAAGAAGCTTCTGGGCAAATTTGAACCGCCAAGCATTTGGTTAGCAGTGGAGTAAATTAGCCATTTGTACTACCATGGGACTCCACAATAAAGTATTTTAGTAACTTAATAAAGTTCTTTTTATTTAGGGAAAAACTTGGATAACGCTGTTATTGTCACAAAACGTACAATAATGTAATCTTTTCATCCTTTCCTCAAAACTTAGCTAAATAGATGCACTTAGTTATTTTCAGATACATCCACACAGTGGTTTTTTTTTCTTATTTTATATAAATTGGTGTCTTCAAAGTATGTACAAGTATATAAATTATACCAGCCCTGTATGTAAGCAACCTCTGGAGAAGTCATGCTTATTATTTTTTTCAAATGTAAAGATCAAGTAGATAATTTAGAGGTCAATAGTGAGCAGTTGGTAATTCAGGTATGATTAACAGTACCTTCAGCTATAATTCCAGAATCTGAAAACTGCTAGGACCTAGGGAGCAATTTTACTGGCTATTAAAATGTTCTTAAGCTGTAGAATAACATATAAAGTCTCTACTGATGAGCAGAGCTATTAATGGTCAGCTTAATTTTAGACAAATTTAAATATATTAATTTTTTCTAATAAGTATTTAATAATGTATGCTAATGACAATAAAGTAATTCTGTAGGCTGGGATTGTGTTGAGGTAATCAAAAGCTCAGGAGGATGGAGGAATTATAGCTGTGGCTATTTCTTATACCTTGGAGTTGCAGTTTATTTTTCCAAAGCACAAAATACCTGTTTTCTTGCTATCCAAGCCACACAGTGAATTCATTAATTTCAGTTCAGTTCAACAAACATTTACCAGGCATCTTCACTTTCTATAAGAAAAGAGCCCCTGGGTGGTACAAATGGGTAAAGTGTTTGGGGGCTAAGCAAAGCGTTGAGGGTTTGAGTCTTCCCAGATGAACCTCATCTGGTGATGAGGCCTGGTGATCTACTTGTGACAAATCAGCCCTTGATTGTTATATGGAGAACAATTCTATTCTGACACCCATGAGTCAGAATTGACTTGAATGTCAATTGCTATACTGATTTTCTACAAGAAGAGTAAGAGTAACACAATGGTAAACAGGCTGCCCAATCCTTGCTTTACCATTTAAGACCTGTGTGACAGATCAAGTCACTTAACAGCTCTGCACCTGCATTTCCTCGTCTGTGAAGTGTGGATCAAAATAATACTGTCTTCTTCGTAAGACAAAATCAGTTTAAACAAAATAATACACATAAAGACCTTTAAAAGAATCCTGAATTTGGGTGTACTTAGTAGATGTTAGCTATTGTGGTGTGTACTGTGTTTGGTACTCTACCACCTCCCTCTTCTTGGGCCTGTGGCTACTCTAAATCAATCTGTGTTCACAGGACTGTTCCCACCCTCAGGACAGTACTATGATACACTAGAGCAGAACACAGATACAGATTTTTTTTTTTTTTACAACAAACGAATATTTTTATGAGCAGGGAAGACTTTTTAAGCAAGTCTCAAAACCAGAAGCCATATAGAAGATGGACACTTTTGATCACAGAAAAATCTGAAATTTTTGTAAGTGAAAGATGCACAAATAAAGTAAAAAAGAGCCAGATGACAATTATGTGCACTACATGTGACACAAAGTTAATTGCCTCAATTTAGAAAATCTTCTTAATAATTAGTAAGATAAATTAGAAAGAAAATAGTTCACATAAAAGTAAGTACAAAGACCAATTGATCAATGAACATGTGAAAAGGTATCTGCCCTTTCTGATATTTAAAGATGCCATTTTCAGCTCTCATATTGGCAAGGTTTACAGATTCAACAATATACCTTTGGATATTGTGAACAATACTGTCATGAATATTGAGTGTAGAAATGTCTGTATGCATCCCTATTTGTAATCCTTTTGGGTATATATCTATGAGTGGAATTGCTGAGGAGCTCTGATAGCATAGTGCCTAAGACATTTGACTGCTAACCAGAAGGCTGCCAGTTCAAACCCACCAATCACTCCTTGGAAGGAAGTTGGGCAATCTACTTCCATAGTAATACAGCCTTGGAAACCCAAGGAGGGGTCGCTATGAGTCAGGTCCGACTCAATGGAACATAACAACCACAACAAACAGCATGGTAATATTGCGGAGGGTGCAGGAAAGTAGGTTGTCTCATGCACTTCTGGGGTGGAGTGTAAATGGATTTGTCCTGTTGAGAGGACAATTTGACAGTATCTGTCAGAATTTTAGATTCACATATGCTTTCTGTCCTATCACTTCTAAGGATTTATCCTACAGCTAACCTCATGTGTACACAAAGATATTCATTGCAGCTTTGTGTAGCAAAAAAGTGGAAACATCTAAATAACTATTGCCAAGGATAGATTCACATAAATTCTAGTCGATCCACTCAGTGGGCCACTAGGAGCTGTTCAAAGAATGAGGGGAATTTGTGTGTGTTGATTTGTGTCAACCTGTGATTTTTTTTTTTTTAAAGACTTTTATTGTGATTTGGGTAAAAGTTTAAGAGCTAATTCATTTTCCATACCTCAATTCATACATGTTTTGTTTCATGACATTGACTGCAATTCCCCACAATGTAACAGCTCTCCTTTAATTTCCTCCCTATAGTTTCCTCATCCCTGTGTCCTTCCATCCCATGTACTGCCCACCTCCCATCCCCAACCCCAAACTATCTCCCTGTACAAATACTACCCTTCTATTCTTTCACAACTCATTACTCCAAGGAGTATATCTACCTGATGTAAATCTTCACCCCATATGCCTGTCTACTGTTTGGCTGGAAGCCACACGAGTGAGTTCAGTTCCAGACCTGCAGGGTAACTAGGGGCCATAATCTCAAGTGTCTCATCAGGCTCTACCAGACCAGCAAATCAGTTTTTTGTTTTGTTTTTTTATGATTTTGAGTTTTGTTCCACATTGTTCTCCTACTCGATCTAGGATCTCCTGCATAAATCCCCCTCGGAGTGGTTGACAGTGGTAGCTGGGCACCATCTAGTTCTTCTAGCCTCATGGTCATATAGGCTAAGGATCACATGGTCTACTACTCCCTTGGACTAAGTGTTTCCATGTCTTTTGTTTTCCTCATTCTTCTTTGCTCTGGACAAGGACAGACCCATCATTGCATGGGCCTCTTGCAAGCTTTTAAGACCCTGGTTGCTATTCTCCAAAGTAGGAAGTAAAACAATGTTTTTGTGTAGTGTATTATGCCAATTGAGTTTAATGTCCCCTGCAACCATGGTCCTGAGCCCACAGGCCCAACTACTCACTCCCTCTGGGTAGCTGGCTGTGGCCAAGAAGCCACTACAAACTTGTCCCTTGTCAGCTCTACTATACACCCGGATATTCTTACAGTACATACAAATATGCATGTAGAAACATCTTCTGCCAACCCTATATATAGTCATGGGCACATTCCCCGCTGCCTAGACATACTTGATCATTCCTCCTGTCCACTTATCTATCCACCTGTAGATCAATGCTTGCCATCACTGACAACATACTACTATACATGCGAAAGGGTTCATCTTTGTTGTCTGTACCTCCTGTGTACCTCTCTATGTCTTCCTCTTCCTCGGTGCCACCACTTATTAGCTGTGTGGAATCAGGCAAGTTGTTTAGCCAGTCTGTGCCTTAGTAATAATTAGAGAATTAAAAAAATAAACCAAACTCACTGCCATTGAGTAGGTCCTGACTCATAGCGACCCCTCCTTGGGTTTCTGAGGCAGTATCTCTATGGAAGTAGATTGCCCAGTCTTTCTTCTAAGGAGTGGCTGATGGGTTTGAACCACCAGCCTTCTGGTTAGCAGTCAAATGCATTAGGCACTATGCTACCAGAGCTCCTAAAATAGACGTAATAAATTGTACCCACCTTTAATTTTGTTGTGAGGAGTAACTGAATTAATAGATGTTAAGAACAGTCCTTGACATAAAGTAGCCACTCAGAAAATGTTAATAGTGATATGATGATGAAGATGATGAGAAAGAAGAGGAGAAGAGAAGGAGGAAAAGTCAGGGACTAATGGTCCCACCAGAATCACATGAATTACAGGAAAGACAGTCCCAAAAGGCATAGGTTAGGGACCAGAAAAAAAAAAAAAAAAAAAAAGGTAGCAGTTATTTATTCTAGTCCTTATATCAACCTGTTATCCTCTGTTCTGTTCCTTAATAGACTCCCACGTGTTTAGAGTAATGGAAAGACAAAAATCTATACTATGGTAAATAAATCTGTGTGGATGCCTTTTAAATTTGTTTGCTTCTGTGCCTTTAACAATGAAGCATTTTGACATGGTAAAGGTGTGTTTTAAGCCTTTTCCAAATACATTTCATTTGGTAAATCTTGTCAAGATTGTATGACTAAAGCAAAAAATGTTTTACCTGACTGTGTTGCAGGGTAGAGAAAACCTACATCGGACACATTTTTTAAAATAATAATGCTGCTACTCCCTAAAAACTTCTTTCCTACAGAAAGCAGATTGTACATGAGTTGTGCATACAGAGAAGGGAGATGGAAGAGGCAAGGGAGCAAGAAAGGGAGGAGGGAACCGAAATAAGCCTACTCCTGTGTAGAGCATTGGAAATGTGGCACTAACAAAGACTTCCTGTTCCGCATAGAATGAGTGCTGGCAGAGGCAGTGTGCAGGGCTGTGGGTGTACTCAGCTGTGCAGAGCTGATTATAGAAGATGAAAGGGCTTGGCAATTTATTTCATCTCACACTGAAGCACTGCTGACAACTGAAAGTGAAGACAGAAGGATTCATTTGTTCAACTTCTGTTTTAAAAAGCAGACTTCAAATGATACCACAGAGAAAAAGGGGAAAATGCTATGGTGTAATAAAATGTCTATTTAAAAAAAAAAAAAAAAAAACACTGGCTGCAGCATTTGTATTTTTAAGACAGGTCTGGAGTGCAAAATGTTTCATTTTTTTATGGTTTTTATCAAGTCCAGGGAACATAATGTAGGTACACAAAAACAGTCACTAATTGTTGTTTTTATGTGCCATTAAGTCAGCCCCGACTCATATCGACCCCTCCTTGGGTTTCCGAGGCGGTATCACTACGGAAGTAGATTGCCCAACCTTCCTTCCCAGGATGGCTGTTCGGTTTGAACCACCAGACTTCTGGTTAGCAGTCAAGTGCAGTGCCTTAGGCACTATACTACCAGAGCTCGAAGTCACTAATTAGATAGCCCAAGTTCACTTGATCTGACCAAAGCTCTCATGTCCATTCATCCCTGAGTCCAAAAGTGAGTCAGAATGAAAAAAAAAAAAAAAAATTAACCTTGCAGTGTTTAAATATTTCTTGAAATTTTAAAACAGAAATGATTTTATGTAAGATCTTCCTATTAAAAGTAAATAAATACATACTGCAGCATAGAGATTATGTTTTATATTTTATGATTCAGTACATTTAAAATTTTGGTTGACGAATCCAGATTTCCTTCATTGATCTACATCATTGTGTTTGCTTGAAATTTTAGAAAAAAAAATTTACACTTTCTTTTAAATAAAAGGTGTTATTACTTTTGACCATTATATTTAAAATTTGATACTGAAGAATTTTTTTTTAATTCAAAAACTCTTACATTATTATGAAATCCAATCTACCTAGCAAAGTGCTCTTATCCCAAAAGGTTTATAAAGATGTACAATATCCCATACTAGTAGCACATTAGTTATTAATGATTAATACACAACTACAGATCCAAGAGGAGCTCTGGTAGCACAGTGCCTAAGGCACTTGACTGCTAACCATAAGGCTGGTGGTTCAAACCCACCAGCCACTCTTTAGAAGGAAGGTTGGGCAATCTACTTCCGTAGTGATATCACCTCGGAAACCCAAGGAGGGGTCGCTATGAGTCTATGAGTCAGGGCCCACTCAATGGCACATAACAACAACATCAACAGATCCAAGTGTTAATGAAAAAGAAAGAAACACATTCTGCCATACTCATTGAAATTAACTAAATCACTCAGTAGATGATTAACTACATCACTCAGTGATGTGTGGCCTGAACACATCACTCTTAAGCAATTCCTTTCTTAAGCAATTCATTTAAATGACTGATTCCTTTCTTTGTAATTTATACCAGAAATTTGGTTCATTTTCATTGTTTTTAAGGTAGGTTTTCTTTGCAAGAAATCACCAGAGGAATAAGAATGGGAATGATTATGCCTAAAACAAATTCTCCAGCTCCTTTAGTCCTCTTGAAACCATTAAATTCAAGAGTTCATTTTTCAAAATATATTTCTTGAGCACCTGCTCTGTGTCAGGCATTGTTTTAAAAACTGAAAACCAAACCTGTCACTGTTGCATCAAATGGGAACTAGGAAAAATAGCACTTATCAAGTGCTCTGGCTGTTACAAAGGAACTCTGGTTGTATAGTGGGTGAGGCATTTGGTTGCTAACCAGAAGTTGCTGGTTCTAACTTACCAGATGCTCTGTGGGAGGAAGATGAGGTAATCTACTTCTGTAAAGATTCACAGCCTTGGAAACCCAATGGGGGTCACTGTGAGTCAGAATTGACTCAGTGGCAATGGGTTTGGTTTGGTTTTTGGTCTTGCTGCTATGAAGGGCCACTGGGAGTGGCTGTGCAGGTTATACTGAGCAATTCCAGGGGCAACAGTTGCATAGACCACAATGTGAGAGAAGTCCCCTGGAGTTGTGCAATGTACAACTCTTCAGATAATCTAATAGAGGAAAAAAGAAAATGTACAAGAAAACAGGTAAATTAATTAACAGTAAATATAAGTTTGATTTAAAAAATAACACAGCAAACGTTATAAAGACTGACTAGAATAGGAGGCGGGTCCCTGGATAATGCAAACCGTTGACACATTCAGTTGCCAGTAAAAATATTGGAGAGCCAAGCCTACTCTAAGGTACCTTGGATGAAAGCCCTGATGAACTACTTCTGAAAAATCAGCTATGGAGCTCAGTTCTACTGTGGCACACATGGAATTGCCATGAGTAGGAATCAACATAAGTCAACTGGTTGTTTTTTTGTGAAGGGATGGTATAAAGGGCCACATTTTATGGGGATTCCAGGCAATGGCATCATTAAAGCTGGTATCCCCAATACAGTGACTAATGAGCCTCCTTCCAAACCAAACCATACAGAATCCTCATTAATGTTTATTATCAATTTTAATCAAAGAATAATATTGACAAATACAGTTGTAAATTGCTCAAATGCAATATTTCTTAGATTATATAAATACAAACAACAAAATCATTTGTAAAATGTTTCTACATTAAATTAGAACATTATTATTCAGCTGCCAGAACATTATTAGGTGCTGAGCAGAAGCCCTTTTTGATTTTTAATCTTCTTATTCCTTCAATTAGTACTTCATTCTCAAAAAAGTTATTGACATAGTTTCATAAATATCAATGACCATAATATTGTAGCTAAAACGGCTGAAAATTTGACAAAATCAGAGAGTACAAAAATACCGGCAGCAATGCAAACAGCAAGCATGCTTGTAGTATCTGCAGACAAAACCATGTGTTTCAAAGCATCATTGTAATTGGATAATAATGACAGCCCTAATTGGAGTACATTAGAGGGTTAACATAGAGTTTTAGCCTGTAGGTATTTTGATACATGTATGCTGGGCTCACAAAAAAAGTGTTTTTGGTTTTAACTAACTGAGCTCTGGTAGTGTAGTGCCTAAGGCACTTGACTGCTAACCAGAAGGCTAGCGGTTCAAACCCACCAGCCACTCCTCAAAAGGAAAGTTGAGCAACCTACTTCTGTAGTGATACCACCACCCCAGAAACCCAAGGACAGGGCACTATGAGTTGGATGCAACTCGATGGCACATAACAACAACAAGGATATTTTGATAAAAAATAAATTTCTAATGAAATACTGCATAAAAATTTTATAGACAATCATTTTGGTATCACTCCCTTTGACAGTGTTATCTAGTGCCATGTGCACCTCACACACCCCTTTAGTGATACCACTGATTCCATGAAAATTCTCCCTAAAAAAGTAACTTTTAAGCTGAGAGTAGAGTGATAAGAAAGATCCAACATTGTGAAGATACCAGGAAGATCTTTCCAAAAGCACTGACATCAGACTGAGTTTGACAGGCCTTACACTGAGAGAGACCTAAGTAACAAGAAGGAGAAGTGAGTGGGGGAAGTGGTAGGGCAAGGTATAAGCAGAGACAAGGGCTACTCTTCATAGGGCCTGATAGGCCAAGGAGTTTGGAACATTTCTAAGGACAAAGGAAAGCACCTAAAGAATGTTTTCCAATGGGAGAGTGACACTGGAGTGCCATGTAGCACAAGAGCACCTTAGTGATGAGGCTTCTGGTCCTGTCCTGAATGATTCAGAGCATCAGGGGATGGAATTGTGAGGTAAGTACAACAAATATGAAGTGCAATTATCATTGAATTATGATCATTGCATTCAGGTTCTAATTGGAAAGTTGTAAAGATCTAAACCTTACAGAAGTATAACCCAAGCCAGAGGCATTATAGATATGCTTGTCTGTCTGCGTACTTATTTTTCAAAGACACTCAAGCACTAAATTACACATTTTTGCTCTGCTATAACTACGTACATCTGGTTAAACTATCAAAAAATTTAGGCAAAAACTCCTAAAGCATTCAGAGAGAAAACACTTAACTTCAGAAGAGCCATAATAACACTGAGATCTGAATTCTCAACAGAAATAATAGAAACCTGGAGCAATGGAATGACATCTTTAAAATGAGCTAGATTTAATGGTCTTCTATTATGTACCAGGTTCTGATTTAAACCCTTAATAAACATTATCTCCTTTAACCCTCAAACTCTTTAAATGAGGTAGAATTAATTTCTCCATTTTAATGAAAGGAGACCCACTGCCATCGAATGAATTCTGAATCATAGTGACCCCTATTGGGCTTCCAAAGCTGTACATCTTTACGGAAGTAGATAGCATCATCTTCTTCCTGCGAAGCAGCTAGTGTGTTTGAACTGCCAGCCTTCTGGTTAGCAGCCAAGTGCCTTACCCACTATGCCACCTGAGCTCCTTGTGAAAGAAAATGGAAGCTTGGGAAAGTTAATTATTTATACAATATTGGACAGCTAATCAGTAATAAGGATGGGAACTTAATTGTGACAGGCTTCAAAAATACTTATCCTACATATTATGCTGCCTTCTTTCTTATAAATTTCTGCCTTTTTTCATCATTCCTGAAAGTTGCCTGTGCTCTCTATCCCAACATCCCTGGTTTGGCAATCCTACTGCTAGCTAGGTCTTGTAATATTTGTGACAATATGCTAGGGGTTAATATTAAAAAGAGAGAAAAACTGAATGTGATGGAACACTAGTATCTAATACTGGATAATAAGGATACAGATCACCTTGTTGTATGTTACTGGAGCAGACTGTAGAGAGAATACATTTAATTGGCATTCTTTCTTTGAATGCCATATATCTAGTCTCCATTTTGACACTATAGTAGATGACTGAAATGCTACCTTGTGTCTTGTTAGCACAGTATTGTAAAGTGTATATTATTATAGAAAATTGACAAGGTGATGAGCTGTCACTTTAGCTAAGAGAATATCCTATTTTTAATGAATATTATTTCATAAGGAAATGTGCTGATGACAGCTTATTTCAGTGGAAATTGTTGATGCATAACCTTTTTGCTAGACAATATTCTATCAGTAATAAGTATACTCAAAAACTATACTACATACAAGAAATGCTTTTTCAAAAATAATACTTAGAGAAACAAGTACATAAGAGTAAGCAAAAATATTTCAATGTATTGTGTTAGAGTATTATATATAATAAGAGATTGGGGAGCTTCTTTCTTTTATAATAAGGGAATAATTTACATCTCAATAATATTTTGTTTTTACATATTTTTCTTTAACTCTGTGATAAGATATTAGAATATATCTTCAGAATAAATTTTTATCTTTAAATGAATACACAAATATGTGTATGCATATATAGATTTATGGAAGAAGTAGATCTAGAATGCTCTTTTGAAGCAAGAATGGTCAGACTTCGTCTCACCTACTTTGGTCATGCTGTCAGAAGGGAACATTTCCTGGAGAAAGATATCATGTTTGGTAAAGTAGAGGGTCAGTGAAAAAGGGAGAGAAAGACCCTCAACAAGATGGATTGATACAGTGACCGCAACAATGGACTCAAGTATAGCAAAGATTGTGAGGAAGGGCACATGATCGGGTAGTGTTTCGTTCTGTTGTACATTGGATTGCTCTGGGTCCGAGTCAACTCAACGGCACCTAAGAAGAATAACATGTAGGATGTAGTGCCTAAGACATATGACTGCTAACAAGAAGGCTGGTGGTTCAAACCCACCAGCAACTCCTTGGAAGGAAGATTGAAAAATCTACTTCCTTAGTGATACGCCCTCAGAAACCCAAGGAGGGATTGCTATGAGTCAGATTCAACTTGCCGGCAGTGAGTTTGGTTTGGTTTTTTGGATGCATGTAGATAAAATATTCCAAAGTCAATACAAGCACTTGTCTGAAATGAGAACAGCAAAATTAAGCTTGGAATCTATCACTTATCACTTGTAAGACTAGGGAAGTCCATTAATCTCTAATTTAAGATGATTTCACTTTTATGCAAAAATAGAAACAATAATATCACCCTATATATCTCACAGGGTATTCAAGAAGCTTTTAAAGGAGAAAAGATATGAAAGAAACTTGAAATTACACAAAGATTTTAGAAGTGTTATGATATGACTTGATTTTTCTAGGATTCACCAGTCTGTAATTTAAAATAAGGTCATATTAGCCTTATTTTAACTTTATTAAGACAGCACCTCTACAGAAGTAGATTGCCCAGTCTTCCTTCTGAGGAGTGGCTGGTGGGCTTGAACCACCAACTTTCTAGTTAACAGTCAAATGCCTTAGGCACTATACCACCAGAGGCCCTCTCATTCAGATTATCCATTAAGAAATAAAAGTTATGGCTTGCTCTTCAGCCGTGGTAATTGATATCCTTTCAATCAGGATGAACTTTGAAAACACAACACTATATGTTGTTGTTAGGTGCCATCAAAACATCTGTAACTCATGGCAACAACAGAAAAAAACACTGCCTGGTCCTGCACCATCCTCAAAATCCTTGTCATGCTTGAGCCATCATTGCAGCCACTGTGTCAATCCATCTCATTGAGGGTCTTCCCCTTCTTCCCTTACCCTCTGCTTTACCATGCATGATATCCTTCTTCAGGGAATGATCCCTTCTGACAACATGACCAAAGTTGTGAGAGGAAGTCTGGCCACTCTCGCTTCCAAAGACAATTCTGCCTGCACTTCTTCCAGGAAGTATTTGTTCATTCTTCCAGCGGTCCACGGTATTTTCAGTATTCACCAACACTACAATTCAAAGGCATCGATTCTTCCTCCGTCTTCCTTACTCATTGTCCAGCTTTCACATACATATGACGCAATTGAAAATACAATGGCTTTGATCAGGCACACCTTAATCTTCAAAGTGACGTCTTTGCTTCTTAACACTTCACAGAGGTAGTTTGCAGCAGATTTGCCCAGTGCAATATAATGTCTGAGACTGTGGATCCAAGTAAAATGAAATCCCTGAAATTTTCAATCTTTTCTCCATTTATCATGATGTGGCTTATTAGTTCAGTTGTGAGGATTTTCGTTTTCTTTACATTGAAGTGTAATCACACTGAAGACTATATTCTTTGTTCTTCATTAGTAAGTGCTTCAAGTCATCTTCACTTTCAACAAGCAAGATTATGTCATCTGCATTTTGTAGCTTGTTAATGGTTCCTCCTCTAATTCTGATGCCACGTTCTACTTCATATAGTCCAGCTTCTTGGATTATTTGCTCAGCATACACATGGAATAAGTATGGTGAAAGGATACAACCCTGACACACATACTTCCTGATTTTAAACCCTGCGGTATCCCATTGTTGTGTTTTAATGAAAACCTCTTGGTCTATGTACAGGTTCCTCATGAGAGCTAATATGTATTCTGAAAGTCCCATTTTTTGCAATGTTATCCATAGTTTTTTATGATCCATACAGTTGAATGTCTTCGCATAGTCAATACAACACTGGGAGACATCTTTCTTGTATTCTTTACTTTAGGCTAAGACACTTTGGACATCACAAATGATATCCTCATTCCATGTCCTCTTCTGAATTCAACTTCAGTTTCTGGAAATTACCTGTCAATATACTACTGCAACCATTTTTTATTTATCTTCAGCAAGATTTTACTTGCATGTGATATTAATGACATTGTTCAATAATTTCCATGTTCTGTGGGATCACCTTTCTTTGGAATGGGCAAAAATATGGATCTTTTCCAGTCAGCTGGCCAGGTAGCTGTCTTCCAAATTTCTTTGCATAAACAAGTATGTACTTCTAGCACTACATACATTTGTTAAAGTATTTCTGCAGGTTTTCTGTCAATTCCTGGAGTCTTGTTTTTTGCCAATTCTTTCAGTGCAACTCAGACTTCTTCCTTCAAAACCATTGGTTCTTGATCATATACTAACCCCTGAAATAGTTGAACATTGACCAATTCTTTTTATACAGTCACTTTGTATATTCCTTCCATCTTCTTCTTTTTTTTTTTTTTTTAATTAGGATTTGGGTGAAGATTTACAGAGTAAATTCACTTTTCATACAGCAGTTCACATATACTTTGTCTCAT
>NW_006921673.1:5192886-5228583 GCF_000298275.1 Orycteropus afer afer | reverse complement strand
AGAATGTTGATGGGATCTGGATTGGGATTGCATTGAATGTATAGATTGCTTTGGGTAGAACTGACATTTTCACAATGTTCAGTCTTCCTATCCATGAGCTCCTTCCATCTTCTTTTGATGCTTCCTCCATCGTTCAATATTTTGCCCATAGGATCCTTCAATATTGCAATTTGAGGCTTGAATTTTCTCTTCAGTTCTTTCAGCTTGAGAAATGCTGAGTGTGTTCTTCCTTTTTGGTTTACTTAACCCCAGATCTTTGCACATTTCATTATAATACTTTACTTTGTCTTCTCCAGCTGCCCTTTGACATCTTCTGTTTAGCTCTTTTATTTCAGCATTTCTTCCATTCACTTTAGCTACTCTATGTTCAATAACAAGTTTGAGAAACTTTTCTGACATCCACTTTGGTGTTTTCTTCTTTTCTTGTCTTTTTAATGACCATTTGCTTTATTCATGTATGATGTTCTTAATGTCATCCCACAACTCATCTGGCCTTTGGTCATGGGTGTTCATTGTGTCAAATCTACTCATCAAATAGTCTCTAAATTCAGGTAGGATATAATCAAGGTCATATTTTAGTGGACATATTTTAGTTTCTTTCAGCTTCACCTTGAGCTTGCATATGAGCCATTGATGGTCTGTTCCACAGTCAGATCCAGGCCTTTTTTGATTCATGATATTGAGTTTCTCCATCACCTCTTTCCACAGATGTAGTCAATCTGATTTCTGTGTATTCCATCTGGTGAGGTCCATGTGTATTGTTGGAAAAAGGTATCAGCAATGGGTAAGTCATTGGTCTTGCAAAATTCAATCATGCTATCTCCAACATCATTTCTATCACCAAGTACATATTTTCCGAACTATTGGCAATTCTCCTTTGTTTCCAACTTTTTCTCTCCAATCACCAATAATTATCAATACGCCTTGATTGCATGCTTGGTCAGTTTCAGACTGCAGAAGTTTGTAAAATTTTTCAATTTCTTCATATGTGGTGTTAATAGTAGGTTCATAAATATGAATAATAGTAGTAGTAACTGGTCTTCCTTTTAGGCATATGGATATTAACCTATCACTAGCAGCATTATATTTCAGAATAGATCTTCAGATATTCTTTTCGACGAGGAATGCAACAGAATTCTTCTTCAATTTTCATTCCTGGCATAGTAGATTATATGATTGTCTGATTCAAAACGGCCAATACCAGTCCATTTCAGTGCACTAAACTTAGGATATCGATCTTTATGCATTCCATTTCATTTTTGACAGCTTCCAATTTTCTGAGATTCATACTTCATACATTTTATTTTCTAATTATTAATGAATGTTTGCAGTTATTTCCTCCCATTTTGAGTCTTGTCCCATCAGCAAATGAAGGTCTTGAAAGCTTTACTCCATACACATCATTAAGATCCACTCTATTTTGAGCAGGCAGATTTTCCCCAGTTGCATTTTGAGTGCCTTCCAACCTGAGGGGCTCATCTTCCAGCACTGTATCAGGCAATATTTCACAGTTATTCATAAAGTTTTCCAGTAATATATCAGGCAGTGTTTCACTGCTATTCATAAAGTTTTCATTGGCTAGTTTTTTCAGAAGTAGATGGCCCCGTTCTTCTTCCCAGTTTGTATTTGTATGGAAGCTCTCCTGAAACCTGTCTACCATGCTGGTATTTGAAATACCAGTGGGATAGCTTCCAGCCTCACAGCAACACACAAGCCACCACAGTGCAACAAACTGACAGACAAGTGGTGGCAACATAATATGTTGTTGTTGTTGTTGTTGTGATGTGCCGTCAAGTTGGGCCCAACTCATAACGACCCCTCCTTGGGTTTCTGATGTGGTATAACTATGGAAGTAGATTGCCCAACCTTCCTTCCAAGGAGTCTCTGGTGGGTTTGAACCACCAGCCTTTTGGTTAGCAGTCAAGTACCTTAGGCACTATGGGGTGACTTATTTGTCAGATATGTTTAAACAAGTAGAAGGAATAATATGTAAAAATCCTGTGTTCTATAATTCAATATTTCTCTCTCTTTGTCCCTTTTTTCCTAGTTGCTTGATTTGATTTAATGAATCATATAAGCCTTATAGGATTAATCAAACCTCTGTTTGAAGACCTTACCTCTATGTCTTGACTCAAATTCTCAACCTCTTTCTAGAGTGCTTCATACCTCTTCTGTGATTTTCCAAATCCTGCATATCTTTCAAAAGTAGTTCAAGTTTCACTATTTTGTGAAAATTGTCTAAATTGTGCTGGCTCACAGTGGTTTCATATAAAAGAAAAATGTATTTCCTTGTAACTCCTTTGGAGTCGCTGGGTGGTACAGTTAATTTCTTGGCCACTAACCAAAAGGTTAGAGGTTCATATTCACCCAGAGGTACCTCAGAAAAAAGGCTTGGATATCTGCTTTCAAAAAGCAGTCATTGACTACCCTTTTGAGTTCAGTTCTACTCTAGCATACAGGGGGTCACCATGAGCTGGTGTTGACTCAACAGAAACAGATTTAGTTTATTTTGTTACACAACTTTCCTCACATCTAAATTTCAAACTCCCTCAGGCAGGGACCTGAATACTTTTCCCTTTCTTACAACTTCTGGTTCAGTAATTTATACACAGATGCTTAATAAATTTTTGTTTAATATGAACTGAAATGAGATATGCATAGACTGGAAACATTTTTAAAGTTTATATAAAAATTAGTTTAGAGTTTATGTGATTTAACATTTGTATTAAACATGAAAGAAAATTTGAGAACATTTAAATATATGCCAGCTCTGACATGTTTTTTGTTACTGTAGACACAATACTTCTTAGACACACAGCTATGCATTATGAAGTTATTGGACAAAAGTGTAAAACCAGAGATGTTTCCAAAACATGTAAAGAAAAAAGAGTGTTTTCCCTGAGGAAACTAGTTCACTAGTCAAAATTTCTTTATCCAGTTTTTTCAAATCAAGAATAATTTAATTTCATTATATTCATCATTTAAGCAGAAGTAAATCCAATTTAAATTCCTCTTGGCTTCAAAAAAAGAATGAAAAAAGGCATTTTAGTATATTTTGCTAACTTGACTAAGACTGAGAAACAAAAACTAACAGAAAAAAACATTATCTCAAAAAGAGCACTGTAGAAATTAATTTTGTGTGAATGGAGGTAGTACAGAAGTACATAAATATAATGCATGAAAATATAAGGAAGTTAACATAATTGTTCAATGCCTATGCTTTCTGAGACAACAAAAATTTAAATAAAGATATATTCTTTCAAATAAAAAATAAAAAAGGAGATCTGAAAATAATCTATGGGATAAATGTGATGTATCTATATATACATTACAATATTACATGCCCATTGTAGAAAAGGATTTGTTAACATGGAAAGGTATTCACCATATATTGTTAAGTTTTTAAAAAGCAATTTAAAAGTAATACATACTGTGTAATTTGGTCTATCTAATAGCCCTGGTGTGGCAGTGGGTAAGCACTTGACTGCTAACTAAAAGGTCAGTGGTTTGAACCCACCACCCCCTCCAAGGGAGAAAGATGTACCTGTCTACTTCCATGAAGATTTATTGCCTTAGAAAACCTATGGGGCAGCTGTATTCTGTCCTATAGGGTCACTACAAATTGGAATTGACTAGATAGCAACAGATTTAATGATTAATTCTATCTAAAAACATACATATTTGTTAAAGTCTGAAAGATTATTGCAATGAATACCATTGGTACCCCTTCTACATAGCTTTTTCTGGGAGTGGGCACTCATCCCAGCTGCTATGAGCATTGCCTGTTGACAGTTCATCACTGCCCCCTTTTCTGGAGAATTGCCCCTGGCTGAATGTGAAATACTTTCCTGGAGCATCCAGCCATCAGTGACTGAAACACAGAACACAAGTACCTGTTCCTTTTGCCACAAGTTGGTACCAACTGTGAGACAGTCCATACTCAAAGTTCTCCATGATACCAGCAAAACGAAACTTCAGTTGATTCCACAGCTTTGCTCAGTTTCTTCAGCTGCCCTAATTTGCATCTTTTGCCTCCTTCACTCCACTTTGGTAGAATAAGGTATTGCGTCTGGCCCCTCCTACCACTAAAAAAGAGGGACTGTGCTTGTTTGGCCTCTTTAGATTTTAGAGGCAGAATATCTTTCATTTGGATGTGTTTATATTTAAAATGATTTGGAGGGAGAAATTAATATTTCAAGCGTGAAAGAGCCAAAGGCTAGAAGAGCTGAGAGAGCAGCATGTCCTTGGATGCCAGATCCCTGCAGAGAGATGGGAGAGCAGTGTCAGGCAAACAGAGAGACCAGCATGAGACAGAGTGGTGGGCTTGCCAGCCCATGAAGCAAGAAAGCTGAATGCCTTTGGCACATATTAGTAGAGTTTTGTAATACTCACTGCAACAAGGAAGAGGCTGGGCTGGCCTCTTCAAGAGACTAAAGAAACAGGAAGCTGAAATGGAAGAGACAAGGAAGACTCAAGAAAGACTGCCAAGGAGCTGCCTGTTTCAAAAGGTAGAACTACCAGAGCCTCCTAGTTTTGAAAGAGTCAGATCTTCACCAACTTGGTTCTAGAGTATGGGCCTGACAAACATAAGTGCCAGTGAGATGGGGCCATATCTGCTGCCCAAAGCTGAGGTTGGCAGAGCTGTCATGTGCAAGGGGCAGAAGAACAGGGCCTGCCAGGCCAAGAGGGTAAGTTTGGCACTCAGATGGACTAGGAGAATCAGGCCACCAAATGAAGGAGATGTGTACAGGTGTCAAGCTGACAAAGGGATGGACTCTGGTAGTTAAGGTGTTGTGTCAACTTGGTGGTGTTGTGTCAACTTGGCTCTGCTGTGATTTTGAGCGGCATGGCAGCTGGATATATTTACACCCTATGATGAGACTGGATGTAATGTAATCACCTTCATGGTGGAATATGCTATGAGAAACTAATTAGTTGAAGGGGAGCTGCCTTTCTAGTGTGACCTGCTTCCAGTATATAGAAAGAAGTTTTGGGAAAGATCTCTAGCTTTTTGCTTATTTGGGGACTCTGCATTTGGCCCATTATCATCTCCAGTACCTGACTTGAATGAGTGTCCTGTCATGTTGCCTGCTGATCTTGGGATTGTTGCCTTCACAGCCTGTGAGCCAACAATATGCCATTTTGCATGCTTATCTTGGATTTATCAGCCTCAAGAGCCAGCAGCTGTGTGAGTCAGGAGAAGTGTCCAACTTGCTCCAGTCAGCCTGGAAGGCAGACTTAAAGCCCAAGTTCAAGGAGTCTCCATTCAGAATCCAGAAAAGAAAACCTTCCCCTAGAGCCGGCACTCTATTAAGAATTCTAGCCTCCTAAACTGTAATTGGGAGCTCTAGTAGCATAGTGCCTAAGGCATTTGACTGCTAACCAGAAGGTTGGTGGTTCAAACCCACCAACCACTCCTTGGAAGGAAGGTTGGGCAATCTACTTCCATAGTGATACTGCCTCGGAACCCCAAGGAGGGGTCTCTATGAGTTGGGAATGACTCAATGGCACATAACAGCAACAACAAACTATAATAGAATAAATTTGTTTGTTGAAACCATCCACTTGTGGTATTTCTGTTATAGCAACACTAGAGAACAAAGACAACTGACCCTCTTGACAAAAGTTGGAACCAACTCTATGAGGCAATCCATACTCCAAATTTTCCATGAAACCAGCAAAGTAAAACTTTAGTTGATTCCACAGCCTTGTTCAGCTACTCCAGCTCCCCTCGCCTGCTTCCTTTACCTCTCCCACTCTGAGAGTCCTCCTGCCATTCTTCTTTTCCACCTGAATCCCTATGTAAGGCTCAGCTTCTAGGGAACTAGATCTAAGAGAGACATAAAATAAAATTTTAAAAGTACTTCTATAGGTACTGGGATTAGAGATCATTTTTAATTTCTTCATCATGCTCTTCCCTGATTACAATACATTGCATAGAAAAAATAAATAGGAAGAGTTTTCAAAACACTAAATATATGTAGTATAATTAGACACTTGCTAGATATAATACTAAGATTACATTTAAAAATACAGAAAAAGAAAGTTCAAAGGAAACACTTAACATGTTTTGTTTTAATAATAATATGTGGTTTTCTAAATTTCTCTTGGATCCGCCAGGAGGAAAAACAGTTTGAATAAAGTGCCTTGTGAATTGCCAAATTATTAAAACAGTCATACGTCACTTAACATCCATAATAGGTTTTGTGAAATAGGATGTTATGTGATTTGGACATTATATGAACATGTCTAAATTGTGAGCAATAACATTCACTAATTTGCCACCTTTGTTTTCTTTAATGATCTTTTTGTTGTTGTTGTTCACTTTCAAATTGGTACTTCTTTGACTCTTTCTACTACCGTAGCATTGGTTTTGCTGCATTTGGGAGTCATTCTAAACTTCACAGTAATACTTTCAAAGAAAATTAAGCAGAGGGATTGTACTACTACACTCAAGAGATGTGTGATACACAAGGTTGGATGCTGCTGCTAAGAAGTTGAAACATACCCTATTATATGCTAAAACTTTTTATTGGTAAGTAGGGGAAGCTCACATTAAAACAATAATAGAAAGTACAGTACAGTACGTACATAGGGCAGTAACATAGGTGTTTATTATGACTGTCAAGACATATGTATTACAGGTTATATATGTATTGTAAAAATATACAACAGGCAAGGCAATTATTTTATATACAAGAGACATGTGATACATGTGTTATATGAGGGAATGTGTTAAATTTGCTATATCCAGTTACATCCACTACATCCCATTCTTTGATCAGGATTTCTGCTCTATTGTAACCTTAACTACACTCATCTGTAAATTTGTCATGCTCTTGTGGCATGTGTATTGCTGTAAGGCTAGAAGCTATGTCACTGGTATTTCTAACACCAGTAGGGTCATCCATATGGACAGGTTTCAGCAGAGCTTCCAGACTAAGAGAGACTAGGAAGAAGGATATGTCTATTTTCACTTCTGGGGTGGGGGGAAAAGTCACTGAAAAACCTTATGAATAGCAGGGACACATTGTCTGATAGAGTGCCAGAGGATGAGCTCTGTAGGTTGGAAGACACTCAAAATTTGACTGAGGAAGAGATACCTTCTCAAATGTAGAGTCGGACTTAACAATGTAGATGAAATGAAGCTTTCTGGACCAACATTTGCTGATGTAGCATGATTCAAAATGAGAAGAAACAGCTGTAAAGTATCCATTAATAATCAGAACATAGAGTGCATGGAGTATAATCTAGGAAAATTGGAAGTTGCAAAAGATGAAATGGAAGTCATAAAGACTGATATTCTGGTCATTAGTGAGCTGAAATGGACTGGTATAGGCCATTTGAATAGACAAGCATATAGTCTTTAATGTCAGGAATGGACAAATAAAGAGGAATGGTGTTGCATTCATTGTCAAAAAGAACATGTCAAGATGTATCCTGAAGTACAATGTCATTGGTGATAGGATAAAGTGCATATACCTATAGGGAAGACCAGTTACTACTACTATTATTCAAATTTATGCAACAACTACTAAAACCAAAGATGAAGATATTGAAGAGTTTTACCAATTTCTGCAGTCTGAAACTGAGCACACATGCAGTCAAGATGCATTGATAATTACTGGTGATTTAAATGAGAAAGTTGGAAATGAAGAGGAAGCATTGGTAGTAAAAAATATGGGCTTGTTGGTAGAAATGATGCAAGAGACTGCATGACAGAATTCTGCATAACCAATGACTTATTCATTGCAAATACATTTTTCAACAATATAAACAGCAACTATACACGTGGATCTCACCAGATGGAATACACAAGAATCAGATTGACTAGATCTGTGGAAACAGGTGACAGAGAAGCTGAATATCGTAGGTCAGAACAAAGGCTCATTCATAGGTCTAAGTTGAAGCTGAAGAAAATTAAGACAAGTCCACGAGAGTCAAAATATGGCC
The DNA here is from genome assembly GCF_000298275.1 of Orycteropus afer afer. NCBI lineage: Eukaryota > Metazoa > Chordata > Mammalia > Tubulidentata > Orycteropodidae > Orycteropus > Orycteropus afer. Next base: position 5,220,630 of record NW_006921673.1, on the reverse strand, counting down.
TTGAATATATCCCACGTGAATTTAGAGACCATCTAAAGAGTAGATTTGATGTATTGAAGACCAATGACCCAAGACCAGGGGATTATATTATGACCAAAGATATCATACATGGAGAAAGTAAAAAGCTATTAAGAGAGTAAAGGAAGAAAAGACCAAAATGGATGTCAGAAAAGACTGAAATTTTCTCTTAAAAGAAGAGTAGCTAAAGCAAATAGAAGAAATGATGAAGTAAAAGAGCTGAACAAATGTCAGTTAGAGAAGACAAAGTAAAATATTATAATGAAATGGACAAAGACCTGGGGTTGGAAAATCAAAGGAGAAGAACATGCTCAGCATTTCTCAAGCTGAAAGAACTGAAGGAAAAATTCAAGCCTCAAGTTGCTATATTGAAAGATTCTATGGACAGCATATTGAACAATGCAGGAAGCATCAAAACGAGATGATGGAAGGAATACAGAGAGTTACTATACCACCAAAAAGAATTGGTTGATGTTCAAACATTTCAGGAGGTAGCATATGATCAAGAACTGATGGTATTGAAGGAAGAAGTCCAAGCTGCACTGAAGGACTTGGCAAAAAACTATGCTCCAAGAACAGATGGAACACCCATTGAGATGTTTCAACAAACTGATGCTGCTCTGTAGGTATTCATTTGTTTATGCCAAGAAATTTGGAAGACAGCTACCTGGCCAACCAATTGGAAGAGATCCATATTTGTGCTCATTCCAAAGAAAGGGGATTCAACAGAATGTGGAAATTATCAAGCCATATCATTAATATACACAAGTCAAATTTTGCTGAAGAAAATTCAAAAATGATTGTAATAGTACACTGGAAGGGAACTGTCAGAAATTCAAGTAGGATTCAGATGTCATTGAACTAAGGATATCACTGCTGATGTCAGATGGATCTTGGCCGAAAGCAAAGAATACAAAAAAAAAGAAATGATTATCTGTGCTTTATTGACTGTGCAAAGGCATTCGACTTTGTGGACCATAACAAATTACGGATTGCCCTATGTTGAACGAGGATTCCAGTACCATTAATTTTGCTCCTGAGGAATCTATACACAGACCAAGAGGCAGTCTTCAAGTAGAACAAGGTAACACTGTGTGGTTTGAAATCAGGAAAGGTGTGTGTTAAGATTGTATCCTTTTATCATACTTATTCAGTCTGCATACTGTATAATTAATCCAGGAAGCTGGACTGTATGAAGACAAAAGCAGCATCAGGATTGGAGGAAGACGCAATAACAACCTGCAATACGCAGATGACACAGTCTTCCTTGCTGAAAGTGAAGACTTGAAGCAATTACTGATGAAGATCAAAGATTGCAGCTTTCAGTGTGAATTGCACCTTAACATTAAAAAAAAAAAAAAAGAAAAAACACTGTCATCAAGCAGATTCTGACTCATAGTGACTCCCATTGGGTTTCCAAGGAGGTAAATCTTTATGGAAGTACATTGCCCCATCTTTCTTCCTAGGAGCAGCTGGTGGGTTTGAACCACCAAGCTTCTGGTTAGCAGTCAAATGCCTTAGGCATTGTGTCACCAAACCTCAACAGAAAGAAAACTAAAATCCTCACAACTAGACAATAAGCAACATCATATAAATGGAGAAAAGATTGAAGTTATAAAGGATTTCATTTTACTTGGATCCAAAATCAATGCCCACAGAAGCAGCAGTTAAGAAATCAAATGATGCATTGCAGCAGCCAAATCTGTTGCAAAAGACCTCTTTAAAGTGTTGAAGAGCAAAAATGTCACTTTGAAGACTCTGGCGTACCTGATGCAAGTCATGGCATTTTCAATACTTTCATATGCATGTGAGAGATGGATAAAGAATAAGGAAGACCTCAGAAGAATTGATGCATTTGAACTATGGTGTTGGTGAGGAATATTGAATGTACCATGGACCACTAGAAGAATGACCAAATCAGTCTTGTATGAAGTACAGCAGGAATCCACCTTGGAAGGGAAAATGACCAGACTCCATCCCTCATATTTGGTCGTGTTTTCAGAAAGGACCAATCCTTGAAGAAGCATATCATGCGTGGTAAAGTAGAGGGTCAGAGAAAAAGGGGAAGAACCTCAACTAGATAAATTGACACAGTGGCTACATCAATGGGTTCAAGCACAGCGATGGTTGTGTGAACGGTGCAGGACTGGGAAGGGTTTCATTCTGTTATACATAGGAATGCTATGAGCCGGAACCAAATCGATGGCACCTACCATCAACATTATAGCTTATGGAACCAAAGTAGTTGGGTCAGCGGTTGTCCAAAAGGATGTTATGCAGTGCATGACATCAATGCATTGTTTTTTGACACTAATCTATATCTGTAAGGAGCTCTGGTGGTATAGAGGTTAAGGCACTTGGCTGCTAACCAAAAAGTCAATGGTTCAAACCCACCAGCTATTCCACAGAAGAAAGATGAGGTGGACTGTTTCTGTGAAGATTTATAGCCTTGGAAACCCAATGGGAGTCTCTACAAGTCAGAATCTATTTACTGGCAGTGAGTCTTTGTCTGTTGTGTAGACCTTTTATATATTTGGATTTTATTCTTCTTGTCATCAGTTCTGACTCATAGCAACCTTATGTACAACAGAATGAAATACCACATAGTTCTGTGCCATCCTCAAAATTGTTTTTATATTTGAGCTTACTGTTGCAACCACTGTGTCAATCCATCTCATTGAAGGTCTTCCTTTTTTTCACTGACATACTTCACCAATCATGATATCCTTCAAGGACCGTTCCCTCATAATAATGTTCAAGTATGTGAAACAATGTCCACTATCCTCTCTTCTAAGTAGCCTTCTGGTTGTACTTCTTCCAAGACAGATTTATTCATTCTTCTGAAAGACCAAGGTCCATTCGGTGTTCTTCACCAACAACATATTTCAAATGTATCAATTCGTCTTTGGTCTTACTTATTCATTGTCCTTTTTCTTGTCTATAAGACAATCAAAATATCATGGCTTGTGTCAAGTGCAACTTAGTCCTCAAAGTGACACTTTGTTTTTAACACTTTTTTATTGTTGTTGTTAGGTGCTGTCGAGTCATCTCTAACTCACAGAGATCCTATGTACAAGAAAACAAAACAACATCTGGTCCTGTGCCATCCTTTCTATCTTTGGTATGCTTGAGCCATCCTTGCAGCCCTATGTCAATCCATCTCCTTAAAGTTCTTCTTCTCTTTCTCTGACCCTCTTTTTACCAAGTATAATATCCTTCTCCAGGGATTGGTCCCTTCTAAAAAGATGTCCAGTGTGGCTATTCTTACTTCTAAGGAGAACTGCAGCTATACTTCTTCCATGACAGATTTGTTCATTTTTCTGGCAGTCCATGGTAGTTCTAGTATTCTTTACCAATACCACAATTCAAATGCATCAGTTCTTCAATCTTCTTTATTCATTGTCCACTTTCACATGTATGAGGCTATTGAAAATACCATAGCTTGGTCAAGCGAACTTTAGTCTTCAAAGTGATGTATTTGCCCTTTCACACTTTAAAGAGGTCTTTTGCAGCAGGTTTGCCCAGTGCAATATATTGTGTGACTTCCTGATTGCTGCTTCCATGAGTATTGATTGTAGATCCAAGCAAAATGAAATCCCTGAAAACTTCAAACTTTTCTCCATTTATCATGATGTTGCTTATTGGTCTAGTTGTGAGGATTTTTGTTTTCCTTATGTTGAGGTGCAAGTCATACTGAAGGTTGTATGCCATCTTTGATTTTCATCAGTAGTGCTTCACGTCTTCTTCACTTTCAGCAAGCAATGTTGTGTCATTTGCATATTGCAGATTGTTATTGAATCTTCCTCCAGTCCTGATGATGGATTCATCTTCATACAGTCTAGCTTCTCAGATTATTTACTTGGCACACAGATTGAATAAGTATGATGAAAGAATACAATCCTGACACATACGTTCCTGATTTTATACCATTCAGTATTCCCTTGCTTTGTTCAAAGGACTCCCTCTTGTCTGTGCACAGGTTCTTCATGAGCATAATGAAATGTTCTGGAATTCCCATTCTTCACAGTTTTTTCTGTAATTAGTTATCATCCACACATTTGAATGTCTTTGTATAGTCCATAAAACACAGGTAAACAACTTGTTGGTATTCTTTTCCTTCCCAAGATCCATCTAACAGCAGCAGTGATATTCCTTGTTCCACCTCCTCTACTGAATCCTGCTGAATTTCTGGCAGCTCCCTGTTGATGTACTGCTACAACTATTTTTGAATTATCTTCAACAAAATTTTACTTGCATGTTATATTAATAACATTGTTTGCTAATTTCCTCATTCTGTTGAATCGCCTTACTTTGGAATGGGTAGAAACATGTATGCATTCCATACCTGTTTGATCAGGCAGCTGTCTTCCCAAGTTCTTGGCATTGAGGAGTGAGTATTTTCAGTATTGCATTCATTTGTTGAAACATCTCTACTGGTATTCCACCAATTCCTGGAGACTTGTTTTTTCACCAATGCTTTTGGTGCAACTGATATTTCTTCCTTCAGCACTATGGGTTCTTGATTATATGATACCTCCTGAATGGTTGAATGTTCACCAGTTATTTTTGAAGTAGTGAATCTCTGTATTCCCTCCATTTTCTTTGGATGCTTCTTGAGTCATTCAATATTTTGCCCATAAATTCCTCCAATATTGAAACTCAAGATTTGAGATTTTTTGCTCAGTTCTTTGAGCTTGAGAAATGCCAAGCATGCTTTTCTCCTTTAGTTTTCTAACTCCAGGTGTTTGCACCTTTCATTAAAATACTTTATCTTATCAAGCTGTCCTTTATTTTATATTTTTTTATTGTGACATGTGTGCAGTTTCAAAATGCATATTCATTTTACACTCAACATAGTACATTCGATAGTCAAACAGAGGTTTCAACAAACGGATGCCATGCTGGATGCATCACTATACCATATTAAATCATATGATCTATCATACCTATTTTTCTGGAAATGATAAACTGATGAATAATGATATAGCATTCATCATCACAAAGAAAGTATCAAGCTCTATCCTGAAGTACAATGCTGTCAGTGATAGGATAATATGCATATGCCAAGAGCTCTGGTAGTGTTTTGCCTAAGGCACTTGACTGCTAACCAGTCAAACCCTCCAGCCACTTCTCAGAAGGAAAGTTGTGTGATCTACTTCCATAGTGGTACCGTCTCGGAAACCCAAAGAGGGGTTGCAATAAGTCAGGTTTAACTCAACGGCACATAACAACAACAACATGAGGAAGACCAATTAATACTAGTATTATTCCAATTTAGGCACCAACCACCAAAGCCAAAGATGAGGAAATTTAAGATTTTTACCAACTTCTGCAGTCTGAAATTGACAAGACATGCAATCAAGATGTGTTAATTATCAGTGGTGATTGAAAAGCAAAAGTTGGAAACAAAGAATCACCAGTAATTGCAAAATATGGCCTTAGTAACAGAAATAACATTGGAAATCACATGATAGATTTTTGCAAGACCAAAGACTTATTCATCGCTAATACCTTTTTCAACAACACAAACAGTGGCTATACAGGTGGACTTCATCAGAAGGAGTACAAAGGAATCAGATTGACTACATCTGTGGCAAGAGTAAATGAGAAGCTCAATATCTTCAGCCAACACAAGGCCAGGAGCTGATTGTGGAATAGACCATCAACTGCTCAAATGCAAGTTCAAGATGAAGCCGAGAACAATTGAAACAAGTCCATGAAAGCCAAAATATGACCTTGAATATATCCCTCCTGGATTTAGAGACCATCCAAAGAATAGATTTGATGAATCTATTTGAACACCAATGACTGGAAACCAGAAGAACTGTGAAATGACATCAAGAACATCATTCATGAATAAAGTAAAAGTTCATTAAAAAGCTAGGAAAGGAAGAAAAAGACCAAAAAGGATGCCAGAAGAGACTCTGAAACTTGCCCTTGAATGGACAGTAGCTAAAGCAAATTAAAGAATCAACAGGACAAGAGCGCTGAACAGAAGATTTCAAAGAGCAGCTAGAGAAGACAAAGTCAATTATTATAATGAAATGTGAAAAGACCTGGAGTTAGAAAAGCAAAAAGTAAGGACATGCTTGGCATTTCTCAAGCTGAAAGAACTAAGGGAAAAATTTAAGCCTTGAATTGCAATATTGAAAGATTCCATGGGCAATATGTTGAATGATGCAGGAAAAATGAAAAGAAATGGATGGGATAGAGTCACCATACCAAAAAAAAAAAAAAATGCTAGATGATCATCTATTTCAGGAGGTGGAATATGATCTAGAACATGAGATATTAAAGGAAGAAGTCAAAGCTGCAGTGAGGAAATTGACAAAAGACAAGGCTCTGGGGGTTGATGGAATGCCCATTGAGATGGTTCAATAAACAGATACTGCACTGGAGGCACTCTCTTAGCCAAGAGATTTGGAAGAGAGCTATCTGGCCAACTGACTGGAAGAGATCCATATTTGTACCCATTCCAAAGAAAAGTGATCCCACAGAATGTGGAAGTTATAGAGCAATATCATTGATATCACATACAAGTAAAATCTTACTGAAGATAATTCAAAAACAGTTGCAGCAGTACATTGACAGAGAATTTCCAGAAATACAATCTGGATTCAGAAGGGGATGTAGGGCAATGGGCATCACCGTTGATGTCAGATGGATCTTGGCTGAAAGCAAAGAATACCATAAAGATGTCTACTTGTGTTTTATTGACTATGTAAAGTCATTCGATTGTATGAATCAGAATCCACAAATTGTGGGTAACCTTGAGAAGAATGGGAATTCCAGAACACTTAATTGTACTCATGAGGAACCTGTACATAAATCAAGAGGCTGTCGTTTGAATAGAGAAGAGTATACTGCATGGTTTAAAATCAGGAAGGGAGCATGTCAGGGTTGTATCCTTTCACCATACATGTTCAATCTGCATGCTGAGCAAATAATCTGAGAAGCTGGACTATATAAAGAAGAACATGGCATCAGGCTTGGGGGGAAAGCTCATTAATAACCTGAGATATGCAAATGACACAACTTTACTTGCTGAAAGTGAGGATGACTTGGAGCACTTACTGATGAAAATTAAAGACTGCAGTCTTCAGTATGGATTACACCTCAATATAAACAAAAAAGAAATCCTCACAACTGGACCAATAAGCAGCATCATGATAGATGGAGAAAAGATTGAAGCTGACAAAGACTTCATATTACTTAGTTCTACAATCAGTGCCAATGGGAGCACCAGTCAAGACATCAAATGATGTACTACATTGGGCAAATCTGTTGCAAAAGACCTCGTTCAAGTGCTGAGGAGCAAAGATGTCTCCTTGAAGACTAAGATGTGGCTAACACAAGCCACTCCTCAGAAGGAAGTTTGGGCAATTTACTTCCGTAGTGATACTGCCTTGGAAACCCAAGAAGAGGTCGCTGAGTTGGGTCTGACTCAACGGCACATAACAACAACAACATAAGCCATAGTTTTTTCAATTACCTCATATGCACGTGAGAGCTGGACAATGATTAAGGAAGATCAAAGAAGAGTTGATGCTTTTGAGTAAATGTGTTGGTGAAGAATTCTGAAAGTACTGTGGACTGATGAAAGAACTAACAAATGTGTCCTGGAGGAAGCGTAGCCAGAATGATCCTTGGAAGCAAGAATGGCCAGACTTTGTTTCACCTACGTTGGTCATGTTGTAAGAAGGGACCACTCCCTGGGGAAGGATATCATGTTTGGTGAAGTGGAGGGTGAACGATAAAGGAGAAGGCCTTATAAGAGATAGATTGACACTGTGGCTATAACAATGGGCTCAGGTATATCAAGGACCTTGGGACTGGAACAGGACCAGGAAGTGTTTTGTTCTGTTGTACATAGGGTCACTATGAGTCGGAGACCACTCAACAACACATAACAACAGCAGCTACACTGAGGAGGCAGCACTTCCCCAGTGATCTTTTGAGTCTCTTCTAACCTGGAGGGCTCACCTTCTGGTACTATATCAGACAATGTTCCATGGCTATTCAGAAGATTTTCACTGGCTAGCTTTTTTAGAAGTAGATAAGCAGGACCTTCTTACTAGTCTGTCTTACTCTAAGATCTCTATTCAAACCTCTCCATAACAGGTGAAGCTGCTGGTATTTCAAATATTGATGTCATAGAGTTCCAGTAAGATGGTGGAATAGCAGACAAACTACACAGACCCTCTTCAAGACAGATACAGAAGATAATCCTGGACCCCTGAGCTTTGAAAGGAAGGATACAGAAGTGGACTAAACTCCAACTAGTAGAAGAACCTGCATGAAAACACCAAAAACTGAGACATACAGAACTGTGGTCTGTCAGCAATCCTGACAGCACAGACAGCTTGGATATTGCCAAGTGGTATTAGGACCTAAGAATTAACATAAAAATCAATCCTGCTTGCCAAGGACTGCATGTAGGACTGCACCAGTGGCTGGTGAAGAAGCAGCAAAGAGGGAGACGGGCTGAGCTGTGGAGTTTTGTCTGTCCAGAAGATGCAGCCATTTTGAAAGTTTACAAGCAGTTTGACCATTTTGGATATTTATTATTATTTTCTTTTTATTTTTTATTTTAACAGCTTGTTTTACATAAAAACGTAACCTGTACATTTAGTTTCATTCCCCATTTACCATGTCCAACCCTAACCCAGTCTCCTCCCCTCCCTAACCTGTAACCCTCCCCCTGTGCCCCTCATATTTATGCATTCCTGTTTGTCCTGTATTTCCTCAATTAGAATGTGGGTCCTCTGGTGTCCCATGGTCTATTGTTCTAAGGGATGTATTACCATAGAGTATGTGGGTGCGTCATCCTGGGTTGAGTGGTCTGCGTGTACATCTTGTTAACTATTGGACTGAGAGCCAGCCCCTGAGGGTGCATTTTATTCTAGGCACAGAATATATTTCAGGGCTGTAGTATTGGGGGTCTCACCAGATTTCATCTGACTGGTAATTCTGGTCATTATTGAGTTTATGGATTTTGTTCCATGTTTTCCCACCCACTCTATCCAGGATCTCCAGATTTTATCCTTTCCTGAGTAGCTGGCATTGGTAGCTGGGCACCATCTAGTTCTTCTGGTCTCAAGGGCCACTGTGTCCTACAGCTGGTCACTCCAAATGCCCTTGTTTTGTTTTGTTTTTTTGCGTTCTTCTTTGCTTCTGACACTAGGAGACCGTTAACTACATCTTACATGGCCGTTTGAAAGCTTTTAAGACCCCAGTCACTACTCACCAATTTAGGATGTGGAGCAAGGCTTTTATGTATTTTGATATGCCAATTGAATCTGGTGTCCCCCAGTACTATGATCCTGAGAAGGCAGATCTATTGGATCTCTCTCCAGTAGTGTCTGGTTGTCTGTGAGGGATTACTCTGTGTCTTTCTTCTATTGTTTCTGTAAAGATTGCAGGTATTTTGTATCATTGGTTTCTGTGCAAATTTAGCCTCAGCTGAACCAATCCTTGGTCTAGAGTATACTTCTGTTCACTGACCCTCATCTGATCATCTCAGGTGTTTATGTGTTTATCTGTAGCCTGGGGTTTGGTGTTAATGGCAATGCAGTATTGTGGACACATTTGTTGGTATTAACATCTGTCATCTATCTCTTATCTATCTCTTATGTGCACAATTCAGTGTCCTCCCATTTTCTAAAGTTATCATGGTGGTCATAGATCCTTCCCGGATATCCCTCCCCCTACCCATGTTAGCTTGTAGGCCCCAACTAGCCCAAAATTAATCCCTCCTCTTCCGTCTCCATAACATTAACCTAATAAGTGAGTTCTCTTTCCCAAGCAAACCCTTCTCTGTCTTTTTACAGTAATGGGCTCATGCAGTACTTGTCTATCTGCGATTGACTTATTTCACTCAGCATAATGTCCTTTCTGACCTGTTGAACTTTGCTATTACTGCTGGGGTGAGATGACATCTCATTGTTGTTTTGATTTGCATCTCTCTAATGATTAATGATTTTGAGCAATTTCTCATGTGTTTGTTGGCTATCTATACATCTTTGGTGAAGTGCCTGTTCAAGTCTTTTGCCCATTTATGAATTGGGTTGTTTTTCTTTTTGGTGTTGAGGTATTGAAGTTTTCTATAGATCTTGGAGATAAGTCCTTTATCAGATATGTCATAGGCAAATAATTTCTCCCAATCTTTAGGTTCTCTTTTTACCTTTTTGATGAAGTCTTTCGATGTGCATAACAATTTAATTTTTAAAAAGTTCCAGTCATCTAGTTTCTCTTCTATCTCCTGCACATTCTGGGTTATGCTTGATAGTCTGTAACTGGCAAAGAGGAACTAAAACTATCCTATTTGTGGATGATACAATCTTGTACATAACAAACCCAAGGGACTCAATAAAAAAAACTACTGGAACTAATAGGTTCAGCAAAGTGGCAGGGTACAAGGTCAACATACAAAAATCAGTTGGATTCCTCTACACCAACAGAGTCCTCTGATAAAGAAATAAGGGAAACAATGTCAGTTACAATGTTGTTGTTGTTGTTAAGGGCCGTCAAGTCATTTCCAACTCCACTTGCTTTTACTTTTTTTGATTGTTTTTGATCATTGTTTTTCTCTAACTGAGTGGGAGACAGCAACTGTGCCCATATGATGCAACCACACTTGCACCACATGCAGCTCCACTTACTGAGTGAGAGTCGCCACTTCCGCCACTTCCTTATCCACCAACTGACCAATGATAAATGACCACCACAAAAAGCGTGGCTCAATCTAAACTGCTCTTCACAAAGAGTTAACAAAGACCTAAATACAACAACATCACAATGTCTTGGAGACAATAGACCATCACAGTCCACACAAAGCAAGATAAAGTGGTAGAAACAAGGGAGCAACATACAGATCCAGAACACATCCCTGAGGAATAAGCAGCATTGGAATTTCCTGATAAGGAATTCAAAAGAACTATACTTAGATATCTTGAAAATATTAAGAGACAGATCATGGAAAACACTGACAGAATGAAGGAAAACAAAGACAACACCCTAGAACAATTTTGGAAGAAAATACAAGAACCAAATGATAAAAGAAATGAAAAAAGAAATGATACAAAATCTACAGGTAGAAATCCAGAAGATTAATATTAAACTTCCGGAACTAGATAGCACATTGAAAGGGCAAAGGAGTAGAATCAAATCAATGGAAGAGAGAATTCATGAGATTGAAGGCAAATACCTGAATACATCTTTGGGAAGAGATCAATCAGAAAAAAGATCAAAACAAAATGAAGAAAGCCTAAGGTTCATGTAGGATACTATCAAAAGGAATAACCTATGTGTAATCAGAATTCCAAAACAGGAAGAGTAAAAGAAAACCATTGAGAAAATTGTCCAGGGTTTTTTTGGAAGAGAACTTCCCTGATATGATGAAAGATGAGACTATATCAATTCAGGCAGTCCAACAAACCCCAAAAAAGATAGACTCTAAAAGAAAATCACCAATATATAATCATCAAATTCATCACAACCAAAGACAAAGAAAGAATCCTGAGAACAGCATGGGAAAAACAAAAAATTACAAAAGGGAACCAATAAGAAATAAGCTCGGATTTCTCAGCAGAAATTCAGCAAAGACACAGAAGTGAAAAGGCAATGGAATGGTATATGTAAAACCCTGAAAGAGAAAAATTTCCAACCAAGAATTATATACTCGGCAAAATTGTCCCTCAAATATGATGGTGAAATTAGTCAATTTCCACATAAGCAGAAATTCAAGGGATTTGTTAAAACCAGACCATCCTGGCAAGAGAAACTGAAGGGAGTCTTTTGAACAGAGAACCAATAACAGCAAACAACAAACTACCATTAATACACAAGATGACATAACCCTGAAACCAACACAGCTATAGACATATCCACGGTAAAATAAGCTTACAAGCTTGTAAACAGAGAACAAGAGACATCAACTGGCAAATGAGGACAACAACAAACCAAAAAGGGAAAAAATAGTGTAGTTACAGAACTTCTACATAGTGTGGCAGTCAAGAGAGTTATAAGATAGAATGGACTGTTCTAAACTCAGGAACAAAAATTTTAAATCACAGGGTAACCTCAAAGAAAAATAATAAAACTTCACATCACAATAAAAAAGAAGAGAAGCACAAATATTTAGCAAATATTAAAACAATAGCAACAAAGGAAATGAAAACATGATTCATACACATAATGATCTCAGCACAGAAAATTATATGGAACAAAGAAACCAGGAACACCATGAAAAGAAGCTTAATAAAATGACAACAACAAATTTATACTTATCAATACTTACACTGAATGTCAATGGATTAAATGCACCACTCAAGAGACAAAGATTTGCAGACTGGATAAGAAAACATAACCCATCAATACACTGTCTACAAGAGACACACCTTAGAGTCAAAGGCAAAAATAGACTAAAAATCAAAGGTTGGAAAAAGATGTATCAAGCAAATGGCAAGCAAAAAAGAGCAGAAGTAGCAACATTAATTTCTGATCAAATTGACTTTAAGAAAAAAACCACCATAAAAGACAAGGAAGGACATTATATAATGATTAAAGGATCAATTGAAGAAGAAGATATAACCATAATAAATATCTATGGACCCAATGAAAGAGCCCCAAAATACATAAATCAGACTTTAAGAGTTGAAAAGTAAATAGATGACTCCATAGTCATAGTATAGCGTGCAACTTTAACGAACCACTTTCAAGGTAGAACAACTGGAAACTCAACAAAGATGCAGAAGAGCTAAACAATACAATCTACCAACTTGACCTGATAGACACCTACAGAGAGAGCACTTCACCCAACAACAGCACAATATACATTATTTTCCAGTGCACATGGAACATTCTCTATGACAGACCATATGTTAGGTCATAAAGCAAGCCTTAATAAATTTAAAAACATTGAATATTGCAAAGCATCTTCTCAGATCACAATACTATCAAATTAGAAATCAGCAATATGAAGATGAATGGAAAAAGAGCAAATACATGGAAAATGAACAACACCCTCCTTAAGAAAGACAGGGTAAGAGAAGAAAGAAAAATGAAATTCAAAACTTCTTTGAATCAAAAGAGAATGCAAAAGCATTGATCAGAGGCCAATTCATAGCAATACATACACACATCAAAAAAGAAGAGCCAAAATCCACACTTTAAATCAACATCTTCAACAATTAGAAAAAGAATGGTTAGGAAACCATATAGTCATCAGAAGTAAGGAAATAATAAGGATTTGAGCAGAAATCAATGAAACAGAAAATAGAAAGAAAACAGAAAAAAAAAATCAACAAGACTAGAAGTTGGGTTTTTTAAAAGATTAATAAAATTGACAAGCCACTGACAAATTAAACAAAGGAAAAGAGGGAGAGAATACAAATAACATGAATAAGAAATGAAATGGACCACATCGCAACAGAAGCAACTGAAATAAAAAGGGTAATATCAGGATACTATGAAGAACTGTATTTCAACAAATTTGAAAATCTGAAAGAAATGGACAGATTTCTAGAAACACACTACTTATCTAATCTAACACAGACTGATGTGGAAAAAATGAACAGATCCATTGCAAAAGAAGAAATGGAATAGGTCATTAAAAAAATGATGAACAAAAAAAGTCCTGGCCCAGATGATTTCACTGGAGAATTCTACCAAACTTTCAGAGAAGAACTGACACCAATTCTACTCAAATTATTCTAAAACAGAAAAGGATGGCACCTTCCCAAATTCATTTTATAAAGCAAGTATAACCTTGATACAAAAACTAGATGAAGATATCATTAGAAAGGAAAACTACAAACCAATATTCCTCATGATAAATGCAAAAATCGTCAACAAAATCCTAGCCAACGGACTCCAACAACATATCAAAAAATAATACATTATGAACAAGTGGGGTTCAAATCAGGTATGCAAGGATGATTCAACATTAGAAAAACGATCATACATTACATAAATAAAACAAAGAACCACATGATGATATCAATCAACACAGAAAAGGCATTTGATAAAATCCAACACCCATTCCTGATCAAAACTCTCAGCAAAATAGGAATAGAAGGGACATTCCTCAATATAATAAAGGGCATATATGCAAAACCAACAGCCAACATTATTCTCAATGGAAAGAGACTAAAATTGTTCCCCTTGCAAGCAGCAACCAGACAAGGTTCCAACACTGTATTGGAAGTCCTAGCCAGGGCAATAAGGCAAGAGAAAGAAATCAAAGGCATCCAAATTGGTAGGCAAGAAGTCAAACTATCCCTACTTGCTGGTGATATGATCCTATATCTAGAAAACCCAAAAGACTCAGCAAAAAAGGTTACTTGAACTAATTGAAAGATTTAGCATAGTGGCAGGATTCAAGATCAATGTCCAATAATCAGTTGGATTCCTCTACACCTGCAAATAGATTGCCCAAAAGGAAATAAGGAAATCAATACCATTTACAATAGCTACCAAAAAAATAAAATACTTGGGAATAAATTTCACTAGGGACACAAGACACCTGTACAAAGAAAGGTATGAAAGATTACTTCAAGAAACCATAAGAAATCTACATAAATGGAAAAACATACCATGCTCATGAACAGGAAGATTGAACATTGTGAAAATGTCAGTACTACCCGAAGCAATCTATACATTCAATGCAATCCCAATCCAGATCCTATCAGCATTCTTTGAGGATATGTAAAAACAATCACTAACTTTATATGGAAAGGAAAGAGACCTCATTTAAGCAAAGCATTATTAAAGAAGAAAAACAAAACAGGAGGTCTCACACTCCCGGATCTTAAAATCTATTATACAGCCACAGCAGTCAAAATTGGCACTGGTACAGTAACAGACACATGGACCAATAGAATGGAATTGACAACCCAAAAATAGATCCATCGATCTATGATCAGCTGACCTTTGACAAAGGGCCAAAATCCATTAAATCGGGAAGAGATTGTCTGTTTAACAAATGGTGCTGGCGAAACTGGATTCTATTTGCAGAAAAATGAAACAAGATCAGTACCTCACACCATACAAAAAACTAACCCCAGATGGATCAAAGACTTAAATGTGAAACCTAAAACTATAGAGTTCCTCAAGGAAAAAATAGGTGCAAATTCACCGATCCTAATATATGGTATAAATAGACTATCAACCATAACCCAAAGTGTACAAACAGCAGAAGACAAACTAGATGAATGGCACCTTCTAAAAATTAAATTTTTATATGCTTCCAAAGACTTCTCCAAAAGAGTCAAAAGAGAACCTGCAGATTGGGAAAAAAAAAATACTTGGCAATGACATATCCAACAAGGACTTATCTCCAGAGTTTATAGAAAACTCCAACAGCTCAACAACAAAAAGACAAACAATCCAATTGAAAAATGGCAGAAGACGTGAATAGGCACTTCACCAAAGAGGATATTCAGGAAGCCGACAAATATATGAAGAAATGCTCACAATCATTAACCATTGTTGTTGTTGTTGTTATGTGCCGTCTAGTCAGCCCCGACTCATAGAGACCCCTCCTTGGGTTTCCAGGGCAGTATCACTATGGAAGTAGGATTGCCCAACCTTCCTTCCAAGGAGTGGCTGGTGGGTTTGAACCACCAGCCGTTTAGTTAGCAGTCAAGTGTCTTAGCCACTATGCTACCAGAGCTCCCCATTAACCATTAGAGAGATGCAATCAAAACAACAAAGATACCATCTTGCCCAAGCACTAGTAGCAAAGTTCAACAAGAAAAATAACAAATGCTGGCAAGAATGTGCAGAGATCAGGACTCTCATACACTGCTGATGAGACTGTCTAATTATAGAACCACTGTGGAAAGCAGTATGGCAATTCCTTAAAAAGTTGGAATTAGAAGTACAATTTGATGCAGCTATTCCATTACTAGGTATATATCCTAAAGAAGTGAGAGCCAGGACAAGAACAGATATATGCAAATCCATGTTCATCACAGCACTGTTTCCAACAGCAAAAAGATGGAAACAACCTAGGTGCCCATCAACAAAAGAATGGATAACCAAACTATGGTACATACACACAATGGAATACAATGCAACCCTAAAGAATAACATGGAATCTCCAAAACACCACATAACATGGATGAACTTAGAGAGCATTAAGCTGAGTGAAATAAGTCAATCACAGAAGGACAAATATTGTGTTAGTCCATTACTGAAAAAAGTCAAAGGTTTATATATGGAAGGAAATTTTGCTTGTTGATTACCAGGGGTAGGAGGGGAGGGGAACACTGTTAGATAGGTAGAGACAGGTATTGATTTGAGTGAAGAGAAAGGCAATGTGAGTAATCAAAATGGTGGCATCGAGGAAGAGGGAGACATAGAGAGGTGCATGGAAGTTACAGACAACAAAGTCAAACCGTTTTGCACATACAGTACTGTGTTGTCAGCAAAGGCAAACATTGATGTATGGGTGGATAGATGGGTAGACAGACTGAACTATTAGGTGTGTCTGCACAGGGGGAGAATGTGCCTATGACCATGTGTAGGGTGGCAGACAATGTTTCTACAAGTGTATTTGTATATTCTGTATGAATTCTCAGGTATATAGTAGAGCTGACAAGGGACAAGGTTGTAGTCACTTCTTAGCCATAGCCAGTTACCCAGAGGGAGAAAGTAGTCAGACCTGTGGGCTTGGGGCCATAGTCGCAGGGGACATCAAGTCAACTGGCATAACATATTACACAAAACATTGTTCCACATCCTATTTTGGCAAGTAGCAACTGGGATCTTAAAAGCTTGCAAGTGACCATCTAGAAGTAACAATGGGTCTCCCTTCCTCCAGAGCAAAGAAGAATGAAGAAAACCAAAGGTGCATGGAAACAATTAGTCCAAGTGACTGGTACACCATGCGATCTTCAGCCTATATAACTATGAGACCAAAAGAACTAGATGGTGCCCAGCTACCACTTCAACCACTCAGAGTAGGATCTATGTAGGAAATCCTGGATAGAGTGGAAGAACAATGTGGAACAAAACTCAAAATCACTGAAAAAAAGAAAAGTGGGGAGAGGGGGGACCAGGTTTGCTGGTCTGATAAAGCCTGATGGAACCACTGAGACTATGGCCCCTAGCTGCCCTTCAGGTCTGGAATTGAACCCACTCCTGTGGCTTCCAGCCAAACAGCTACATTCCTTGGAGAGACCAATGAAGGGCAAATAGGAGGGCTGTTTATACACAGAGATACAGCTCAAGGGGGAGGAATACATGGGAAGGAAGGACACTGGGAAGAGGTAACTATGGAAGAAGTGGGAAGAGAGCTGTTGCATTGTGGTAAGTTGTAGTCAATGTCATAAGACAAAGTGTATGTGAGCTGATGTAAGGAAAGTGAATTTTCTCTGTAAACTTTCACCCAAATCACAATAAGATAGATAGATAGATAAATAGATAGATAGATGGATGGATGGATGGTATAGCTTCTAGGATCACAGCAACATGCAATCTACCACAGTACTGTATGACAAAGGGAGAAACAGATCTTTCATTAGATGTAATAAAAATATAAATATTAGTTAGGATATTATTTGCCCTTTCCAACTTTCACCCAATAGTTACTTAAATAAACTTGTATTCACTTCTAATTAGACTAGAAATGCATATCACTCCTAGATAGACTAGAAAAGGCATCATATACAATAAGAACATTTTCTGGGATATATTTTAATCATATCTAAATCACATGAGTATTGCTAAGAATTATTTAAAAGATATGGAAATTTTGGGCATTATCTATGTCATACTTGAAAATCATTTTCAATTTGGCATCATTATAATATTTGTTTGTTTATTATATCTGACTCAGATGCTTTGCTATGCATCCTATAACAGTTTTCACTAAATCTTCTCAAACACCAAAAAACCAAACTCACTGCTGTCAAGTTAGATCCGACTCATAGCGACCCCTCCTTGGGTTTCCTAGGAAGTATCTCTATGGAAGCAGATTGTCCAATCTTCCTTCCGAGGAATGGCTGGTGGATTTGAACTGCCAGCCTTCTGGTTAGCAGTCCAATGCCTTAGGCACTATGCCACCAGAGCTCCCTAGTTATGATGTTGTTATGTGCCATCGAGTCAGCCCCGACTCATAGCGACCCATACTTGGGTTTCCGAAGCAGTATCACTATGGAAGTAGATTGCCCAATCTTCCTTCCGAGGAGTGGCTGGTGGGAAGTAGATAACACCTCTTAAATGTTGGTGTTATGTATAACTGAGGCTCAGAGATATTAGAAGCCTTACTTAAAGTCTTTTATCTAAGAGTGCCATATCTGTCATCCTCCAGAACTAAGTCATTTACCAGCCCTTCCTCACTTATAGTGTCAAGTCAGACCTGCGACTTTCTCCTAAAATGTATTTTATACCTTCTCCACTATTCCTAATAACCAAAATAGACTACAAAGTTTTCCTTAAATGAAATGGCAAGTCCTTTTCTAAAATAACCAAACTCCAAATGACTTGGAAAGGCAAAGCTTAATAAAGGATAACTTATTATTTTAAGAGCATTACTCAGAGCTATAACGATAAATGAAATTATATTACATTTCTTAATAAAGAGGAAACTATGTTTTCCAAAGCCCATAAAATTAGTTCCAAATTAAAAATTCAGAAGTCAGACTTAAATGAATGCCATCAATTAATTTTTATAAAAGAACTGTTGCCATTTTTGAAAAGTTTGATTGTCTTCTAAATGAAAATTAGATAAATAACTTCATTTTTTTTAGAAAAATTATTATGATCTGAGAGATAGTCCTAGCAGGCATTTTAGACTTCAATTAAAAAAAATCAATCCACCAGTGTAGTCTTCAAAAACATTTATCCACAGATGAGCAGAATTCAGAGATGATTTCACCTAGAGAGCAAATGAGCAGCAGTTGACGAAGATGCTTCTTTGAATTTGTGATTCCATTGTCTGTGATAAAGAGAATTTTTTAATACCCTAATGGTGATCAGATAAATATTCAAGTTCTTAAAAGCCATGTAATGACTTGTAAGTTGTACCACACAATCAAATATCTGGTGGAACTTTAAAACAATTAACATATTTTCTATGTACGTTAGGCTTTCCTAGGCTTCCATTGAAATTACGTAGCTACTGGAAAAGTCTGTGCCTACTCAATTCTTCATATGGTGAATAAAGAAAAAATAGCTGATTCCTTTATTTCCATGTTGTTGGTAAGGGGATCTATAAAGATACTGTACAAGTTTGTGATTATTCAGTATGTGAAAATATGAACAATAACAAAGAAAACAGAATTTGAGTATGTCACAGTGTTTTATATTTTCAAAACAATAAAGTCATTCTGTATCCCTGGTTGTTCTAGTCTCTGATCCTGATTTTTCGCTACCAGAGAGGTATTTGTCAGTGTGTGGTAAACTAAGTGAAAGACCTAGAAACACCTATGAACTCTGCAGAAAATTTTACAATAGTGCTAAAAGTGACCAACTCATTTGTTCCCATTTTCAGAATGGTGCAAAGAGCTTAAATCCCAAATATCATAATCTTACTGAAACAAGTTAAAATGGACCATTTTCTGTGCCATACTGCCTTTTTCTTTCCTTTCCTTTTTTTTTTTTTCAAAGACAAGGGAGCATTTGCTGAAATGTGATATCTGTAATAAAAAACCGCAGGGGAAAAAAAAGCAAAACATCCTTGTGCAGTGATGGTATACTATTACATTTAGCATACCCACACAAATTGGTCCCAGCAGTTTTCTCTTTAATTCAGGATTTATGGAAACATCTGAGATTATAAAATTAACCAAACAAAAACAGATGCTATAATCATGAGGGGCCCAGTTCTTGGATATATACCAGATCTAAACAGTATATGGGTGAAAACATTTAACTTAAGTTCTTATATATCAGTTTACAAACCGATGCAAATATTCTACATGAAAATAACTCTTAAACAGCTTGGAGAAGTTAAATTATATTCACTTAAATGGCCCTTTCCCCTCACCTCTCCTTTTTAAAAGGAAAACAAGAGCTAATAAAATGATAATTTCCTTGTTCTTAATTACCAATATAAAATATCCTACCTATATTTATAATTGCTGGGAAAGATGATGGAAAGGCATCTCCAAAATGTCTTTCCATCAACCAATCCAAAACCATAATTCCAAAATCATGGTTTTGTTTTACTTTGAGGTATGTAATAACTTCTTGTCTATTATTTTGCATATTTGCTGTAGAAAATCAATTCTAAGCAGTATCTTAGTATTTGGTCCAAGGAAGCTTCAACTGAAAGAAAAATGAATGTCTTTACCTGCAAAGCAAGAGTAACTATTCAAACCAGCCAAAAAACAAACATAATGCCATGTAGTCAATTCCAACTAACAGCAACCCTGTAGGACAGAGTAGAACTGCCCCATAGGGTTTCCAAGGCTGTAAAATTTTTGGAAGCAGGAAGCCAACTGCCCTGTCTTTTTAGCAGAGTGGTTGGTATGTTCCAACTGTTGATCTTTTGCTTAGCAGTTAACTACTGTGCCACCAGAGATGCTAGTGACACCTTACCCATTAGCATAGAGTTGATTCTGACTCATAGCGCTCCCCACTGGGTTTCAAAGGTGACAAATAGTTACAGAATAGATTGTCCCATCATTCTTCCTTGGAGCAGCTGGTGTGTTTGAACTGCTGTCCTTCTAGTTAGCGAGTCAAATGCCTTAGATACTGTACCACCAGAGTTACTTAGTGACTCCTTAGGGCAGTGTAAAACTGTGTTATAGGATTTTGGAAACTGTAAACCTTTAGGGAAGCAGACTGCCTCATCTTTCTCCCACAGAGCAAAGAGTGGGTTCAAATCACTGAACTTCTGGTTAGCAGCCAAATGCTTTTAACCACTATGCCACCAGAACCTCATAACTATTTAAAGGTAGTGGAAAATATCTTTCTAGACAAGGCTACACCTAGAAACTGTGAAAGACCTAAAAACTTATCCCTTGGGAAAAAAAAAAGAAGTTTTTGGGGTTTTTTTGTTGTTGTTTTTGTATTTTAATTTAAGGGTTGGGTGTGGTTGTAGCAACTTGCTTCTATTACCAGCACCCAATCCTTGTGGCTATGCTTTTGTGGAGACTGTTTTCAAGTATAAATATGAAGGAAATTAAAGACTTAAATCAGTCAAATAATGTGTTCTTTTTAGGAATGAAGGGCATTTATGTGATCTCAGATGCTTTTCCTGTCAAGTAGTGGGTTTCTCTGAATTCAAGAACACATGGCAAAGGCTATGATTTTAAAACTGAGTAAAAGGGCTTTTGTAAACACACCCAGAGAAATAGCAGGATAATGCCTCCAGGGAACCTTGGTCAAGATTTGTTTATTGGATTTACACAATTGAACCAATCATGATTAAATTGCCTCAGGGCGAAAGTTCAAAAGGATAACAATCAGAATGCATAAGAAGTAGAGCAACAACTGGCATATATTAAAATAAATAAGATGTCAATGTTAAGAGATGTGTCTTTCAGTTCTTTACAGTTCTGCTTGTTGAAGGTCATTAGGCAAGAATTGAGACAAACTATGGTGAACAAAGAATTCCTCAAACAAGGGCCTTCCACAGAGCTCAATATTCTTCTTGAGTTCTTTACAGATGAAATCTGGTAACTGTTAGCTAGAGCATTTCAGTTGATTTATATTTCTACAAAGTTGAATAAGCAATGTTTCCCACGGTTGTATTTAGGGAACATTAAAGCCCTGGAAGTGTCATCATTCTGCTCTAAGGTGATTCATCTAGGAAACATAGATTTAAGCCTAGATTACTAGATTTCAGTTTTCCTAGAGTCCAAGTTTCCCAGACTTATCTGAGTTCAAAGCCCCCTTTTCTGAGGAGAATCTTGTTGTTGTTGTTGTTGTGTGCCATCGAGTCAGACCCGACTCATAGTGACCCCTCCTTGGGTTTTCGAGGCAGTATCACTATGGAAGTAGATTGCCCCATCTTCCTTCCGAGGAGTGGCTGGTAGGTTTGAACCGCCAGCCTTCTGATAGCAGTCAAGAGGAGAATCTTACAAGGATAAATTCCTTTGGAATACACTTTGCCAAACCCTGCTTTAAGTTAACTAATGTATAAGATCCATACATAGTCCTAGGCTGAACGACAAAGAAACTTGGCTAATCTGTGTTAACCCTTCATGTCTTAGCCCCATTTTCCTCCATAGTAGATAACCTTCTTTACCACTTATTCTTCTTTATTAAATGTTGATCTTACTTTCCTTAAAAAGAGAAATGAGATTGATACTAACTTGAGGGATTCCTTTCTCGAATACATTTGCATTGTAACAATATGAACTTTAATGTGGAAGAACAAAATTCTAAGCCAGAGATATTTTAAGCAAACAAGTTAGAGCCATGTTTGGGGGACTAATCAATTAATTTGGCATAAACTGATAGTTAATTAACATTGGATTCTAGAAATGACCATATCTTCATTAAGTACTCATAAAAAACCTGTTTGATAAAAACATTCTAAAATTTTTCTGGAGAATCTATAAAAAGTTCATTATCCTGTGGTTTCTTTAGATCATTTTTGTTTTATTCTTAATTGGGACTTCACATATCTGTTTTCCATTTCCTTATACCTCTCCAATTCTGCAAGACATCTCAGAGATTGCTTGGCTCTGAGTTTACACCTACATAATTCCTGCTATATCCTGTACTCAGGTTCATCTGATCCAGAATTATATAATTCAATTAGCAATTATCACCTGAACTTAACTGACCTGAAAGTCCTTTCTTAAATAGTTGTTATATCTTTTCACTAAGTAATAAACTATATAGAGCACTACCTAAGTTCTAGATACTGTGCTAGCCATCAAAGCAATGATGTCACGTGTATCATTGAAGAGTTACACTCTAACATGGCAGAAAATATGTACATACATAATCATAAAGAAATAAAGTTCATAACCGATCTGACAATGGAGGAGCATAGGAGTAAGAAAATGTAATAAATGAGAAGATCACTCTGTGTCTCAGTTTCTTTATGGGCAAAATGTAATAACAGTATGTGTTCTGGAAATTAAATCAGATGTTTTCAAGCACTTATAACAGTGCCTAACAACAACAACATATAATAGGAGCTCTGGTGGTGCAGTGCCTAAGGCATTTGACTGCTAACTAGAGGCTGGTGGTCCAAACCCACCAACTGCTCAGCAGAAAGAAGATGGGGCAATCTACTTCTGTAAAGATTTATTTCCTTGGAATCCCAAGAGAGGTCACTATGAGTCAGAATTGACTTAATAGTAGTGAGTTTGGTTTGGATCATATAACAAGAGCTTCATAAATGCAAGCTCTTTTTATTAGTTTAGGGCCTTTGATTTTTTTAAAAAAAAGCATAAAATAAAAAACTGTGATAAATTAGAAATTCTTTATATTCTTTGCCTACCCAAAGAATAGAACTAGGTCTCATGTGTGGATGGGCGGGTTTAAGCTCCACTTTAGGAGAACTTCCTAAAATTTAGTATTATTCAAAAGCAAGACAACCAAGAGTGAGATGACAACAAAGATCAGGAGGTAACATGGTAGGTCACTAGTTCAAGTCCAGGAACAGTCCCAAAATCAGTGGGCAACATGGCAGGCCACTGGTGACTCAGCCAAATGCAGGATCCAGATGTACCAAAAATCTAGAGACCTTTCCCAAAGCTTCATCTTATATACTGGATGCAGGCCACACCCCAAAGGCAGCTCCCTCTCCACTGATTAATGTTTCATGGTAGATTCCCCCATGGAGGTGATTACAGTATCATCATGGGGAATAACTACATTCAGCTTTCAAGCCACTCAGAACCAAGGCCCAGCCAAGTTGATATACAACTTTAACTATTATAATTGCAGTGTATTGACATGGAGCTTCCAGAAATGCAAGGTGGATTCAGAAGAGGATGTAGAACAAGGGATATCATTGCTGATCTCAAATGGCTCTTAGCTGAAAGCAAAGAATATCAGAAAGACATTTACCTGTGTTTTATTGACTATGCAAAAGCATTCAACTGTGTGGATCATAAATAATTATGGATAGCATTACAAAGAATGGGAATCCCAGAACACTTAATTGTGCTCACAAGGAAACTATACAGAGACCAAAACCTGTCATTCGAACAGAACAAGGGAATACTGCATGGTTTAAAACCAGAAAGGACATATGTCAGGGTTGTATCTGTCACCATACCTACTCAGTCTGTGTTCTGAGCTAATAATCCTGGACTATATGATGAAGACCATGGGATCAGGATTAAATGAAGACTTACTAACAACCTCAATATACAGATGACACAACCTTGCTTGCTGAAAGTGAAGAAGACTTGAAACGTTTACTGGTGAAAATCAAGCACTACAGTCTTCAGTATGGATTATACCTCAACATAAAGAAAATAAAAATCCTCACAACTGGACCAATAAGCAACATCATGATAAATGGAGAGAAGATTAAAGTTGTCAAAAATGTCATTTTACTTGGATCCATAATCAACACTCATGCAAGCAGCAGTCAACAAATCAGAGGTCTTATTGCACTGGGGAAATCTGCTGCAGAAGACTTCTTAAAAGTATTGAGAAACAAAGATGTCAGTATGAAGACTAAGGTGGGACTAACCCAAGCCAAGATATTTTCAATCACCCGGTAAGCATGTGAAAGCTGTACAATGAATAAAAACAGTAAAGAAGAACTGATGCCTTTGAATTGTGGTGTTGGTGAAGAATACCGAAAATACAATGAACTGCCAGAAAAGCAAACAAATCCATCCTGGAATAAGTGTGGCTAGAATGTTCCTTAAAAGGAAGAATGGCCAGACTTCTCACCTACTTTGGTCATGTTTTCAGAAGGAACCAGTCCCTGGAGAAGGATATCATGCTTGGTAAAATAGAAGGTCAGACAAAAAGGGTGAAGACATTCAATGAGATAGATTGACACAGTGGCTGTCATGATGGGCTCAAGCATATCAAGGATTGTGAGGATGATGCACGCAGTTACAAGGCAGTGTTTTATATGGTGCAGGTCAAGGGAGTGATTCGTTCTGCTGTACATAGGGTCACTATGAGTAGGAGTCAACTCAATGACACCTAAGAACAACATTGCTCAGGCAGGTGTTGAATTGAAAGATTGACTGTCATGGAAGTTATATATGGGCATCATGCATTTGATTAGAGGTTGGATAAACTCTGGAATGACAAAAATATGACTTCAGATGAATTGCTTTTGCCCAACCGAAATACTCTGTGAAGCTGCATTTTCCTAAGTGGGAAAGAGTACTGAAAAATTTGCCATGTCTTTCTGGGGAACAAGAGAGAAGGCAATGTCATTATTGTTGTTGTTGTTGTTGTTGTTGTTAGATGCTGTGGAGTCATTTCCAACTCATAGCAACCATGCACAGCAGAACAAAACACTGCCTGATCCCGCACCAGCTCCATGATCCCTGCTATACTTGAGCCCATCATCAGAGCCACCCTGTCAATCCATCTTGTTGAAGGCCTTCTCCTCTTTCATTGACCCTCCACCTTACCAAGCATGACATCTCTAGGGAATGGTTCCTTCTGATAACATGACCAAAGTAGGTGAGACGAAGTCTGGCCATTCTTGCTTCTAAGGAGCATTTTGGCTGCACTTCCTCCAGGACAGATCTGTTAGTTCTTTTAGCAGTTCATGGTACTTTCAGCATTCTTCACCAGCACCACAACTCAAAAGCATCAATTCTTCTTTGGTCTTCCTTATTCATTGTCCAGTTCTTACATGCATACAAGGCGATTGGAAATATGTCTTGTGTCAGGTGCACCTTAGTCCTCAAGGAGACATCCTTGCTCCTCAGCACTTGAAAGAGTTCCTTCACAGTTGATCTGCCCAGGGCTGCACATCATCTAATGCCTTGACTGCTGCTTCCATTGGCATCGATTGTAGAACTAAGCAACGTGAATTCTTTGACAACCTCAATCTTTTCTCCACTTATTGTATGCTGCTTATTGGTTCAGTTGTGAGGATATTTGTTTTCTTTATATTGAGACATAATCCATACTGCAGACTGTTTTCTTCAATTGTCATCAGTAAGTTCCTCAAGTCATCCGCACTTTCAGCAAGCAAAGTCGTATCATCAGCATATCTCAGGTTATTAATGATTCTTTCTCCAATCCTGATGCCACATTTTTCTTCATATAGTCCAGCTTCTCTGATTATTTGCTCAGCATATAGATTTAATAGGTACAGGGAAAGGATACAACCCTGACATACCCCCTTCTTGATTTTAAACCACGTAGGGTCCCCTTGTTCTGTTCGAACAACAGCTTCCTGGTCAATGTACAGGTTCCTCATGAGTACAATCATGTGTTCAGGAACTCCCATTCTTCTCAATGTTATCCATAATTTGTCATGATCCACACAATCAAATGCCTTTGCATAGTCAATAAAACACAAGTACACATCGTTTTGGTATTCTTTGCCTTGAGCCAAGATCCATCTGACAACAGCTATGATATCCCTTGTTCCACATTCTCTTCTGAGTTCAGCTTGACCTCTGGAAGTTCTCTGTTAATATACTGCTGCAACCATTTTTGAATTATCTTCAGTAAGATCATACTTGCATGCGATATTAATGATATTGTTCTATAATTTCCACATTGTGTGGGATCACCTTTCTTAGGAATGGGTACAAATATGTATTTCTTCCAATTGGCCAGGTAGCTGTCTTCCAAATCTCTTGGCATAACCGAATGAGTGCCTTCAATGGGGCATCCAATTGTTGAAATATCTCAGTGGGCATTCCATCAATTCCCAGACCCTTGTTCTTCACCAATTCCTTCATTGCAGCTTTGACTTTCTCCTTCAGTACCATTGGTTCTAGATCATATGCCACTTCCTGAAATGGATGAAGATCGACCAGTTCTTTTGTTACAGTGACTCTCCTGCCATCTTCTTTTGATGTTTCCTGCATTCAATATTTTGCCCATAGAATCTCTCAATATTGCGACTCGAGGCTTAAATTTTTTCTTCAATTCTTTCAGCTTGAGAAATGCCGAGTCTGTTCTTCCCTTTTGGTTTTCTAACTCCAGGTCTTTGCACATTTCATTATAGTAACTGGCTTTGTCTGCTCAAGTTGCTCTTTGAACTCTTCTATTCAGCTCTTTTATCTTGTTATTTCCTTCATTTGTTTTAGCTACTCTCCACTCAAGGGCAAGTTTCAGAGTCTCTTCTGTCATCCAATTTGGTCTTCTCTTCTTTTCTCTTCTTTTTAATGATCTCCTGCTATTTTCATGGATAATGTTCTTGATAACCTTCTGCAATTCTTCTGGTTTTCTGTCCCTGGTGTTCAATGCATCAAATCTATTCTTTAAATGATCTCTAAATTCAGAAGGGATATATTCAATATCATATTTTGGCTCTCTTGGGCTTGTTTCGATTGTCTTTAACTTCAAGTTGAGCTTGCATATGAGTAGTTGATGGTCTGTTCCACAATAAGCTCCTGGCCTGGTTTTGGCTGAAGATATTAAGCTTTTCCATCACCTCTTTCCACAGATGTAGTCAATCTGATTCCTGTATGTTCCATCTGGTGAAGTCCACATACACAGCCACCATTTGTCTTGTTGAAAAAAAAGGTGTTTGCAATGAAGAAGTCATTGATCTTGCAAAATTCTACCATACGAGTTCCAGCATTATTTCTGTCACCAAGGCCAAATTTTCCAACTACTGGTGATTCTTCTTTGTTTCCAACTTTTGCA
>NW_006921673.1:5165652-5192491 GCF_000298275.1 Orycteropus afer afer | reverse complement strand
GTATTTCATACATTCCATGTTCCGATTATTAATGGATGTCTGCAGCTGTTTCTCCTCAATTTGAGTGGTGCCACATCAGCAAATGGAGATCTTGAAAGCTTTACCTTATCCATATGAGTAAGGCTGGGTTTACTCTGATGATGCAGCTCTTTCCCAGTCCTATTTTGAGAGCCTTCTAACCTATCCGGACTATTCATAAAGTTGTGCGGTAATGTATCAGACAGTGTTTCTTTGCTATTCATAAGGTTTTCCCTGGCCAATTCTTTGAAAAATGGACAGCATTTCCCTTCTTCCAAGTCTGTCTCAGTCTGTAAGCTAGGCTGATACCTGTGTACCATGTGCATCCCACTGGGTTTGAAACACCAGTGGCTCAGCCTCAAGACTTACATCAACACGTCACCATGGTAGGACAAACCGACAGACAAGTTTGTCTCCCTGTTGGACACCTCTCCTACCAGCCTTACCTGGATCCCTGCAGCTCACTCTTCGTCTGCAATGCCATTAATGTCATTTAATTGCTGACCCTGAACCAGATGTATCCTACCAGAAAGAAACCTGGCACAAGAACTTCCCAGTTGGCTGAAGATCAGTTGGGATGATTTGAGGTCTGTCTGGACATTCAAAGCTACTAAACTCTCCAAACATTGGTCACATAAGCTGTTAGCACCACAAGTCCATGAAGTACAGAGCTCCCTAAGGATTCCAGGGAAGCAACAAGCAGAAGTCTAGATAGAAAGCAGTCAGTATCTCAGCTAATTCCCTATTAAAAGATTGTATTCATTCATGCAATTTTTGTCACCAAACAGTTACCAAGCCACACTGTTCTAGATACTGAGGGTAGAGTGAAGAAGACAAAGTCCATTCATTCATGTATTTTCTTAACTAAAAAGAAAACAAAAGAGAGTATCAAGCAATGTTAAGTCCAAAAAAGAAAATATAACCAAATGACATGAAAAATAAAGATGTGGCTAGCGGATTGAGTTTTAAAGAAAGGATTCCATTTTGACAAGTAGAAGCATGGGTCTCAGAAGGAAGCTGATGCTTCCATTGAGAGATTAGTACCAAAATAGGAATACAGAGAAGATCTCAGACATACGAGAACAAGTAGGTCCAGGACTCAGAGACTAAGGCACAAGATTATTTAATAGAATGGGGGTCAGAAGGGCAGAAACATGGCTGCTACTCTTTGATCATCACTAGGCACATGATAAGTCAGGTAGCAACTAAGAATTTAAAGATCAAGATTGGAGCATCAAATACCATTTAAAGAGGAAGCAGAATGAAACAACAAGAGTTCTTGCTGAAAAGGGTTAAAGTTTGATTTTCTTCTCTGGTTAAAACAAATCTGGGATCTGGGCTGAGGAAATTCCTGTGCTTGGGAACACAAGTAGAGAGCAGCAGCCAGAACCTGAGACTTTACAATGATCAGATCTTATGATTATATCCCGAGGATTCAACTTGAAAGAGCCATACTTCATTTGCTTATGCTAATGGCAACCATAATTTAGTTGGATTTTCTAACTGCACATTAAATCCTGATTTCACATATTTTATTCATTTCCTGCACTGGTATAAGAAATGGTAACTGCCTGAAGAAAAAATACCACATATGGTAGATTGGCTAGGAAGATGTTTGATAGGAGATGTCTTCTTTTGATATGAAAATCCCTTATCTTTCATTCCCTTTAATTTAGTGGCTAATAAGGAGCTCTGGTAGCATAGTGGCTAAGACACTTGCCTGCTAACCAGACGGCTGGCGGTTCAAACCCACCAGCCACTCCTCGGAAGGAAGGTTGGGCAATCCTACTTCCGTAGTGATACTGCCTCGGAAACCCAAGGAGGGGTCGCTATGAGTCGGGGCCGACTCGACGGCACATAACAACAACAACAACAACAAGTTTGTATTCATATATAGTCTGTAGATTTTTTATCTCCTATGGTAAACAGATGGTTATCATATAAATGTTCTTGAAATGTCTAAATTTCCCAATT
Organism: Orycteropus afer afer; assembly: GCF_000298275.1. NCBI lineage: Eukaryota > Metazoa > Chordata > Mammalia > Tubulidentata > Orycteropodidae > Orycteropus > Orycteropus afer. The sequence continues at coordinate 5,190,499 of NW_006921673.1, read as the reverse complement.
GGTCAGAGAATAAATTTATAAAGATTAGTTTTTATGAATATTTAAATGAAAGTATATAATATTAAATAATATTAAATATTGACTTAGGAATATTATTCAAAACTCAGACTAGAGATTGAAAGAGAAAGATATTAAATTAAGTTTTGAAACATTATATATTACAACCACTTGGCCTTATCTATTAACATCCCAAGAAAACAATAGCAAAAATAAATGAAACAATTGATATAAAATCTGTTTGTGGTATGCCTCTACCTACCTTCACTTTGGAATGAATTACAATTGGGAAAAAAAAATTCATAATCCATCTCTTTCTTTATCAGGCCAGGTAACAAAATATGTCTCTGACAACTTTGGAAATCCTGTCTAAAAAACTGTTAAAAGTCAGTTTTTATCATTGTCCTAAATGTGAGAGAGAGATTAACTATTTTGGATTAAAATAGAAAATGACATAGGAAGTAGAGTTAAATTCACTTGACTAAAACTTGATTGAACTTAGTGCTTTACACCAAGTGTAAATGTTTTGGAGTATCAGTATTTTAAATACTTGCTCAAAGTTTATTTCTAAAAACACTACATAAATGAAAGGCATTCTTTTATACTCTATGAAGGACAAAAAGATACAACTCATTTTCAGTTCTGTAAAGGTCCTTTATATATTATATATACCCTATAATATAAAACATAATTGATGCTAGCAAGGGGTGTCTTGAGGAGGCTTTAACCTTTATATAATCTCCACCAATCCCCAAAGCTGCCCAAAATATCCACAATGTAAAAAAAAAGTATATTTACTATGCAAATACAGCTTTGAGACATTCCCTGGCCTCTTTTCTAAACAATTTGTTATCTTGAGGCCCCTTCCTACAGAAATTCCAGAATTTCCACTGTCTAAGTTGTGGATGACAGACTGTATAATAGGAAAAGGAAGATCAGTCCAATTTTGGGAAGTAGGGAATGAACAGAATGTGGAAAAGCTCCAAAGGGGAGGTATGACTTGAATCATATTTTGTTGCTCTCCTAGATTTCCTGTAAGAAATAAGGTCTGCATTGATACTATCTTAGTTTTCTAGCACTGCTATAAAAGACATACTACAAGTGGATGGCTTTAAAAACCAGAAAAGTATTCTTTTATAGTTTAGATGCAAGCTCTGGTAGCATAGTGCCTAAGGCACTTGACTGCTAACCAGAAGGCTAGCAGTTCAAACCCACCAGCCACTCCTCAAAAGGAAGGTTGGGCAATCTACTTCTGTAGTGATACCACCTTCGAAATCCAAGGAGGGCTCACTATGAGTTGGGTCCGACTTGACAGCACATAACAACAACAACAACATAGTTTAGATGTCTGTTGTTGTTGTTGTTGTTGTTGTCTAGAAGTCCAAATTCAGGGTACAAGCTCTATGGGAAGGCTTTCTCTCTCTGTACACTATGAGAGAAGATCCTTGTCTCCTTTCTACTTCTGTGGGCATGTTCCTTGGTAAGCTTCATGTGTCTCAGCATCAATCCTCCCCTAGGTCTAGGAGGTTCTCACCAGAGGGATCCTGGATCCACAGGATCCCTGCTCCTGGTTTTTCTTTCTTGGTGATGGTAGGTCCTTGCCCTCTCTACTTTCATCTTTTTAAGATAAAAGGTGTGAATCAAGCAAGGGTGTGACTTGAGTAAGGGTAATAACTTGAATAAGGGTGTGACTTGAGTAAGCAATGGGACTTGATTGACACCCACTTGTAAGGCTGTGACGCTACACACTGATCCTATCTCATTAAAATATAGGGGTTAAGATTTACAGCACATATTACAAAATGGAGGATAACCACATAACACCGGGAATCATGTCCTAGCCAAGATGACACACAATTTGGAAGGACACAATTCTATTCATGACATTCTACCCTTTGTTGTTGTTGTTATGTGCCATCGAGTCCTCTCCAACTCATAGCAACCTTATGTACAGCACAATGAAACACTGTCTGGTCCTGTGCCAGCCTCATGATCCCTACTATACCTGAGCCCATAGCTGCAGGTACTGTGTCAATCTATCTTGTTGAGGGCCTTATCCTCTTTCATTGCCCCTCCACATTACCAAGCATAACATTCTTTGCCAGAGAATGGTCCCTTCTGACAACATGACCAAAGTAGATGAGATGAAGTCTGGCCATTCTCACTTCCAAGGACATTCTGGCTGCACTTCTTCCAGGACAGATTTGTAAGTTCTTTCAGAAGACTATGGTACCTTCGTCATTCTTTGCCAACACCACAGCTCAAAAGCATCAACTCTTCTTCAGTCTTCCTTCTTCATTGTCCAGCTCCCACATGCATAGTAGGTGATTAAAAAAGCCATGGCTTGGGTTAGGCACATCTCAGTCTTCAAGGAGATATCTTTGCTCTTCAGAACAAAGAGGTCTTCTGCAACAGATTTATCCAATGCAATATAACATTAGATGTCTTGACTGCTGCTTACATTGGCATTGATTGTACAACCAAGTAATATTAAGTCTTTGACAACTTGAATCTTTTCTCTATCTATTGTGATGCTGCTTATTCGTCCAGTTGTAAGTACTTTTGTTTTCTTTATATTGAGGTGTAAGGAGCTCTGGTAGCATAGTGCCTAAGGCACTTGACTGCTAACCAGAAGGCTGGCTGTTCAAACCCACCAGCCATTCCTCGGAAGGAAGGTTGGGCAATCCTACTTCTGTAGTGATACTGCCTCGGAAACCCAAGGAGGGGTCGCTATGAGTCAGGGCCAACTCGACGGCACATAACAACAACAACAACAAATCCATATTGCAGACTGTAGTCTTTAATCTTCTTCAGCAAGTGCTCTAAGTCATCCTCACTTTCAGCAAGCAAAGTTGTGTCATCTGCATGTCTTGGATTATTAATGAGGCTTCTTCCAATCCTGATCTATGTTCTTCTTCATATAGTCCAGCTTCTCTGATTATTCACTTGGCATACAGATCGAATAAGTATGGTGAAAGGATACAAAACTGTCACATTTCCTTCCTGATTTTAAACCACTGTTCGAACAACAGCTTCCTGGTCTATGTACAGGTTCCTCATAAGTACAATCAAATGTTCTGGAATTCCCATTCTTCTCAATGTTATCCACAATTTGTTATCCACAACTTGTTATTCACAATTTGTCATGATCCACACAATCAAATGCCTTTGCATAGCCAATAAAACACAAGTAAGCATCTATCTGGTATTCTTTGCTTTGAGCCAAGATCCATCCAACATCAGCTATGATATCCCTCACTCCAAGTCCTCTTTTGAATGCAGCTTACATTTCTGGAAGTTCTCTGTCAATATACTACTGCAACCATTTTTGAATTATCTCTGGTAAGATTGTACTTATGTGTGATATCAGTGATACTGTTTGATAATTTCCACATTCTGTGGGATCACTTTTCTTTGGAATGGGTACAAATATGGATCTCTTCTAGTCAGTTGGCTAGGTAGCTGTCTTCCAAATCTCTTGGCCTAGTCGAATGAGTGCCTCTCATATAGCATCTGTTTGTTGAAACAACATTCGTTCAATTCCTGGAGCCTTGATTTTCGCCAATTCCTTCCGTGCAGTTTCGACTTCTTTCTTCAATACCATTGGTTCTTGATCATATGCCACCTCCTGAAATGAATGATCATCTAACCATTATTTTTGGTATAGTGACTTTGTGTATTCCATTCATCTTTTTTTCATGTTTCCTGTGTCATTCAACATATTGCCCAAGCTCTGGTAGCATAGTGCCTAAGGCACTTGACTGCTAGCCAGAAGGCTGGCGGTTCAAACCCACCAGCCACTCCTTGGAAGGAAGATGGGGCGATCTACTTCCATAGTGATACTGCCCTGGAAACCCAAGGAGGGGTCACTATGAGTCAGGTCTGACTCAATGGCACATAACTACAACAACAACAATATTTCAATACTGCATTTCAAGGCTTAAATTTTTTCTTCAGTTCTTTCAGCTTGAGAAATGTCGAGCGTGTTCTTCCCTTTTGGTTTTCTAACTCCAGGTTTTTCGCATTTCATTATAATAATTGGCTTTGTCTTCTCAAGCTGTTATTTGAAATCTTCTGTTCAGCTCTTTTATCCTGTTGATTCTTCCATCCACTTTAGCTACTCTCCATTCAATGGCCAGTTTCAGAGTCTTGTGTGACATCCATTTTGGTCCTTTCTTCCCTTCCTGTCTTTTAAATGACTTTTACTTTCTTCAAGGATAATATTCTTGATGTCATTCCACAATTCCTTTGGTTTTTGGTTATTGGTGTTCAGTGCATCAAATCTATTCTTTAGATGGTCTCTAAATTCAGGAGGGATCAAGGTCATATTTTGGCTCTCATGGACTTCTTTTGTCTTCAGCTTCAACTTGAACTTGCATATAAACAATTGATGGTCTGTTCCATAGTCAACTCCTGACAGTTTTGGCTAAAGATATTAAGCTTCTCTTTCACCTTTTGCCACAGATGTAGTCAATCTGATTCTTGTGTGCTCCATCTGGTGAAGTCCATGTGTATAGTCACCATTTGTGTTGTTGAAAAAAAGGTATTTGCAATTTATAAGTTGTTGGTCTTGCAAAATTCTATCATACGATATCTAGCATCATTTCTATAACCAAGGCCATATTTTCCAAGTACTAGTGAATCTCCTTTGTTTCCAACTTTGGCATTCCAATCACAAGTGAAAATTAACACATCTTGATTACATGTTCGGTCAATTTCAGACTGCAGAATTTGGTAAAAATCTTCAATTTCCTCATCTTTGGCTTTGGTGGTTAGTGTGTAAATTTGAATAATAGTAGTATTAACTGGTCTTCCTTGTAGGCATATGGATATTATCCTATTACTGACAGCATTGTACTTCAGGATGGATCTTGATACATTCTTTGTGATGATGAATGCCATGCCATTCTTCTTCAATGTATCATTCCCAGCACAGTAGATTATATGATCTGTGATGCAAAATGACCAAAACCAATTCATTTCAGCTCACTAACACCTAGAATATCAATCTTTATGCATTCCATTTCATTTTTGATGACTTTCAATTTTCCTAGATTCATACTTTGTACATTTCATGTTCTGATTATTAATGGATGTTTGCAGCTGTTTCTTCTCATCTTGAGACATGCCTCATCAGCAAATGGGGTCCTGAAAGCTTTGCTCTATTCACATCATTAAGGTCAGCTCTACTCTGAGGAAGCAGCTCTTCTCCAGTCACATATTGAGTGCCTTCCAACCTGAGGGGCTCATCTTCTGACATTCTAATGCACAATGTTTCGGGGGTATTCATAAACTTTTCCAGTAATAGACAGTGTTTCACTGCTATTCAAAAGGTTTTCACTGGCCAATTCTTTGAGAAGTAGATGGCCTCTTCCTTCTGCTGAGTCTTTATTAGTCTGGAAAATGCTAAAACCTGTCCACCATGGATGACCATGCTAGCATTTGAAGCACTGGTGGCATAGACTCTAGCATCACAGCAATACTCAAGATACCATAGTACGACAAACTGACTGACAAGTTTGTCTCCCCTAGCTGTTCTAAACTGCCTCTGCTCATTTTCATGGCCCAAAATCCATGTTCCTGCCACATGTAAAACACATTCAACCCATCTTATCATTCCAAAAGTCTTAAATTGACTCTAAGTCCAAACTCCCATCTTCTGAACTATCTAAATTAAATGTGGATGAGACTTTAGAAGTATTCCATCCTGGAACAAAATTCCTCTTCATCTGTGAACCTGTGAAATCTAGACCACAAATTATCTTTTTCTAAAGTACAGTGGAGGAACAGGCACAATGTAGATATTTCCATTACAAATGGGAGAAGTTAGGGGGAAAGAAAGGCTAACAGACCACCAAGCAAGTCCCAAACCCAGCAGAACAAATTAAATCCTCTGTTCTCTAAGATCATCTGTGCAATGACTACATCCTCCAGCTTAATTCAGCCCATCTCTTCATTGCTGTACCTTCCTCACTTCCATTCATCAAGTGGTGGTCATCTCAAAAGAGCATACCAAGCTAGCTACCTGCCAGCTCTTTTTCACTTACAATCCTAGCAAGGAGTTCTTCTGATAAGCACTAAATTTTCCTTCCTCAATGACTCTGGATATTGGCCACACCCTCTGGATTCTGTGTGGATACCCTTCAGCCCTGGGCTTCAGCTCCACCTTTCAGGCCCACTGGGGCAGAAATTCTGCTTCTTTGGCTTTGGGTGGCCCTATTGTCCTAGTCCATCTTAGTGGCAACCTTATACCTTCAGCCTTGTCAGACCTCACTCTTCTGCCCCTTGGGTAGGTGGCCCACCCCCTCAGCTTTGGGTAGTTGCCCCATATTCCTGGCATACCTTAATGGCAGCCCCACATTCTAGACCTGAGTTGGTGAAGATCCAACTCCTTGGAACCTAGAAGATGTCACTCCAACATTTGAGAAGGAAGAGACCTCAGCTCCACCCTTTGCAATGCCAGAGGCCATAGCCCCACCCATTGAGACCTCTGCTTGCCATAATCCTTCTGATGTCCAAACTGCTACAGGGAAGGTCTTTTTATTTTCTTGGAGGACAACTGCTGTAGCTCCTTTGGCCTGTTTCTTGCCTGTAGAATTTCAAGAGATAGACAATGTGTTCTCCTTTTGTTCCTTCTCTGTCCCTTCAGTCTAAGCTGGTGGATTTTTTGCTGTGGTAGTTGGTAAGATCCATAAGTCACAGGCTTAATCTCTTTAACAAAATTTTGTGTAGTCATGTTCTCCCTCAAAATGCTAGAACAGGTGTCCTTAGTATTTACGATAGAATTTTCCAAATCTTTTAAGTTTTGTTTTCATTTTACACAGTTCATTTTAAATCCATCTCTTTCTCCTCACATTTCACTACAAGTGGCAAGAGAAAAACATGCAGCCCCTTTAAGATCTTGCTTAAAAATCTCCTCAGCCAAATATCCAAGTTCATTGCTTACAAATTCTACCTTCTACAGAACATTTGGAGAATACCAGACAGAAGTTTATCTGTATTTTATTGACTATGCAAAGACATTTAACTGTGTAGATCATAAAAAATTATGGATAACATTGCAAAGAATGAGAATTCTAGAACACTTAATTGTGATCATGAACAACCTGAACATGAGTCAAGAGTCAGTCCTTCAAACAGAACAAGGGGATACTATATGGTTTTAAATCAGGAAAGGTGTGCATCAGTGTTGTATCCTTTTACCATGCTTATTTAATCTGTATTCTGAGCAAATAATCTGAGAAACTGGACTATACAAAAAACAATGTGGCATCAGTATTGAAGGAAACCCATTAACAACCTGTGATGTGCAGATGACATAATCTCACTTGCTGAAAGTGAGGAGGATTGAAATACTTACTGAGGAAAATCAAAGACTATAACCTTTAGTACGGATTACACCTCCACATAAAAGAAAACTAAAATCATCTTAAATAGACTGATAAGCAACATCATGATAAACAGAGAAAAGACTGAAGTTGTCAAGAACATCATTTTATTTGGATCCACAATCAACACCCATGGAAGCAGCAATCAAGAAATTAAACAACATATTGCATTAGGAAAATCTGCTGCAAACAACTATTTTAAAGTGTAAAAGGGCAAAGATGTCACTTTGAAAACTAAGAGGTGCCTGACCAGAACCATGGTATTTTTAACAGGCTTATACACATATGAAAGTTGGAGATTGAATAAGGAAGACAAAATAAGAGTTGATGTCTTTGAGTTGTGGTGTTGGTGAATAATACTGAAATACCACAGACTGCCAGAAGAATGAACAAATATGTCCTGAATGAAGTACAGCCAGAATGTTCCTTGGAAGCGAGACTTGCCAGACTTCATCTTATCTACCTTGGTCATGTTGTTAGAAGGGACCAGGCCCTCAAGAAGAATATCACGTTTGGTAAAGTAGAGGGTGAGTGTAAAAGGGGAAGACCCTCAATGAGACAGATTGACAAAGTGGATGCAATGATTGCAAGGATGGCACAGGACCAGGCAGTATTTTGTTCTATTGTATATAGAGTAGCTATGAGTAGGAACCAATTCAACAGCACTTAACAACAACCAAACACTTTAACGTAATTCAGACAATTTCTTTGCAACTGCAGAAAAAGCATCACCCTTCCTCCATTATCTGATTACATACATTCTCATCATTTTCTATTAAAACCTCACCAGAAGCACATTTAATGTTCTTAATTGTACCAACTGTCTCTTCAAGGTTGTCTAGGATTTTCACTTTAAAACTCTTCCAACCTCTACTCATTACCCAATTCCAAAGCCACTTCCACAATTTATGTATCTGTTAGAGCATCACCCTACTCCAGGTACTAAATTCTGTCTTAGTTATCTAACTCACTGATGTCTTAGTTATCTCTCACTCACTGCTATTGAATTGGATCCTAATCATAGTGACCCCTCCTTGGGTTTACAAGGTGGTAACACTATGGAAGTAGATCGCCCAAACTTCCTTCCAAGGAGTGGCTTTGAACCATGAGTCTCTGGTTATCAGTCAAAAGCCTTAGGCAGTACGCTGCAAAAGCTCAGCTATGATAGAAATTCCGCAAGTTGATGGCTTTAACAAACAGAAGTCTACTCTTTCACAGTTTAGGAGGCTAAAAGTCTGATTTCATGGCACCAGTTCTAGGGGGAAGTTTTTCTCTCTGTTAGTTCAGAGGCAAAATCCTTTTCTTCTTTCAACTTATGTGGGACACAATTCAATCTGTGATAGACCTTAAAGAATATGAGGAACATTCAGGAAAGATCAAGAAGACCAGTATAGCTGGTTTACCATGGTTCCAGGGGTAGCATTTACATCGTATCTGATGTAGACTTATATTCCAGGAGACACCTCTTGGGCTTAAGGCCCCTTGTATGAAGAGAGGTAAATTGAAAGTTAACATGGGTAAGGTAGAAAAGTTCAGGATTTGGAATACCTAATTATCTGGCTTAGATGCACAGAGATTATTCTATATACATTTGGCTACTTTTAAAGATTTAGTTTATTCTTTAACAAGATATTTGTCATATGATGTGGACTGAGGTGGGATTGTGAGTGAGGAGAGCAGGCAAGAAATCTGTTCTGTTAAATTTCTCCTAATAACATTAATAACAACCTCAACCAGAATATTTGTGGTGAACATGGAACAGAGTGGGAAATATACTGGCAATGAAGAAGAAGAAAAAGTGAGATTCTGCAAATTAATGGATTTGGAAAGAGACTATGACCTTATGTTTTTAATCTTTAGAAGTCATTGGCCAATAGAGTAAAGGAGAAAAAAGCTTTGGTGTAAAAAGGAGAATCAAGTTTTGGTGCATAAAGAACAAGTTCGGGAGCAAAGTTTGTATGCTTTATTACAGAGGCAAGATGATTCAGTTCAGGACAAGTGTAACAGGGTTACGCAAGTGAATCTAACTATCAGGGAAATGGGAGTAAAGTTTAGAAATCAAGAGGGATTTGAATCCAACCTTCTGTCTTATTAATTCTCTCTTGTATTTTGAAGACTCATCTATACATTGCATAGATGAGCTGATATTTGTCTTGAAAACATATCCTACTGAGGTTCATCTCTTGGGCTACTCCTTGAATTAAACTCCATGATGAGATTTACAAGGAATAACCTTTCAGAATGGCTTTCAGCACTGGTGGCCACTGCCCTGACCTGAGGTATTCGGACATCTCTAGTTCCCAGAATGTCTCTGGAAGATTCTGATCCATAATCATTTTGTTAGATTTCAGCTGGATACAAATTGACCTGGCATCCGTCATATCTCAACTCAGTCCAAACACAACTGTTCCTGAACTGAACTCACAAGATCCTTTGTGATCACTGACCTAGTCACTCTGAGTCTAAGAACAACTAACAGAAAAGAAGTAGCATATTAACTAAACAGATCTTGTAAGGAAATTATAATTCGGGGAAAATCATGCATGGTTCCAATTCATTATGTTGTTGTTATTATGTGACATCAAGTCAGCCCCAACTCATAGCGACCCCTCCTTGGGTTGCCAAGGCAGTATCACTACGGAAGTAGATTGCCCAACCTTCCTTCCGAGGAGTGGCTAGTGGGTTTGAACTGTCAGCCTTCTGGTTAGCAGTCGAGTGCCTTAGGCACTACGCTACCAGAGCTCCTCCAGTTCATTATAGTGCCTATAATTTAAGATTTGACCAACAACAACCTACCACTAAAAGTAATAATCACAGTAAATGTTTAAAAATCAGAGTGATTGTGTGGACAGTCTCTGACTTTGGCATTGGTTTCTTATTCTTCTTTCAGGATAACTCACATTTTACTGCACCTGAAATTCCTCAACTATGGATAATAATATTGATTGCTCCCTCATGGCTTTACACTTGAGAAAAATAAAATAAAAGCTCTTTCTGAATAGAAAGTACTCAGTAAAGACTAAATAATGATAGTGTCCTCTCCAGCTTGTATATATTGGTGAATGCTTTTTGACTTTGCTATCTTTCTTGGGGGACTATTCACAGAGACTTATATATATGTGTCTTTTTCTATTGCTTCATTTGTCTTTCTCTTTCTACTGTAATAGCCCTGTCTCCAGTTCTCACTTCCACTGATATCAGAAAAATGTCTCCCTGTAGCTGGATCCATAGCTTCCTTTCTGCAGGATCTCTCCATCTCTGTTAGTCCATCTTATTTAATTTCATGCTCTCTACAGACCTTCCCTTATTCTGTCATAGATCTTACTTTGAAAAATCTATTGTGCTTTTTAGGCTCTCTCCTCAACCCTGACTTGTCCACCTCTCTGACATCTCATTTTCTTTCACTGCTCTCCAATGTACCTCACCAGGCCTTTATTTAATACTTTAGAAAGGCTGAAGTCGAAAAGGGTGAGCTTATAAATTACAGAAAGAGCCACTCTTTCTACTGCTAAAATGGTGTTCTACTGATCTAATTTGTCAATATATTGTTTAGTACCTTACAAAGTCAGACATGCACAATAGGTAGTAAAAATTGACCAAATTGGGAGATGTAAATTTCTTCAGAGTGCAGGTGCAAGAAGCAGAAATCCATACACTTGAGTAGAGAAATATTGATGGAGGTGCATTTGCTTAAGGGCTTAAAATCATATTACTGACATTTCAAAGACGAATTGGGTACCAACTTCCCAGGTGCATTTTGGATGGTGTAGCAGTGTGATTGCAACAAGAAATGAAGCCTTTAAATATCCCTACACGTGTGCTTGTCTTCATGTGTAAGTGTGTGCTGTGTGTTACATACAGGTGGGACAGAAACATAGGCAATCACAAAGACAATATAAACCAAATGTTTTGCATAATATATCAGGAGGTTTGGGGGTGTTTCTTTCTACAGAAAATGAGGATTTACCAAAAAGGGGCAGGTGTATATTATAGGAGTTGCTGAGAATATAATTTTTATGAGTGTACTAGATATTCCTTATTTATGCTACATTATTCTCAAAACGCAAATATGGATCTTTCACATAAAACATAGTTTAGCTAACTCTTTGAGACAGTGAATGCTTTTACTATGGAAAAAAAAAAGATATCAATGAGAAGTTCTGAAATGTTATGATCAGGATAATTACCACAGCTGTATCTTTAAAATAAATGAAACTTTCCTTTTTTAGTCTGTGATTACCCATACAAACTGCCTTCACTGTTGTAAATGACTTTGTAAGCTACAGACTATTTAAAACCCAACAGTGACAACAAAAACAAAATAAACTATCTCATAATGGCTTATGAGTGCATACCTAACCAGGATCTTTCTTCCAGCCTCTACTTTTCTCTTTATTTCTTCCTTTTTATTTCTTCTGCTCTTTCTGTTATTTTGTCCTGGGTGGTGCAAATAGTTCAACACACTCAGCTCAATTTGAGTTCTCCCAGAAATGCCTTGGAAGAAAGGCCTTGTGCTCTACTTCTGAAAACTCAGCCGTTGAAAATTTTATGGAGCATAGTTGTATTCTGACATATATGGAAGGGGTTGCCTTGAGTCAGAATCAACTCAGTGGCAACTATTGTGTCTGTGTGTGTGTGTGTGTGTGTAAGAGGTTTGTGTATTGTTTCCCCCACTATTTTATACTTGGTTTCCTTGTAAACATAGGTTAACTACATTGACCTGATTTATTTGTGAGTAAGATTTATAATTCTTAAAACTTTCCTGGAAGATATTTCAGAGATTGTATAAAATAGTTGCTTGTTTTGCCTATAAAATGTGTTATTAGTGTCTTCTAACTTTGTGTTTATACCAGCTTTCCTTCTATCCATTACGACAAATCAATGCCTTATCAGATTCCAGCATGTTTGCCATGTAAGCTTTCCTGTTTTCACGAAATACTAAAATACCTACTTTCAAATGATGTCGTTTGGTTTGTTCTGAGCCAATCAAACTGCTGAAAATCAGAGAAGTCCTTACTCTGTGTGTGTGTGTGGGGGGGGGGGTAATATAGATAAAGATAACAAAAGGACAGAGGGGGTACTCTTGGGAAAATGAATAAAAACAAAATATTGTAAGATATGATAAGTACTATCATATCATATCATATCATACCATATCACATCATATTCTAATTTCTCATTTCATTTTGTGTAGCTTCCCTAGGCTTCTAGATTCTTGAAGACTGAGCGTATCATATAAGGAAAAATAGATTACAGTAAAGATTAAATGAGGGCACAATACATTCATGACTCCCGTATATAATAGAAGCATTACTGGACAAAATTAACATTGTTATCAGATGTAGATGCACATGTACAGACAGGAGATATATATATAAATTTTTATGCACCCTGACTTTTCTACTATTTGATTAAAAGACTAGACATTTCCCCTTGAGATTTGTTCCTGTGCCTAATGTGCAGTAATTACAACAGAGTGCTTGGTACAGTAGCAATGAGCACTACTTGGTAATAAATTTGGGTCACTGCAGAGTTCATCATGTAGTCCTTGGCAACAGGAGATAAAGCGCCAGTTAGTTCATCTCTAGCTTTTAGCTGCAGTGTCACTGATTCTCCTGCCTAATGATATTAATAGAGCTAAATGTACGCAAATTGTCCATGTCCTAGGGTCTTTCCCTCCCCACTGTCTCCATAATATTTTATTATCTCTCAAAAACAGTTTTTACAACAGTAATGTGAATCAGAAATGTGGAAGTGTGGATTGCCAAGAAAAAGACAATTTCCCTTTTCTTTGGCTCATTCTTTTTATTATGGTTTATGCCCTAAAATCAATATTTTAAAAAATCTTTCAGTTCATACACATTCTGTCATCTATCTCTCCAATGAAAAATCAAATAGAATGTGGTATAGGATTTCCTAAAGTGTTGATTGCAATGGCTAAGTGTTCAAATGAGCTTAGTAAGTGCTTTTCTTTAGAGAAATGTTTCTATGATAGCTTCATTACCCAGTTTCTAATTCACAAATTGTTCTTCACATGAATTCATTCCTGCTACCTCTAAACACATTTTAAGGGCTACTGGCATGATTTAACCCTGTGCTTTAAAGTCCACATATCTTTCCAGTCATCTCTTGCCCAATTCTTCTACAACTACACCCACATTATGCATCTCCTGCCCGCTCTGTACACTGAAAAATCCAACTTATGTTAATTCTCAAATTCAGTTAGGTAAAACTCTTAAAAGTTTTTGTGAACGTGAAACTCTATGCAGTAGACATCAGGCTCAGGGCTGAAACATGCTTTTTACTTTTGAAGATATTTGTCTTAAAATGTTTTTGAAGCATTCAATAAGTGAGGTAAGACTGTAAATCTTGTTAAAGCAAGTGAACATGAAGTGCACAGTTGAAAAGGCAGGCTGTGAACACTTGCAGGGAAATAAGTGTCCTTATTCTGCTCTTACATCAATATCAGGGATGAAGCAAGAATGCTCACTTTGCTTTGCTTCATACTGAAGAGAAATTCTTTACTTTTAGATGATTTATTTTTACAGAAACTTTAAAGGATAATACACACACACACACACACACACACACATAGAAGCTCTGGTAGCATAGTGCCTAAGGCACTTGACTGCTAACCAGAAGGCTGGCGGTTCAAACCCACCAGCCACTCCTCGGAAGGAAGATGGGGCAATCAACTTCCATAGTGATACTGCCTCGGAAACCCAAGGAGGGGTCGCTATGAGTTGGGGCTGACTCGACAGCACATAACAACAACAACAACATGTACACACACACATATATGGAATTACAAGCTTTCTTAGTTTTATGTGCTTATAGAATACAATTTTCCCTGGTTATGAATAGTTACAGATAATATCCTTAGGTCTCAACTTATCATATGACAATAAAATTCCTCAAAATGGAAAGATCTCCCCAGACAGAAGGAGGACTGCACCCATTGCTTTGCCATCAAAAGTTAGCACCAAAAAGTATCCCAGGGATGTATGTGCCCCGGAAAATAATGGGTCAGATTCTTAGGACATTTTTCATGATATTAGAAAATCAAGGTGGTTCCAAGTTCCCAAAGCCATACATGCAAATACATCTCCTGACAGACAAAAAAAAAAAAAAATCACTTAGGACTTAAATTCAGTTGCCAATAAATATTCTGAGAGGAGCAAAATTGAGCAACAATTTTCTACAAGCATGTAACCATAATTTTTTTCTAACCATACACAGATTTTGCAGACTGACAAACTTCTTCCTTACAGGTGAACTTGAACAAGTCATTCAACTTTTGTGGTCTCATTTCCCTCTTCTAGCTTATGGGTCAATATCTATTTCACATGGTGCTGGGAGAATTGAATGAGCTTAGGTAACAAAAGCACCTGGCACAGCATAGCCTCTTAACAAATTTCAAGTCATTACCATCTCTCCACTCTGAAATGCAAGAAAAGCATGCTTTGTTATACAGAGAAACTGCCCTTTAAAATCTTATTAATGGACTTGGGATTTTATTCAAGTATAATCAACATTCGGCCTTTCATGACAAACTCTTAGAATACTTACTCCAGTGCATATCATCTTTTTTCCCCAAAAAGGATGCTGGAGTCATTTATTTCCTTGCAGGAGCACTGTGAATGTCTTTGTAGGTCTGATAGTGTTATCTGACAAATAATCAATGTTTGGCTGTAACCCAAGGGCCTCCAGAGCTAGAGGACATTACTCAGCATGGAGAAAGGCAAATCCAGCATAAATTGTTTCCTACGTAGAAATTATCATATGATTTTTGCCCAGGACTCTATACTTCCTGTAAGATTATATTTGAAGCTCAGAATCATTTTGATTATTCATCATGTCATCTTTTGTATCTAGACAGCTTTTCTTTCACAAACTTACCACAGCTCAAGGCCAGCTGAATGTTTACTGACATGTATCAGTAAAATGACAGAAAAGCTATATGTCTTCATGCTCTTCATTTTGCAGAGAGGTTAAAGTGATCTTTTAACAGACCTACAATAAAATTGAAATCTGAAAAGAGTTTGGGGCCCGGGTATAAAACATTCTCTGCAACCTAGCTGACAAAAATATTAATAGGATAGAATAATTTGAGTATACACAGGAAAAATAAATAAAATTCCCTCACTTAAACTTATTTATTTATACACTTAAATGCATAAAACTACTATAGAAACACAGACCAGGACTAAAGGTGTGATTTACTTTTGACAAAGCTCAGTAAAACTGAAATACCTGATGCCATATACCAAACCACCTTCAGAAAAAGCACGTATTTAGAAATTCTTTCTTGTTTCCAAAATAGGTTTTTTCTCTGTTTTCTGCTAAAGGGGAAGTAGAAAGCATATGGAAAAAGTGAGGACAAATCACTAGTATATATCCTTTTGGACTGTAAGAAAAGTGAGCATACAATTTACATATAATATGAGGTTTTGTGTAATGAATACATGATTCTCTCTTCTCTCAACTACCTGACTTTACGTAATGTACTGCAAATAGAGATCTAGAGGTAGGCAGAAAGTCTTTAAACCTGAATATGAATCAGGCATAAATAAACACTGCATAATGAGCTTTTTTATACCTAATATAAGCAAAGCAGATAATTGTAAAAATCGAGTGTGTTTTGATGACTACAACCAGTTTTATTATTTTAAGGGATCTGGAAATTTGAGCCATTGTTTGAGTGAGAATTGAAAAATACATTGTGACATCCCTACTGAGGTACAGTGGTTTCCGACTTATAGTGATCCCTCCTTGGGTTTCTAGGATGGTATTTCTACAGAAGTAGATTGCCCAGTCTTTCTTCCCAGGAGTGCTAGTGGGTTTGAACCACCAGCCTTCTGGTTCACAGTCAAATGTCTTAGGCACTACACCACCAGACCTCCTGGAAAATTAGAGCCACTGCAAGAGTGAGAATTGAAAAATACAGTGTGATATCCCTACTGAGATACAATGGTTAGGGGACAGCAGAATAGTGAGGAAAAAACGTTCAACACAGTAGTGAGGTCACTAGAGTTCCCTGTGAGATTGTTATTATTAAGAATAACCACACAGAAATGATGGTTACACTTACAAGAGTATTCTGGACAACAGGATTGAAAATTTGAGACCTTGACCCAGGAGATAATGCATTGATCCATTGCTGTTGAGTGAACTCCAACTCACAGGGATCCTATAGGACAGAGTAGAGCTGCCCCCATAGGGTTCCCAAGGCTGTAATATTTATGGATGCAGACTGCCACATCTTTCTCCCATGGAGCAGCTGGTAGGTTTGAACCACCAACGTTTTAGTTAGCAGCCAAGTGTTTTACCACTGTGCACCTGGGGCTCCTTTTACTTAGGAGATGAAGACCGAATTGTGAGCTGCTTTTGGACTATAACTTGGTAATTCAGTTCTAAAGGAGCTATGGTGGCATGGTGGTTAAAGAATTTGGTTGCTAACCAAAAGGCTGGCTGGTTCAAACCCAGCAGCTGCTCCACAGGTGGAAGATGAAGCAACCTGCTTCCATAAAGATTTATAGCCTCAGAAACAGTATGGGGCAGTTTTACTCTCCTCTAAAATGTCACTGTGAGTCAGAATGTCCTCCATGGCAGCAGGTTAATTAGGTTCCAAATTCCTACTCTCACATCACTTTGAGCCTTACACAAGAGTGAAGTCTAAAACATCCTGTATACAGATCCCAGTCTATGGGCTTTCATGATGGGGACTGTGGTCACACTAAAGAACAATGACTGCTCCAAGGCAACCAGCCTCCAGCAAACAATCTTGATATTTTAGATGGTGTTTAAAATGTTCTATACAATTTTCCTCAACAAAATGGATTGACATAGTGACTGCAACAATGGACACATAATAATGATTGCGAACATGGTGCAGGACCAGGCAGTGTTTCATTTTGCTTTACACAGGATTGCTATGATTTGGAGGCTATTCGATGGCACCTAACAACATACAATTAAAACTCTTGATGTTTGAATCTAAACAAGCATTGTAAAGAATATGATAATAATGGGTCCAATAAATTCTAAGATAATAGAAGAGATTCTTAAAAATGTCTCAAATTCAAAAAATTCCCAGCTAGAGTGTCCAGGAGACAGTGCAAAAAGGATAACTCAGAATTCTTATTTTTATTTTGAAGATAGGGAATAGGATATTTTGAAGTGAGATCGTGACATGTCTCTTAAGTTTGGACACAAATCAAAAAGATGAGTAGTTAGCAGAGAAGATGTAACTGGCTTATTTTAAGACACCAAATATCCTGATTCAATCATGCAACAGTTATTTCTCAAACACCTGCTATAAACATCTACCATTATACCTGAAGCAAAGCTACATAACTTTGCTCTTTTGAGAAGCAGCTCAGTCACAAGTCAGTAACTGCCACTCAGAGTTCCTTCTTCCTGGCTTTTGATTTGAGGCTTATATACAAAGTCTATTATCGGTCTTCTGTGGTGGAACAGTGGTTAAGTGCTTGCTACTAATTGAAAAGTTGGCAGTTCAAACCCACCAGCAATTCCATGGAGAAAGATGTGGCAATCTGCTTCCATAAAGATTTACAGCCTTGGAAACCTTATAGGACAGCTCTACTCTGACCTATAGTGTTGCCATGGGATAAGAATTGACTCTCCAGTAATGAATTTGGTTTGGTTTATGTCCATAGCTATCTTTAAAACATTATATACAATTTATTCTGGTGGCAATCTACACAACCAGACATACATCTTTTCACTAATTCTACATTAATAGTTTAATATCATTGATTACATCACTATTTTATCTCTATCCATATTGCTTTATCACCTTAATTTAGGCTCTCTGCCTCTTACTGTTCTCATCTGTGTGTCCACACCATCTTAATACGTACTCTGTGGCCTCTGGAAGACATTCACACAGTTCTCTCACTGTCCACTCAGTTCAATTACTCTAGAATGTATATCTATTTGAAGTGCTCCTGACGACTTCTGAAATAAATTATGTGCATGCCACACAGCCTATACTTTAATTAACCACCCCAAATATACTTTTCAGATATAACAAAAATCCTTCCCAAGGTCCCATATGTGATATAATACCAGTCAAAGAGACAGAACATAACTTTTTACTGTATGAATGATATCTCTCACAAGGGTAATCATATTCAACATCTATTCACTGCTTATGTCTTTCTCCTAAATACAGATCATAGTGAGATCAGGAAGGCTGTAAAAGTGGCTCCTGCCTTAGGTGACCAGTGGAAGAATGTAGAGAGTATCAACCTAAACATTAGCTTTAACTGGGGAGTTTTGGAAAAGCACACATTCCCTTCTCTAGAGATCCCACTTCAGTAGAATTTGGGATGAGGCTTAGAGATCTAATTTTTGTATTGTTTTGTTTTGTTTTTCAATTCCCTAGTGATATTTATGTGCCTTAGGGCTAAGAATCAACAGGTTAGGGGAATTCTTTAGGCCCACTGAATCTCATCCCTTCATAGTTTTGTAACTTGTGTAGGCAGATCCAGAGCCACCTGGACAGAAAAGCTTTCAAAGAGGGAAGAGAAGAAGTAAAGTGAAACACACAAAACATGAAGTTGACTCCAAAGTAGCAGATCCCATTGGATTCTATAGTCCTTGAGTATCTAAATGGTCCCTGGATTGTGGTAAAAGGCACAAAAATATAAATTTATATAGATATGGGAGAGAAGTCCACAGATAATTCTGAACAGTGAACCATTTTGCATAGGGCCAATGTTACCCATCTAACAGTAAAATGTAGCAGAGTTAGCTTGAAGCATGTGACGTAATTGCCACAAACTGATACAGCTCTATGATTCTGATTGGAACTTTGAGGACACTTTCACATTTGTATAGGAAATACTGAGGACTCTGGAGCTTCTCTGTAATGACCATTCTCTGTATTTAGTTGTTACACGCATTAGGGTTGGGGATGGTAATTGGGGAATGAAACCTAATGTACATGAAATGTTGAATGGAATACAAATTCTACTCTGTAAGTTTGCACCTAAAGCACAATATAGATAGATAGATAAATAGATAGATATATAGATAGATAAATAGATAGATAGATAGATAGATAAAGATAGATAGATAGACAGACAGACAGACAGATATAGATAGTTGTTAGGCGCAGCAAGAACCATGTGTGTTCTGCATAACACTTTCCTCATAAAATGTGGTCCCATGTTTCAGCAAGAAAATAGATAGCCAGGAATATCAGTTTTCCACCAGCACACATCAATGTGATGGTAGACTTGATGATAGATGCTAAGTCTAAGCTCTACCCAATGGCCCAGTGACAATTCTCCACTAGGCACAGAAGGCACAGTGCCTAAGGCCCACAACTGTTTTAAAACCCATATAGATTTATTAATTTCTCTTAAGAATTGAAAAAAAACATTGGTTTTAAGGTCAAATAAAATGTTAATATATTCATGTTTATATTAACATAGTTGCAGAACATAATTTTCAGTATTTTTTATGGAGGAAAGGAACTCAGGAAGCAAAAGTACCTAGTGTCCATGGTAGTCATAGGGCAGCCCTTTTTACCCTTGACTATGGCCAACTACATAATTTGTGGAAGCCCAATGCAAAATGAAATTGTGGCAGCCTTTGTTCAAAAATGATTCAGAAATCCAAGATGACTGAAGCTTTGTTAAACCAAGCATGAGGACCTCCTGAACATAGGCCCTTTGCAACTGCCCTTGATAGTTGGCCAATAGGTAAACTTCTCTTGTTGTTAGTTGTCATCAAGTCCACTTTGGCTCATGGCCACCCCACGTTCAACAGTGTGAAACACTGTTTGGTCCTGTGCCATCTTCAGGGTCACTGGCATGCTCAAGGCCACTGTTGTGGCTACTGTGTATTTTGAGTGTCTTCTAACCTAAAGGGCTCATCTTCCAGCACTACATCAGACAAAATTCTGTTGTGATCTGTAGAATTCTCACTGGTTAATTTTCAGAAATATATTACCAGGCCTTTCCTCCTAGTTTATCTTTGTCTGGAACGTCTACTAAAACCTGTCCACTATGGCTGTCCCTGCTAGTAAATACCAGCAGCATCATTTCTATCATCATAGCACCACACAAGTCACCACAGTATGACAAACTGACATACGGGAAATAGAGCATATTGTTAGAAACCAGTATTTCATGAACTAAGACTAGTCTTCATTTCTATTTTTGCCTGCCTTTCCTCATTACCAGCAGCTCTGATGGTTCAGTGGGTGAGGCATTTCGCTATTAGATAGAAGGTTGGTGGTTCAAGCTCACCAGCTGCTCCACGGGAGGAAGATGAGGCAATATACTTTCCCAAACATTTACTGTCTTGGAAATCCTCTGGGGGTTATAATGAGTCAGAATAAATTCGATGGCAGTGGGTTTGTTTTTGTTTTTTTCATTACCAATCTATTTCTTGTACTCCTACTGCCAGAACTAACCAATGGAGAGGCAATAACACTGAAGAAGATACACTGGGCATCGAATTGAGAAATTTTATTCCCTTTTTGACTATCATTACTTTGATGATACTTTGAGTTCCACTCTCTCATCAGTCAGAGGATTTTTTTTCCTGCTCACCCACAGATAAAACATTTAGTGACCTTGAAATATGAGTGTAAAAAGCACCACACCTTATCTTAACCCATGTCATGGTCACCAGGTAAGGCTCCCCTTACTATTGCTTTAAAATATACTATGGCTGGTAAAGGAACCTCTACTGTTAAACCTATTGCCACACAAAGTTGGAGTTATTTATTTATGATGTTACATGAATCATCTACACTTTCCCTGATAAGCCCTGGGCTGTGTGTCTTTCATTTCAGCTGACATTTTGCTGCCATTTGCCAGGCTAAGTAACTACTGTGCAATCACTCTGAGCTGATGCATGGTCATTGTTTTGCACAAAATGGATTTTTAAGTCAGCTGAAAGGCTTTCTGAAGAATATAATTTGACAAAGTAAATTTTTGCCCATATAACAGAAATCAGCCAGGGCTGCACCAAATGTATTTTTTAAGATAGCTAAAAGGATTTCTGCGGAGAATTTGACAAAGTATTTTACTTTTGTGCACAAAGCAAAAATTGATCAGTTTTGAACAAAAAGGATTTCTCAGGGCACTGAAAGGCTTTTCTCTGGAATTAAATATATTCTTCAGCTTGCAGGATAAGATATTTGAAAGTAGTAGTGTCTTTGTAAAGACAAATAGTTGTCAGTGACTTTTTTTTTTTTTTTTTTTTCAGGAACAAGTTAAAAGAATCTACTTAAATGACATTTTCAACCACCTAAACTGGGTTTGGCTCCAAGTGTCTCACTGCTCACAGAAAAGTGACCCATTTTCCAGTGTAGGAGGCTCATTGCATGATTCATTCACTTGTTTGATTCTGCTTCTAAATTGGTAGAATCACTGAGTAGACATTTCACTGAACACTTTCCCTCCTTCAGTTTAACCATAGGAGACAAGAAATCTGAACAAACTGGAGGGTATGGAGTTTTAACTTAAATTGTTTAGTTTGGGGAAATTTTGCTGACAGTTTCCTGGTATCCACAATACTCCTACTTAAGGGGAAGAGGTAATTTGGAAATATACAACTTACACAAAAACTGATTCCGTTATTTTCCAAAAGGCATCAGTGTGTTGCCAGGGAAAATTTTAAGGTGGGAGAATAAATGCTATGACCTACTTATCCGATATGCCATTGAGTTGTATACTTGTGTGTGTGAAGTGTAAGTACGTGGTGTGCTAAAACACCAGCCAAACTTTTGGGTTGCTTTTGTTTGTGGATGTTATCAAGTTGATTTCAACTCACAGCAATCCCTTGTGGTAGAGTAGAACGGCCCACTAGGGTTTTCTTGGCTGTGATCTTTACAATAGCAGATTGCCAAACCTTTTTTCTGTGGAGCCACTGCTAGGTGGGCTTGAATTACCAATGTTTTAGTTAGCAGCTGAGCACTTAACCATTGTGAGACCATAGCTTCTTAACCTTTGGGTAGTAATCCTTTCTAAAACACAAAGATTGTTTTTGATGGTAGACATGAAAATAATAATTGACAACAACTGTATTTTATTATGTATACCTTGAATTATTTTTCATGCTTTTGTAATTCACTGGCACACTTAGGGATTTTTTTTCCCAGCTTAATTTGTACTCTCTGCATAAGACCTTGAGAGGGCAGAATCAAATCATCCTTGTCCCCTCGTTCTTTGGTTATGCCATTAAATTCAATATAAAACCCAGGTTTAAGTGTTCTTCATTAAAAACAAATTGCTGAAGCTCTAGAAATTACTTATCCCTGATATACACTGTTACATATTTTATATCTAGAAATTAAGAGCAGTTTATTTTTAACACAGTTTTATTATTTAACAAGACTGTATTCATATATATGAATCAAGTCCTCAATTTGTTTACATTAATTGACACAGAAGTTTGCAATATGGAATCTTATTTTTGCCTTCTTTATTAGTTTGAAATCAGGGTAATTTAATGCAAATAGAATCATCTTAGCTATAAGACCTTCCTTATCATGTTGTTTTTAAAGCAAAGATTTAAATAAAAGAAATGGGAACCAGTGGGTTAGTTCCTTTTCATTTTATTATTCACACACAAGGAACGTACACCCATACTCCTGCTTACATATGTATTATTATTATCACACCTCTTCCCCTTAAACTTGATAATGGTCAGCAAGTACAATTTTTTTTATTGAATAAATTCTCATGCTTACTACCAAAACAGAACAAAACAACAACAACAAAAATCTATTACAAAGCTATAAAACATTGATCACTAACCTTTCATTACAAAGAGACTAACACAATGATGTATGGTTTCATCTCATGCCTGTATCAATTACACATTGAGTCTTAACCACGTGGTAACACAAGCAAGTTTAAAGGGCCATTGTTTGCAGTCCCTGGCTCATCTAAATGAAGCCATTTACTATGGAAGGCAATGTCAAATCCAAACCAGGGGTGTGATAAATGGATGAATCACCCTGGAGAGTAACTCTTGGCTTACGGTTCCTCTGTGTGAGACTACTTCACCCTGTAGACAACAATAACAGAGTCATCACACACAACAGGTGTAACCAGTTTTACTGTTAGCATTAGGATGAGATTGTTGCAAAATGATACCAAACAATTAGGTTTAAATTAATATTTGGTGTTGTTCTAATTGTGACAATAAATCCATAAGACCAACTCTTCAAACTAAAAAGAGAGAAAATATAGGCATATATCTTTACACGTTTTAAAAACAGAACAACTTAACAAGATGAGCTTATAAGAGCAGGAAGAAGCTGAACACTGATAGAAACATAGGAAAATGTAACAGTCCATGAGGGACTACTTCAGGATGACAAATTATGACATTTTCTCAGAGAATGGGGAAATATAAAACATCAGAGTTGCTGAGGAATAAATAGTCATGGAAATGCCAGATCATAACCATTGCTCACTCAGAAGCTGCAACTGATGTTTAGAAAATAACAGGGTTGAAGCCAGAACTTTCTCCACTCAAACTCACAACTACAAACTCAAATCACTCCTTTGAAAGCTGCAACCACTTATAGAGGAGCTAGTAATGAGTTAGCTTGTTTACAGGTTGCATGGCTTATTTCGGAATAGTACACTCCAGCATGAGTATGCATTGCAATCTTTCAAAAAAGTGACACTAACATGTTTACTCAAATAGAATAGCTTTGATATGTCTGCAACTCTAGGACAATAGAGAAGGGAATTCAGTGATGTAGGATAGTAAAATTTCTACCAAGTCATCAAAGGCTGGCTAGAGACAAATTTAGCTTGATTTTAGGAAAAATTAAGTAACTGTGTATTTCCTGCAACTAAGCATGGCATTTGCATATTCAGATCCATTATACTTAAATCATTCTATGCCAAAAGGCATCAGTGTGTTGCCATCAGTGTGTTACCATTTACACAGCTCTATGATGGAAACTCAAACAGAGAAATTAAGTTCGCAGTGCTCAAACTCGGTTCTCTCTGAAGCCAAAATCTATACTTCTTCATGTTGACGCTATAATACTACAATGTCATTGCTGACATACTTTGGCTCTCTGCCTGTAGATGAGTTATGTATTCTTTACATATATAGCCCAGTTTACTCATCTATAAAGTGTTAATAATATGCTCACCTCACAGGATTAAGGACCCTTGGTTTGTCAGTGGCTAAAGCACTCAGTTGAAAACCAAAAGTTGATGGTTGAACCCATCAGACACTCTGCAGAAGGAAAATTTAACAGTCTGCTTCTGTAAAGATTTAAAGTCTTGGAAATCTTATGGGGCAGTTCTATTCTGTCCTATAAGGTCACTATGAATCAGAATCAATTTGACAGCAATGAGGCTTTTTTGTTTTGTTTTTTCATATGCCCCATTTCAGTCATCTATAGGTGATGTTAAAATGCCCATCCAGAAGCAACGTGGAGAAGATGG
>NW_006921673.1:5141318-5159007 GCF_000298275.1 Orycteropus afer afer | reverse complement strand
AGGCATGTGAGTTAAACATTTACCTCAAGTAGACACACGCCCTGGAGAGAACAATCATGGGAGAAGGAAGGGCTGCTTATGCACAGGGACATAGCTCAGGGTGGAGAAGAGTATGAAGGGATGGACACTGGGAGGAAGTGACTATGGGGAGGAAGTGGAGGGGAGCTGCTGCATTGTAAATTTTTTACAATGACATGAGACAAAGTATATGTGAACTGCTGTATGAAAAGTGAATTTACTCTGTAAATCTTTACCCAAATCCTAATAAAAAAAAAAAGAAAAATACTCATCCAATGTGATTACTAGTCTGATGATTAAATGAGAAAATGCTTATAAATTATTTAGCATTGTGCCCAGCACATAGGAAAGGCTAAATTAATGGTCTCCACCTCTCATTTGACCAATTTTGACTTCACTTTAGGTCATGATTTCCAAACCTGAATCCACAGATGAGCGTCAGTGTAACAGCAAAACCCAAAATTAAGACAATGGTTGTGTAGATATATAGACTAATGTGCATTTTTATAGTATGAGGTCAGACTCGGTAGCTGGGACATGGGAAATAAGGAATGACTGAGAAAATAGGAACCCCCACCCTACTAAGTATATACTGAAATTTCATTCAGGGAGAGGGCATCCACCCTTCAGGGAGTCCAAAAAGTCACATAGATCGTTTTAACTCTTGTATAAAAAATAAAAACTTTTACAGAGCAGCCATTAGTCAATTTCTCCAATTGAAAGTCAAATTATTTCAGCTAAGAATGAAAGGAAAATGATCTTCCTCATAAATGATGTCTTCTTCCAATATCTTGGATATGATTGCTGTTATTGTTGTTGTTAGGTGCCATCCAGTCAGCTCTGACTCATAATGACCCAATGCACAACAGAATGAAACAAGCCCAGTTCTGCATCAGCCTCACAATCGTTGTCATGCCTGAGCTCATCATTGCAGCCACTGTGTCAATCCATCTCATTGAGGGTCTTCTTTTTCCCTCACACTCCACTCTACCAAGTATGATATCCTTTTCCAAGGAATGGTCCCTTCTGATAACATGACCAAAGTAGATGAAACAAAGTCCGGCCATTTTCATTTCCAAGGGGCACTCCAGGACAGATTTGTTAGTTCTTCCGGCAATCCATGGTTCTTTCCGTATTCTTTGCCGACACCACACCTCAAAAAAGCATCAACTCTTTTTCGGTCTTCCTTATTCATTGTCTAGCTTTCATATGCATATGAGGCCACCATGGCTTGGGTCAGGCACACCTTAGTCTTCAAAGATATGATATTGAAACTCAATTAAGAAGATTCTTATTGTCCATTAACCTTCATTTTCTGACTCCTTTCCAAATGGATATTCTAATCAACTCCTGTTTTGAAAGAGAAAAAAAAGTGTTTCAGGAAAAGTTCCAAGGAAACTTGGATTTGCAAAACTGCCCATGCACTTTCAAAGTTCTAAGACTCCTAAAAAAGATGAAGGCAAATTATTGGCAGTTTACCACATTAATTTTATTTTAATGTGGCAAAATAGATTCCTACTTTATTTTCCTTCCACATTGTGTTTTTCAAATCTGAAAATGACATAGAGAAATCCAAATTTTTATCTTCCTTTGAAACACTTGGACATCAGCAAGTAGCTAACACTGGGCCCACATTCTGAAGTAACAACTGGCTGGACCTGACAAGCCTGTTAGTGTACTTGCTCTTTGATGTGGCATAGTCTCCCATATTTTCTGAAGTCTAACACCAGCCCACTTCATTTTTATTACCTGCATTTGAATATTTGACTTCTAATAATAAAACTAAGAAAAATTACAAAAGCAGCCATGGTCTTCAAATACATGAATTTGACTCATTTATCTCTCTAAACCTGCTTTATGAACTAGGCTGTCATAAACTGTAGTTTAGGTAGCATTCTCTGGAGGTGGTTTAGCAAATCTTTCTAGATTGATAGCCAAGAAAATAAGGAGCAGTATCTATTCAGCAGTAGCAGGAGACATTAGGAAAGTATTGACAAATGAATTGGTTTTTGTGGAGTCCTGCACATGTTTGTCTAATACCAATGTGAATGATCATTAGCTAAAACATTTCACCATTGACAGTAGAAGATAAATATTGGACTGAGGTTTTATGTGCTTCTTACCATAAACTGAACTCTGATAGCACTAAACACTAGAACATTTTCTTCCTGCAGGAGAATTGATGTATTTGAATTGTGGTGCTGGCAAAGAATATTGAATATACCATGGACTGCTAGAAGAATGAACAAATCTGTCTTGAAGAAGCACAGCCAGAAGGCTCATTACAAGTGAGAATGGCCAGACATCATCTCACATACTTTGGTTATGTTGTCAAAAGGGACAGGTCCCTGGAGAAGGATGTCCTACTAGGTAAAGGAGAGGGTCAGCAAAAAAGAGGAAAACTCTCAGTGAGATGGATTGACACAGTGGCTGCAACGATGGGCTTAAGCATGACAATGATCGTGAGGATGGTACAGGACTGGGTAGTGTTTTGTTTGGTTGTACATATGGTGACTATGAGTCAAAAGTGATTCGACAGGGCCTAATAACAACCATAAACTGAACTCTTATAGCACTGAAATCTAGGATGAGCATTTTTTTCCTAGTACATTTATTTATTGAGAACCCTTATATAATATAGATTATCAAAACCAAAACTAAACCCACTGACACAAAGTCAATTCTGACTCATAGCCCCCATCGA
Organism: Orycteropus afer afer; assembly: GCF_000298275.1. Classification (NCBI taxonomy): domain Eukaryota; kingdom Metazoa; phylum Chordata; class Mammalia; order Tubulidentata; family Orycteropodidae; genus Orycteropus; species Orycteropus afer. The sequence continues at coordinate 5,156,285 of NW_006921673.1, read as the reverse complement.
GTTTCTGTGGCAGTAAACCTTTACAAAAGTACATTGCCCTGTCTTCCATCCACGGAGTGGCTGGTGGGTTTGAACCACCAACCTTCTGGTTAGTGGTCAAATTTTTTAGGCACTGTGACACCAGAATAGAAAGCTAATTAAGATGTATCCTGTGTCCTCATGGAACTTTCAAACTAGTGGAGAAAAATTACAGGAAAATAATTGAAAGTGCTATAGGGCAATCAGATGTAATATGACTGAGTTGGAGGAAAGCTATATTGAGTAGGGAAGATAGACTACATGCAGAGGCAGTGAAGGGGTGAAGGGTACCTGAGTACTCCAGAGAAGAAATTAAGAGAGGATGAACTAGATTAGAGCAATGTATTAGGAATGTCAAGGATTTTAATGTATTTAGAGATAGGAACTCATTGTTGTAAAGAACAGTGCTCACACAAGGGAAATCTAATTAAATTTCAATGGAGAGGCTGAAAGTGTGATCCTTTATCTTTCCTTAGACCTCTTCAGGACTCATCAAATTCCTAGTTGACTGCACTTACTTTCCAGTTCACTATGGTGCCCACCATTCTCTCTTGTCCAGCAACAATCCACTTCACTAACCAACCATGTTTAAAATAACCATATTTAAACCAATCACGTTTATAAGAATAAGTTCTTTGTCAAGACCCAGATTGGATGATTCTATTTCAACCTGAAATGCTACCTCCTCTTTGAGGCTTCCTAAACACATACATACACTCACCCTAATCTCCTTTTTGTTCGCATACTTATTTTGCCATGCCTGTTTTCTAGCATTTACTACCTTGCCCTTTAACTAGTTACTCAAATGTCTGTCATGACAGCTCATGTTCAAAATAATTGAAATATAGGAGCTATTCAATATACATCCATTTAAATAGTTAGGATTTGATTAATTGATTAAGTAATTCAGTGTTCAGGTTGCTGCTTAACTTAGCAATTACAAGCTATGAGAAGAAATCATCAGCTTCTCAAATCCAGTCAGTAAAACTTGATGCCATGATCACACAAACCTGGGCCATCTTTGGGCTAACTAAAGATTGGGATGAACTCTACTTTCCTTCTAGTCTTTATAGAACCATGAGAGAGAAAAACTGGGCAAGAGTGAAAGGCAAATCCTAAACTGGTTCTTGACCTCTTCTTAGGGTTGTGGGAAAATGCCTCGTGCCCTAAAACTGATGTCCAAACTTTTAGCTACCTCTAGTCCCGACCAATTACTATAATGAAATGTGCAAAGACCTGGAGTCTGAAAACCAAAAGGGAAGAACACGCTCAGTATTTCTCAAACTGAAAGAACTGAAGAAAAAATTGAAGCCTCGAGTTGCAATATTGAGAGATTCTATGGGCAAAATATTGAATGATGCAGGAAACATCAAGAGAAGATGGCAGGAATACACAGAGTCACTGTACCAAAAAGAACTGATCGATCTTCATCCTTTTCAGGAAGTGGCATATGATCTAGAACCAATGGTAATGAAGGAAGAAGTCAAAGCTGCAATGAAAGAACTGGCGAAGAACAAGGCTCTGGCAATTGATGGTATACAGATTGAGATATTTCAACAAACAGTTGCCCCACTGGAGGCACTCACTAAGTTATGCCAAGAGATTTGGAGGACAGCTACCTGGCCAACTGACTGGAAGAGATCCATATTTGTGCCCATTCCAAAGAAAGGTGATCCCACAGAATGTAGAAATTATAGAACAATATCATTAATATCACATGCAAGTAAGATCTTACTGAAGATAATTCAGAAACATTTGCAGCAGTATATTGACAGAGAACTTCCAGAGGTTCAAGCCGCATTCAGAAGAGGACGTGGAGCAAGGGATATCATAGCTGTTGTCAGATGGATCTTGGCTCAAGGCAGAGAATACCAGAAAGATGTTTACTTGTGTTTTATTGACTATGCAAAGGCATTTGATTGTGTGGATCAGGACAAATTATGGATAACATTGAGAAGAATGGGAATTCCCGAGCACTTGATTGTACTCATGAGGAATCTGTACCTTGACCAGGAGGCTGTCGTTCGAACAGAACAAGGGGACACTACATGGTTTAAAATCAAGAAGGGAGTGCGTCAGGGTTGTATCCTTTCTCCACACTTATTCAATCTATATGCTGAGCAAATAATCCGAGAAGCTGGACTATATGAAGAAAAACGTGGCATCAGGATTGGAGGAAGAATCATTAACAACCTGAGATATGCAGACGATACAACTTTGCTTGCTGAAAGTGAGGATGACTTAAGGCACCTACTGATGAAGGTTGAAGAATACAGTCTGCAGTATGGATTACATCTCAACATAAAGAAAACAAAAATCCTCACAATTGGACCAATGAGCAGCATCACAATCAATGGAGAGAAGATTGAGGTTGTCAAGGAATTCACGTTGCTTGGTTCTACAATCGATGCCAACGGAAGCAGCAGTCAGGACATTAGACGACATGTAGCATTGGGAAAGTCAACTGCGAAGACACTGTTTCAAGTGCTGAGGAGCAAGGATATCTCCTTGAGGACTAAGGTGCGCTTGACACAAGCCATGATATTTCCAATCGCCTGGTATGCATGTGAGAGCTGGACAATGAATAAGGAAGACCGAAGAAGAGTTGATGCTTTTGAGTTGTGGTGCTGGTGAAGAATGCTGAAAGTACCGTGGACTGCTAAAAGAACTAACAGATCTGTCCTGGAGGAAGTGCAGCCAGAATGCTCCTTGGAAGCAAGAATGGCCAGACTTCGTCTCACCTATTTTGGTCATGTTGTCAGAAGGGACCATTCCCTGGAGAAGGATGTCATGCTTGGTAGGGTGGAGGGTCGATGAAAGAGGGTGAGGCCTTCAACGAGATGGATTGATAAGGTGGCTGTGATGATGGGCTCAAGTATAGCATGGATTGTGGGGCTGGGGCGGGATCGGGCAGTGTTTCGTTCTGCTGTGCATGGGGTCGCTATGAGTCGGAAACGACTCGACGGCACTTAACAACAATAACAACAACAGTCCCCACCAGGTGCTAGGGAAGCTCTCCTTTAGTTGCTGAATTGCTTATGCCTAACAAAATACTCCAGGGGAGACCTGATGGCTCAGGAGTTAAAGTAATCAGCTGCTAAGCAAAAGGTTGGTGGTTCTAACCCACCAGCCACTCCATAGAAGGAATATGTGGCAATCTGTTTCGGTAATTATATATAGCCTTGGAAACCTTATGGGACAATTCTACTCTGTCTTATAGGGTTGTTATGAGTCAGAATCAACTCAACAGCAATGGGTTTGGGTGTTTTATTTAAGAAAATCTTCACCCACAGAAACTACATTTATGGACTTTTTATCATTGTTTTGCTCTCTGAGAAGGGCATTCAATCTCCCATCCCCACTCTGATAATATGAGACTACTATTGTCAGTTTGAGCACCAAGGTGCACATGACCCAAGCCATGTCATTTTCAGTCATCTCATATGAGAGCAAAAGCTGGACAATGTTTAAGGAAGACTGAAGAAGAATGATGTGTTTGAAATATAGAGTTGGCAATACTGAGTATAACATAGAATGGCAGGAGAATGAACAATTTGTCATAGAAGTAGTAGAGCAAGAATGCTCCTCAGAAGTTAGGATGGCAAGACAACATCTGACATATTTTGGAAATGTTATCAGGAGCAACCAGTCCTTAGAAAAGCATAGCACGTTTGGTAAAGTAGAGTTAAGTGAAAAAAAGGAAGCCCTTCAGTGAGATGGATTGACATAAAGCCTACAACAAGAGGCTCAAAATATAGCAACAATTGTGAGCATGGCACAGTACTGGGAACTGTTTTGTTCTGTTGTACATAGGGCCACTATGAGTCAGAACCAACTTGATGGTAAAACAATAACATCTGTCAATTTATCTATTTACTTGTCTCTATATTTTAAACACTAGCACTCATAAAACACCTAATACACAGAGTCACTGGACAAAAAAGAATTGGTCAATGTGCAGTGATTTCAGAATGTAGCTTGTGATCAAGAACTGCTAGTGCTGATAGAAGTACGATCTGCACTGAAAGCCTTGGCAAAAAAAAACAAGTCTCCAGGAATTGATGAATACCAATTGAGATGTTTCAACAAATGAAGGCAACATTGAAAGCATTCACTTCTCTATGTCAAGAAATTTGGATAACAGCTACATGGTTATTCTGGTAAGAGATCTCTATATGTACACATTCCAGATAAAAATCCAACAAAATGAGGAAATTATCAAACAATATCATTGACAACATACATGTAAAATTTTACAGCAGTAAAATTTTGCTGATGATAATTTATAAATCGTTACAGCAGTGTACTGACAAGGAACTTCCAGAAAGGCAAGCTGGATTCAGAAGAGGATGTAGAATATGGGATATTACTGTTTATGTCAGATGGATCTTGTCTGAAAGCAAAAAATACCAGAAAGATGCTGACTTGTGTTTTATTGACCATGCAAAAGCATTCAACTGTGTGAATCATAACAAATTATGGATAACATTGGGAAAAATAGGAATTCCAGAACACTAAATTGTACTCATAAAGAACTTATACATAGACCAGGAGGCTGTCATTAGAACAGAACAAGGTTTAAAATGAGGAAGGGTGTGAGTCAGGATTGTATCCTTCTATCATACTTATTTAATCTGTATGCTGAGCAAATAATCCAAGAAGCTGGACTATGGACAAAAAAACATGGCATCAAGATTTGAAGAAGTCTTATTTACAACCTGTAACATGGACATGACACAACTTTGCTTGCTGACAGTGAAGAATACTTGAAGCACTTACTGCTGAAGATCAAAGATTACATCCTTCAGTATGGATTACACCTTAACATAAGGAAAAAAATTCTCACAACTGGACCAATAACCAACATCATGATAAATAAAGATTGAAGTTGTCAAGAATTTCATTTCACTTGAATCCACAATCAACAATGATAGAAACAGCAGTCAATAAATCAAACATTGCAATGGGTAAATCTATGCAAAAGAGTTCTTTACATGGGGATTCTGGTAAGATGGCAGAAGAAGCAGATAAACTACACAGACTCTCTTCAACAAAGAAAAGGAGAATCAATTAATATAGATACAGAAAATAATCCTGGAGTCCTGAGCTTTGACAGGAAGGATACAGAAATGGACTAAACTGCAACTAGTAGAAGAACCTGCCTGGAAACACTGAAAAAGGAGACATACAGAACTGGGGTCAGTCAGTCCTGATGGCATGAACAGCTTTGATATTGCCAAGTGGTGTTAGGACCTAAGAATTAACCTAAAAATTGGCCCTGCTAACCAAAGGCTGCACAGAGGACTGCACTGTTGTTGTTGTTATTTGCCGTCGAGTCGGACCTGACTCATAGCGACCCCTCCTTGGGTTTCCGAGGCAGTATCACTACGGAAGTAGGATTGCCCAACCTTCCTTCCGAGGAGTGGCTGGTGGGTTTGACCCACCAGCTGTCTGGTTAGCAGGCAAGTGTCTTAGCCACTATGCTACCAGGACTGCACTAGAGGATGGTTAATAAAAGGGGAAGCCACAAAGAGGGAGATGGGATGAGGTGTGGACTTTTGCCTGTCCAGAGGACACAACCATTTTCAATGTTTACAAGCAGTTCGACCATTTTGGGCATTTAAAGTGACAGCATTCTCTCAGATTCCAGGGACCTAAGAATAGGTTCCACTTGCCTGGAACTACAAGGACGTTTCAGACACAAAGGACTGGAAAGGTGTGATATCCTCTTTGCTACTCTTATACCCCACACCCTCATGCTAAAGTAGACATGGCCATCCCTCACTCCCCCCACCTTCTGGGCCAGCAGGAATTCCATCCCAGTCTGTCTGTTCTGACAGAGCCTGGGTGCCCTGCCTCTCCCTGCACAGATTTTTTTTCAGTTTGCTTGTTTTTGTCTGTTTTAAAATTATTACTATTAATATTTTTTAATGTTCTTTTTATTATTATTATTATTATTATTATTATTATTCCCTTACCAGGTTTTAGTTTTCAGCTTTTTCTCTCTTCCCTGTTCCTGGTTCCCATTTTTTCCTTTCTCATGGTTAACTGATTCCTTGTTTTTCCTTTTGCATTTTTCCCATTTTTTTCTTCTTTATTTTCTTACTCTATCTCTTTTCTCTTATTGCTCCCTACCCAGATAGTTTGTTTTGTTGTTGTTGTTGTTGTTGTTTCTTTTTTTCTTCTCTTCTTTTGGTAATTGCTCCTGTGTGCTTATGTGGTATGTTTTTTGTCTGCTTGCTTTTACTTTTTGGATGGTTTTTCAATCATTGTTTTTGTCTAATTGAGTATGAGACAGCAACCATGCCCACACAACACAACCACACCCACAACTCCTGCAGCTCCACTTACTGAGTGAGAGCTACCAGTTCCTTTCCCACAAACTTACCAGCAATAAATGACCTTCAAGAAGAGCCTGACTCACCCTTAACTGCTCTTCAAAAACAGTTAGCAGAGATCTAAACACAACAATGTCACAATGTCTCAGAGAAAACAGATCATTACAGTCCACACAAAGAAGCAAGATAAAGTGGTAGAAACAAAGGAGCAGAATACAGATCCGGAACATATCCCAGAAGAAGCAGGAGCATTGGAACTCCCTGATAAGGAATTCAAAATAATTATATTTAGGTATCTTCAAAGGATTGAGAGACAGATCAAAGAAAACACTGAAAAATTAAGGTAAACACAGACAAAACCCTAGAACAATTTTGAAATAAAATACAAGAACAAAAGGACAAAATAAATGAAAAATTAGAAATTATACAAAATCTACAGATAGAAATCCAGAAGATTAATATTAAATTTTCAGAAATAGATAACACATTGAAAGGGCAAAGGAGTAGAACTGAATCAATGGAAGACAGAATTCATGAGATTGAAGACAAATACCAGAGTACTTCTTTGCAAAGGGGAAATCAGAAAAAAAAAAATCAAAACAAAATGAAGAAAACCTAAGGTTCATATGGGATTCCATCAAAAGGAATAACCTACATGTAATTGGAATTCCAGAACAGGAAGAGAAAAAGAAAACCACTGAGAATATTGCCCAAGGTTTGTTGGAAGAGAACTTCCCTGATATGATGAAAGATGAGAATATATCCATTCACAAAGTCCAACAAACCCCAATCAGGATAGACCCTAAAAGAAAATCACCAAGACATTTTGTTGTTATTGTTATGTACTGTCAAGTCGGATCCAACTCATAGCGACCTCACCTTGGGTTTCTGAGGGAGTATCACTACAGAAGTAGATTGCCCAACCTTCTTTCTGAGGAGTGGCTGGTGGGTTTGAACCACCAGCCTGCTGGTTAGCTACCAGAGCTACCTAACCAAGACATATCATTGCCAACTCACCAAAAGCAAAGACAAGAAAGAATCCTGGAAACAGCACAGAAAAAATGAAAAGTTACGTACAAAGGACAACGAATAAGCTCTGATTCTCAGCAGAAAACATGCAAGTGAGAAGGAAATGGGATGGTATATATAAAACCCAGAATGAGAAAAATTTCCAACTGAGAATTATATACTCAGCATAATTGTCCCTCAAATATGCTGGTGAAATTAGGAGGTTTCCATATAAGCAGAAATTAAGGGAATTTGTCAAAACCAGACCAACCTTACAAGAGATACTAAAGGGAGTCCTTTGAACAAAGAACCAATAGTAGCAAGCAACAACCAACCATTAATACACAAGATGACATAACCCAGAAACCAACACAGCTATGGACATATCCAAAGTAAAATTAGCTTACAATATTGTAAACAGGGAACTGGAGACATCAATTGGCAAATGAGAACAACTACAAACCAAAAAGAGGGGGAAAATAGTGTAGTTAAAGAACTTCTAAATGGTAAGGAAGTCAAGAGAGTTGCAAGATAGAAAGGACTGTTCTAAAATCGGGGGGGGGTGATTATAAATCACAGGGTAACCTCAAAGAAAACTGATAAACCTTCACATCACAATAAAAACGAGGACAACCACAAATATTTAGCAAATACTAAAACAATAGCAACAAAGGAAATGATAACATGATTCATGAACATAATGAGCTCAGTACAGAGAATTATATGGAACAAAGTAGGAACACCATGAAAAAACACATAACAAATGACAGCAACCAATTCATACTTGTCCATAATTACACTAAATGTCAATGGATTAAATTCACCACCCAAGAAATGGAGAGTTGTAGACTGGATAAGAAAACATAACTCATCGATATACTGTCTACAAGAGACACACCTTAGAGACAAAGATAAAAATAGACTAAAAAAATCAAAGGTTGGAAAAAGATATATCAGGCAAACAACAACCAAAAAAGAGAAGTGGCAATATTAATTTCTGATCAAATTGACTTTAAGACAAAAACCACCATAAGAGACAAGGAAGGATATTATATAATGATTAAATGATTGATTGAACAAGAAGATATAACCATAATAAATATCTATGGACACAATGAAACAGCCCCAAAATACATAAAACAGATTTAAGAGTTGAAAAGGGAAATAGATGACTCCACACTCATAGTGAGCAACTTTAATACACCACTTTCAATGAAGATAGAACAACTGGAAAGAAACTCAACAAAGATGCAGAAGAGCTAAACAATACAATCCACCAACTTGACCTGATATACACCTACAGAGCACTTCACCCAACAACAGCACAATATACATTCTTTTCTAGTCCACATGGAATATTCTCCATGATAGACCATATGTTAGGCCATAAAGCAAGTCTTAATAAATTTAAAAACACTGAATATTGCAAGGCATCTTCTCAGATCACAATGCTATGAAATTAGAAATCAACAATAGGAAGACGAATGGAAAAAGAGCAAATATATGGAAACTGAACAACACCCTCCTTAAGAAAGACTGGACAAGAGAAGAAATAAAAAATAAAATTCAAAACTTCCTTGAATCAAAGGAGAATGAAAACACAACATACAAATTCTTGGGGACACAGCAAAAGCAGTGATCAGAGGCCAATATATAGCAATACATGCACAAATCAAAAAAGAAGAAAGAGCCAAAATCAACACTTTAAAGCAGCATCACCAAAAATTAGAAAAGAACATTAAGAAAACCCTACAGTCATCAGAACATAGGAAATATTAAGGATTTGAGCAGAAATCAATGAAACAGAAAATAGAAAGACAAGAGGAAAAAAATCAACAAGACCAGAAGTCCTTAAGAATCAACAAGACTACGGTCCTTAAGAACAACTGGGTAATAGAAGAAATAAAAAATGAAGTTAAAAAATTCCTGAATCAAGACAGAATGAATACACAACATCCCAAAATCTTTGGGACACAGCAAAATCAGTGATCAGAGGTCAAGTTATAGCAATACATGCACACATCAAAAAAGAAGAAAGAGCCAAAATCAATACTTTAAACCAAAATCTCCAACAATTAGAAAAAGAACAGTAAGAAAAGCCCACAGTCACCAAAAGAAAGGAATTAATAAAGATTCAAACAGAAATCAATGAAATGAAAAATAGACAATAGAAAAAAATCAATAAGACTAGAAGTTGGTTTTTAGAACAAATTAACAAAACTGGCAAACCACTTGCAAATTTAACAAAGGAAAAGAGGGAGAGAATACAAACAACATGAATAAGAAACAAAATGGGGCCCATCATAACAGAATCGACTGAAATAAAAAGGATAATATCAGGACACTATGAAGAACTGTACTCCAACAAATTTGAAAAGTTGGTAGAACTGGATAGATTTCTAGAAACACACTACTTACCTAAGCTAATAGAGACTGAGGTAGAAAGTTGAACAGACATATAACAAAATAAGAAATTGAAGAGTTCATAAAAAAAAATTACCAACAAAAAAAAAGTTGTGGCCCAGACAGTTTCACTGGAGAATTCTACCAAACTTTCAGAGAACTGACACTAATCCTACTCAAACTATTCCAAAACATAGAAAACTATGAAATCCTCCCTAATTCATTTTATGAAGCAAGCATAACCTTACTACCAAAACCAGGCAAAGACATAACTCAAAAGAAAAACCACACACCCATATCCCTCATGAATATAGATGCAAAAATCTTCAACAAAATCCTAGCTAATAGACTCAAACAACATATCAAGAAAATGATTCATTATGACCAAGTGGGGTTCATATCAGGATGGCAGTTGGTTCAACATTAGAAAAACAATCAACGTCACCCATCACATAAATAAAACAAAAGAAAAGAACCACATGATCATATCAATCAATGCAGAAAAGGCATTTGATAAAATCCAACACCCACTCCTGATCAAAACTCTCAGCAAAATAGGAACAGAAGGGACATTCCTCAACATAATAAAGGGCATCTATGCAAAACCAACAGCCAACATTATTCTTAATGCAGAGAGATTGAAACCATTCCCCTTGTGAACAGGAAGCAGACAAGGATGCCCTCTACCACTACTTCTATTCAACAATGTATTGGAAGTCCTAGCCAGGGCAATAAGGTAAGAAAGGGAAATCAAAGGCATCCAAATTGGTAAGGAAGAAGTCAAACTATCCCTTTTTGCTCATGATATGATCCTATACATAGAAAACCCAAGAGACTCAGCAAAAAATCTACTGGAACTAGTTGAGAGATTTACCATTGTGGCTAGATACAAGATCAACATCCAAAAATCAGTTGGATTCCTCTACACCAGCAAAGAGATTGAAAGGGAAATAAGGAAATCAATACCGTTTACAATGTTTTTGTTGTTGTTATGTGCCGTCAAGTTGGACCTGACTCCTAGCAACCCCTCCTTGGGTTACCAAGGCAGTATCACTATGAAAGTAGATTGCCCAACCTTCCTTCCAAGGAGTGGCTGGTGGGTTTGAACTGCCATCCTTCTGGTTAGCAGTAAAGTGCCTTAGGCACTATGCTACCAGAGCTCCCACCATTTACAATAGCTACCCCAAAAAATAAAATACTTGGGAATAAATCTTACCAGGGACACAAAAGACCTGTACAAAGAAAACTATAAAAACTTCTTCAAGAAACCATAAGAGATCTACATAAACAGAAGAACATACCATTCTCATGGATAGGAAGATTGAACATAACATTGGTGAAAATATCAATTCTACCCAAAGCAATCTATACATTCAATGCAATCCCAATCTAGATTCCACCAGAATTCTTTAAGGGTATGGAAAAAACAATCACTAACTTTATATGGAAAGGAAAGAGACCTCAGAAAAGCAAAGCACTATTGAAGAAGAAGAACAAAGTAGGAGGTCTCACACTCCCAGATCTTAAAACCTACTCAACAGCCACAGTAGTCAAAATTGCCTGGTATCAGTACAATGACAGACACATAGACTAATGGAATAGAATTGAGAATCCAGAGATAGATCCATCAACCTATGGTTAGCTGATCTTTGGCAAAGGGCCTAAATCCATTAAATGTCTGCTTAACAAATGGTGCTGGCAAAACTGGATATCCATTGGTAGAAAATCGAAACAAGATCTGTACCTCACAACCATACACAAAAACTAACTCCAGGTGGATCAAACACTTAAATGTGAAACTTAAAACAATAAAATTCCTCAAGGAAAAACTAGGAACAAATTTAGCAGCCCTAATAAATATATGGGCTTTGGTGGCATATTACCTGAGGCATTTGACTAGAAACCAGAAGGCTGGTGGTTCAAACCCACCAGCCACTCCTTGGAAGGAAGGTTGGGCAATCTACTTCCATAATGATACCACCTTGGAAACCAAGGAGGGGTCACTGTGAGTCGGATCCAACTCAACAGCAGTTTTTTGTTTTTTGTTTTTTGTGTTTTTTTTGCTTTAATATATGGTGTAAATAGACTCTCAAGCCAAACCCAAAATGCACAAACAGCGAAAGATAAACTAGATGAATGGGATCTTCTCAAAATTAAATTTCTATGTACTTCCAAAGACTTCTTCAAAAGAGTCAAGGGATTGGGAAAAGATATTGGGCAACAACGTATCTGACAAGGGACACATCTCTAGAATTTATAGAAAATTCCAACACCTCAACAACAAAAAGACAAATAATCCAATTAAAAAATGGACAGAAGACATGAATAAACACATCACCAAAGAAGATATTCAGGTAGCCAACAAACATATGAAGAAATGCTCACGATCATTAGCCATAAGAGAAATGCAAATCAAAACAACAGTGAGATACCATCTTGCCCCAGCACTAGTAGCAAAGTTAAACAAGACAGAAAAATAACAAATGCTGGCGAGGATGTGGAGAGATTGGGACTCTCATACACTGCTGGTGGGGCTGTCAAATGATACAAACACTGTGGAAAGCTGTATGCCGTTTCCTTAAAAAGTTGGAATTAGAAATACCATTTGACCCAGCCATTCCATTGTTGTTGTTGTTAGTTGCTGTCGAGTTGCTTCCAACCATAGCGACCCCATGCACAGCAGAACAAAACACCGCCCGATCCCGCACCAGCTCCATGATCCTTGCTATACTTGAGCCCATTGTCGCAGCCACTGTGTCAATCTACCTCATCGAAGGCCTTCCCCTCCTTCATCAACCCTCCACCTTACCAAGCATGACATCCTTCTCCAGGGAATGGTCCCCTTTAACAACATGACCAAAGTAACTGAGATGAAGTCTGGCCATCCTCGCTTCCAAGGAGCATCTTGGCTGCACTTCCTCCAGGACAGATCTGTTATTTCTTTTGGCAGTTGATGGTACCCTCAGCATTCTTCACCAGCACCACAACTCAAAAGCATCAACTCTTCTTCGGTCTTCCCTATTCATTGTCCAGCACTCACATGCATATGAGGTGAGAGCTGGACAATGAATAGGGAAGTAATAGCCATTCCATTACTAGGTATATATCCTAAAGAAGTGAGAACCAGGACAAGAACAGATATCTGCACACCCATGTTCATCTCAACACTATTTCCAATAGCAGAAAGATGGAAACAACCCAGGTGCCCATCAACAGAAGAATGAATAAGCAAACTATGGTACATACACATAATGGGATACTATACAACCATAAAGAATAATGTAGATCCAGCAAAACAGAGCATAATGTGGATGAATGTGGAGGACATTATGCTGAGTGAAATAAGTCAGTCACAGAAGGACAAATATTGAATTAGTCTGTTATTGTAAAAAGTCAAGGAAATGTTTCTGTATGGAAGGAAATTTTCTTTGTTGGGTACCTGGGGTTAGAGGGGAAGGGAGGGAACACTTTTAGATAGATAGAGACAAATACTGATTTGGGCGAAGAGAAGGGCAATGTACCAAATGTGAGGAATCAACATGGTGGCATTGAGGAAGAGGGGGCAGGAGTGTATGGAGGGAAGGACATAGAGAGGTGCATGGGAGGTACAGATAACAAGAGTGAACACTTTTGCACATAGAGTACTGCACTGTTAGTGAAGGCAAACATTGATATAAGGGAGGATAGATGGGGTGGACATGCTAAACTATTAGGCATGTCTCTGGAGGGGGAGTGTGCAAGAACAAGTATAGGGTTGGCAGACAATGTTTCTACAAGTGTATTTTTATGTTCTGTAAGAATTCCCAGGTATATAGTAGAGCTGACAAGGGGCGAGGTTGTAGTCACTTCCTGGCCACAGCTAGCTACCAAAGAGAGCAAATATTTGGACATGTGAGCTTTCAGGGGACATCAAGCTCAATTGGCATAACACACTACACAAAAACAGTTCCACATACTACTTTGGCGAGTAGTGACTGGGGTCTTAAAAGCTTGCAAGCAGCCATCTAGATGAAACTATGGGTCTCTCCTCATGCAGAGCAAAAAAGAATGAATAAAATCAAAGACACATGGAAACAATTAGTCAAAGTGACTGGTACACCGTGCGATCCTCAGCCTATATAACTATAGAACCAGAAGAACTAGATGGTGCCTGGCTACCACTGTCAACCACTCAAAGCAGGATCTCTGTAGGAGATTCTAGATAGAGTGGGAGAACAATGTGGAACAAAATTCAAAATCATTTTCTTTTGAAAAAAGGACCAGGATTGCTGGTCTGATAGAGCCTGATGGAACCACTGAGACAGACTATGGCCCCTAGCTGCCCTTCAGGTCTGGAATTGAACTCACTTCTGTGGCTTCCAGACAAACAAGAGACAAGCATATGAACTGAGCATTTAGATTAGGAAGATACACTCCTTGGAGAGATAAATCATGGGAGAATAAAAAGGCTGTGTATGCACAGGGAGACAGCTCAGAGGGCAGGATTGTATGGAGGGAAGGACACAGGGAAGAAGTAACTATGAGGAAGAAGTGGGAGGGGAGCTGTTGCATTGTGGTAAATTGTAATCGATGTTATGAGACACTGTGTATGGGAGTTGCTGAATGGAAAGTGAATTTGCTCTGTAAATTTTCACCCAACTTACAATAAAAATTAAAGAAAAAAAAAAAAAGGTTTTTGCAATGTTAGAAAACAAAGATGTCACTTTGAGGACTAAGGTGCACCTGACCCAAGCTATGGTATTTTCCATCACTTCATATGCATGTGAAAGGTAGACAATGAATAAGGAAGGCCAAAGAAAAGTTCATGTATTTAAATTATGGTATGTGTGGAAAAATTTTGAAAACAGCATGGTTTGCCAGAAGAATGAACAAATCTATCTTGGAAGAGGTACAGCCAGAAACATCTTGAGAAATAAAGATGACAAAACTTTATCTCACATATGTTAGACACGTTATAAGGAAGGACGAGTGCATGGAGAAGGATATCATACTTAGTAAAATAGAGGGTCAATAAAAAAGAGGAAGACCCTCAATAAGATGGATTGACACAGTGACCACAATAATGGGCTCAAACATAGAATGACCAGGTAGTGTTTAGTTCTGTTGTACATAGGGTTACTAGTAATCCAACCCAACTCAATGGCAGCTAACAACAATTCTGGGTACTGATGTTGCTGGCTATGTATACATATATATATAT
>NW_006921673.1:5128066-5140813 GCF_000298275.1 Orycteropus afer afer | reverse complement strand
TCCGTAGTGATACTGCCTCGGAAACCCAAGGAGGGGTCGCTATGAGTCGGGTTTGACTCGACGGCACATAACAACAACAACATATATTAAAATCAGTAAAAATATAATTAAAACATAAAATTAAGAGTGTAGCATATTGAATATTAAAAAGTGGAGATGAGCATTACTCCAGGAGATTACAAATGTACAGATTTATATTATAGCATGTGATACAGCATCAAGTTCATGAGTGAATGGAGAGAAAATACAGTACTGTGATTCGAAGTTCAAGCTGAAGATTAACACAGACCTGAGTTGGAATCTCAGTTCTTTAATAGATACATGACTTCGAGTAAATTTCTTAAGTAGTAAGCCTCAATTTCTTCCTTCACAAATGGATCTCTTCTCAGAGGATTACTAAAAAATTAAATAAGAGTATTCAAAAATTACTTGATCTTCTATCTGTATATCATTGCTGTTAGCTGCTATTGAGTTGATTCTACTCACAGCAGGAGCTCTGGTAGTGTAGTGTCTAAGGCACTTGACTGCTAACCAGAAGGCTGGCAGTTCAAACCTACCAGCCACTCCTTGGTAGGAAGATGGGGCAATCTACTTCTGTAGTGATACTGCCTTGGAAACCCAAGGAGGGGTCACTATGAGTCGGGGCCAACTCGATGGCACATAACAACAACAACAATAACCACTCACAGCAACCTTAAGTACAAGTGAAACATTGCCCAGTCCTGTGTCATCTTCACAATCATCAGCATGTTCAAGTCCATCATTTGCTACTGTATCAATCCAGCTCATTGAAAGTCTCCTTTGGCCTTCTACTTCATCAAAAATGATGTCCTTCTCTAGCAATTTATGACGTGTCCAAAACAAGTAAGTTGCTTTGTTTAGCGATGATCCATAAAGGTTTCCATTGACTAATTTTTGGAAATAGATCACCCGGCCTTTCTTACTAGTCTATTTTCATCTGCAAGCTCTTCTAAAACCTGTCCACCATGGGTGACCTGCTGGCATGTAAAATACTGATGGCATAGTTCTAACATCATTGCAGCATGTAAGCCACCACATTATGACAAACTGACAGGTGGGTGATAGATCTGGTATACAAAAAATTCCAAATAAATACAAACAATCTATTAATTATCAACACATAGGCTAGTAGTTTAGATTGTCAGAATAAATAATTTCCAAGTGCTATCCCTTCATAGAATATTATTTCATTTCATATTAAGTTAAGCAAAATAAAATTGTGGAAGTAAATAATCTAAAGTTAAATATTAGCCTTATTTCAGGGCAATTCAGGCAAATGCTTAGGCTAATTTATACTCTTACTCAGGCCCATGAGGGTAGATAGTTCCAAGCTCATTATGTAATTAAATATTACAATGAAATAATAGGCTTTCTTGTTTAGGAGAAAAAGATTCTTTAGTTAGGCCTTTTATAACATTTGACAAAAATTCCATTTTAAAAAATTATAATGTCCATATAACTGTTCAGTTGGAATTTTCTAATGTAATCCATTAAGTAATTTTACAAAGGAGGAAAGGAGACCTGTGGGTAACGATGTCCCCAAGGTCATTCAATTAGACAATGATAGGGAACCTAGGCCTTGCATTTCCTTGCCTGGAATCTTGCCACTGGGTCATCTCTATTTAACTCTGGCACACAAGCAAGCACTGCATCTATTCTGCTAACATAATACTGATGGGGAGAAGGCAGACAAAGCAGCCTCCTAGGGAGAATTCACTCTCACATAAGGAAGTTAGTTACATGAAGCCAAACAAGTTTCTAATGAGTAATTGGTAAATAAGTGATGGTGAATCCATGAGAGAATTAGATGATATTCTGATGCTTGGTTTGGTATCACTTGAAAGGATTAAATTAGAGATTAAACTGTTACAACCCTCATGTTTTATTTTCATAGCATCCACAAAATATATCCTTTTTAATCATTCATTATGATTCTGTTTTGTACCTACTCAGGACACATTTGCAATGGGATTTTGAAGACACAGAAAAGAGAAATTTGAATTACCTGACAGCCAATGGTGGGGATGATGATAACACAATAGCAATATATTTGTTCATCCTTCCTCTTCTCATCAAAATTAATCCTCACATAATCAAAGTAGGACACACAGATATCCTCTGAGATGTGAAGACCTGTTCTTTTTCCCCAGACAGTAATGAATAAGGTTACACTTCTGTGGGGTCTAATTTTCAGCTTTAGATCTGCTCCCATGTTTCCTGTCTTTCTGGTATCCTTTATAATAAATCACTATATAGAGATTGTCTAAGTTATTTTATTTCTTTTGCCCTTGTAATATGAAAGAAACTAACTTACACAATTCCTTGGTAATGTTGCAATTTGTGCTATTCTAATTTCAGAGTAAACTTTGCAAAAATTATACAAGCCCATTTAGCACTACTATTATATACCTATCATGGTTTGAATTGTGTCCCTCAAAAACTATATGTCAACTTGACTGGGTTTTGATTCTTAGTGGTGGGGCAGTTATACAATGATTTATTTTAGTAGTTATGTAATGATGTAATTATTCCCCATGATGTGATTTGATGTGATCAGCCAATCAGTTGTAAGGGAATTAGGGTGGGATGCAATACCTTTACTCAGATCACAGACCTAGTTCTATGTAAGGGAAATTTCCTTGGGGTGTAGCCTGCATCACCTTTTATCTCACAAAAGATAAAAGGAGAGAGGAGCCAGAGAGAGGGACCTTAATACCACGAAGAAAAAATATCTGAGAGTGGGAGCATCCTTGGGACCTTGGGTCCCTGTGTTAAGAACCTCCTAAATTGGGGGAAGATTGATGCCAAAACACATGGGGATCTCCAAAGAACTTTTGGTCCACAGATGTGGAAAGGAGATAAGGACCTTCCTTCAGAGCTGACAGAGAGAGAAAACCTTCCCCTAAAGCTGGTGCTCTGAAATCAGATTTCCAGCCTCATGGAATAAGGGTTATCATTGCTGATGTCAGATGACCCTTGCTGAAAGCAAAGAATACCAGAAAGATATTTATCTGTGTTTTATTGACTACGGAAAGGCAATCGACTATGTGGATCATACACAGTCTTCATTCTTCATTCTGAAGAATGGGAATTCCTGAGCAATTAATTGTGCTTATGAGGAACCTGGATCAAGAAGCTATCATTCAAACAGAACAAGGAGATACTGTATAGTTTAAAATCAGGAAAGATGTGCATCAGGGTTGTATCCTTTTTCCATACTCATTCAATATGTAGGCTGAGCAAATAATTCGAGAAGTTGGACTATATAAAGAATGGAGCATCAGAATTGGAGGAAGACTCATTAACAACCTGCAATATGCAGATGATACAACCTTGATTGGTGAAAGTGAAGAAGACTTGAAGCACTTACTAATGAAGATTAAAGATTACAGTCTGTAGTATGGATGGCACCTCAATATTAAGAAAACAAAAACCAAAAACCCTCACAACTGGACCAATAAGCAACAACACAATAAATGGAGAAAAGACTGAAGTTGTCAAGGATTTCATTTTACTTGGATCCACAATCAACATCCATGGAAGCAGCAGTCAAGAAATCAGATGTCATGTTGCACTGAGCAGTGCTGAGGAACAAGGATGTCTCCTTGGGGACTAAGGTGCACCTAACACAAGCCATGATATTTCCAATCATCTCATACACATGTGAGAGCTGGACAACGAATAAGGAAGACCAAAGAAGAGTTGATGCTTTTGAGTTGTGGTGCTGCCGAAGAATGCTGAAAGTACCATGGACTGCTAAAAGAACTAACAGATCTGTCCTGGAGGAAGTGCACCCGAAATGCTCCTTGGAAGCAAGAATGGCCAGACTTCATCTTACCTATTTTGGTCATGTTGTCAGAAGGGACCATTCCTTGGAAAAGGATGTCATGCTTGATAGGGTGGAGGGTTGACAAAAGAGGGGGAGGCCTTCAACAGGATGGATTGACACGGTGGCTGCGATGATGGGCTCAAGTATAGCAGGGATCGTGGAGCTGGCACAGGATCAGGCAGTGTTTCATTCTGCTGTGCGTGAGGTCATTATGAGTTGGAAACAACTTGACGGCACATAACAACAACAACATTGCACTGAGCAAATCTGCTGCAAAACACCTCTTTAAAATGTTAAGAAGCAAAGATGTCACTTTGAAGACTAAGGTACACCTTACTCAAGCTATGGTATTTGCAGTTGCTTCATATTCATGTGAAAGCTGGACAATGAATAAGGAAGATTTAGGAAGAGTTCATTTCTTTGAATTGCGGTATTGGTGCAGAATACTGAAAATACCATGCCCTGCCAGAAGAAGAAATAAACCTGTCCTGCAGCCAGAATGCTCCTTGGAAGCAAGACTGGCCAGACTTCGTCTCACCTAGTTTGTTCACGTCTGAAGGGACCATTCCCTGGAGAAGAATACCATGCTTGGTAAAGTATAGGGTCAGCAAAAAAGGGGAAGATTCTCAACAAGATGGATTGACCCAGTGGCTACAATCATAGGCTCAAGCATAGCAGGGATTGTGAGGATGGCGCAGGACTGGGCACTGTTCATTCTGTTGTGCATAGGGTCACTATGAGTCAGAGCTGACTCAGCTGCACCTAATGATAAAACAACAGCCTCCTAAACTGTGAGAGAATTAATTTCTGTTTGTTAAAGCCATTCACTTGTTATGTTTCTGTTATTACAGCACTGGATAACTAAGACAGTAACCATACTGTCTCTCTCACTGCACTTGCCATATAATTGATGACTTCTTTACTCCAGAACTGTTAACATTCCTGCAATCATTGGTATAAATACTTTATTAATAATTTGTATTTACAGAACATCTGCCTCACAAAGAGCTCAAAGCTGTTTACAAACATCGTCTCATTAATCCTGATAGCAACTCCCTTATTTATAAGGTAGAAATGTGTAACAGCTAATGGGTACTGTCATCTCCATTTGACTCATGGGAAAACTGAAATCCAGAGAGCAGTTACTTTTTCAAGGTCAAATACTTATCTGAGAAATAGCACAAAATATAATCCAGAATTTCTTCCTGTATGTTCTTTATATTCTCATCTAGAAACCTCGTTTCAGGTCGCATATATATTAATTGGTATGCACCAGGATAACTTCTCAAATACAGCTTCCTCTATTGCAGGTAAACATCTGTAAGCTCAATATAATTATTTAGTGAACTTTGATTTAACTTTTCAAGAGGTTATCATTAGAGTTAGAGTCATGAATAATGATTAAATTCTAGAACTGGGCAGCATTTTTACTGACATTTTTAAGCCAGTAAAAGAACTGCTGTTGAGCATTCGAATGTACTCCTTCTGCATGTTAGAATAGAAGGAACAATTTTGGGGTGACAAAAATGAAGTAACAAGCATTTTCAAGAAGGTTGCAAACAATGTCATATAATGATAATATTAATATACATTTAATGGTTACTATTAATCTAGGCCAGAAGGAAGATTGGGCAGTATACTTCTGTAATGATACTGCTTCGGAAACCCAAAGAGGGATCATTATGAATCAGATTTGACTCAATAGCAATGAGTTTTGAGTATTAATCTAGGCATACGCGTACATCATGCCATTGCAACCGTAAGACATTGGCATTGTTATACTAAGGAAATTGGGATTCGGTGCAGTTAAATAAATGACAAAGCTCAGTTTTTAAACCATATCTCTTCTTTTCTTACCCTTTCTTTTAGCTACACCACAAAACAACTACAAATAATAGTGTGTTGCAGCTGCCACAGTTATCCTAAAATTTAGAGCAAGCTGACTACAGCAGGGGACAACCATTACAATTTATGTTTTATGTCATTTACAGAAAAACTTAAGTTAATTAAACATTAATGTTTAATGTTAAAACTCATTCAATTCTACTTGCAAACCTGGACCCTGAAATATAATTTAGCTGCGTAGAAAAGCCCAGCCACCAAGATTATATCAAGATGATGTGGTTAGCAATATCAGTATAAACAGAAGCTTCTTCAAACTGCTTACTTGTTACCTATGAGTCAAGACAGGGTACAAAGTTTTTTTTATGGCCATACAAATACTATGAAAATCCCCCAAGATAGCTAGAAGATATTAATGCAGTACATTTTTCAGTATCTACTAAGTTTTTACCAACTCAACAAACTGTACATATAATAAAAAGATCACAAAGAGAGTCTTCAAGAAATTTCTTAAACAGGAGATTCTTACTTTACCCATGGTTTGTGATAGGCTGAGTAAACCTCAAAAACTCAAATATAATCGTTAAAAGTTGTCAAGTACTTACAAAGCTCACAAGATTTATATACATATCCTTTAATCTTCACTGTAAAGTACTTACAAATGCTAGAATACTAAACCAGGCAGGCTCATATAAGAGTGTACACACTTGTGTATTAGCCTCCACTTGTCTTTGCAAAGTCCACAGCATTTTTATGAAAATGCTTTTTACATACTAGCCACTCATGTTACATGAATGAATGCCTGAGCGATGAGTAAAGTTAAAGATTGTCATCAGAAATGCAGAAATAAATGTTGACAGGGAACACAATACACAACTGTTCAGTAATCAACACAATTAAGCAGGTCAAAATATTGGGATGCATAACCAAACTCACTGCCATCGAGTCAATTCTGACTCACATGATCCCTCCTTGGGTTGCCAAAGGGAGCTCTGGTGGCATAGTGCCTAAGGAACTTGACTGCTAACCAGAAGGCTGGCGGTTCAAACCCACCAGCCACTCCTTGGAAGGAAGGTTGGGCAATCTACTTCCGTAGTGATACCACCTCAGAAACCCAAGGAGGGATTGCTATGAGTTGGATCCCACTTGACAGCAGTGAGAGAGAAAAAGAGAGAGAGATCTACCAAAATAGATTGCCCAATTTTCCTTCTGAGGAGTGGTTAGTGGGTTTGAACTGCCAGTCTTCTGGTTTGAGGAATGCTGGCATTGATCCTTGATATTATCTCCATGGCAGACTGCTTCCTTCTCATCTTGGTAAGAAGATCTTAAAGCAGGAAAACAGATATCATTTCTCAGCACAGAGATTGAAGAAAACCTGGCTCTTTCTAATTGAGACTGAGGTCTGGTATCCATCTAAAGCCCATGCAGTGGCTTGCATTTCCAGAGAGCTTGTAGGACTTCCTGTTTTCTCACTCATGTGTGAGATGAGGTAGTCAGGGTGAACCACAGTTGTTTAAGTGTTTTCTTTTTGTTTTTAATAACAAAATATTTCAAATATATAGATAAACATAATAAGATAAAATACCATATCTATATCATGTAACCACTACCCTGATTTATCCAGTGTACTCATTTTGCCACATATTATTTAGTCTTTTCTCTGAGAAATCATATGCTAATAATAATGTTGAAATCCTTACCTCTCTTCATGTATCTCCCCTCCCTCCATTCCTAAAATAAATCACTATCCTTAAAGTGGTCCATTATTCAGAGCCATGTTTCACATTTTCACTATACCTATAGGCATTCAGAAGGAGCTCTGGTGGCGTAGTGCCTAAGGCATTTGACTGCTAATCAGAAGGTTGGTGGTTCAAACCCACCAGCCACTCCATGGAAGGAAGAGGGCACAATCTACTTCCATAAATATTTACCACCTCAGAAATGCAAAGAATTTGACATGAGGATGACTTGAACCACTTACTGATGAAGATTAAAGACTACAGTCTGCAGTATGGATTCCACCTCAATATAAAGAAAACAAAAATCCTCACAACTCGTCCAATAAAAGCTACACAATGGACAGAGAAAAGATTGAAGCTGTCAAGGTCTTCATATTACTTGGTTCTACAATCAACACCAATGGAAGCAACAGTCAGGACATCAGGCTATATATTGCATTGGGCAAAGATGTCTCCTTAAAGACTAAGGTGCATCTAACCTAAGCCATGGTATTTTCAATTGCCTCTTATACATGTGAGAGCTAGACAATGAATAAGAAACACTGAAGAAGAGTTGATGCTTTTGAGTTGTGGTGTTGGAGAAGAATGCTAAGAGTACTATGGACTGCTAAAAGGACTAACAAATCTGTCCTGGAAGAAGTGCAGCTGGAATGCTCCTTGGAAGCGGGAATGGCCAGACTTTATCTCACCTACTTTTGTCATGTTGTCAGAAGAAACCATTCCCTGGAGAAGGATATCATGCTTGGTAAAGTGGAGGGTCAATGAAAAAGGGGAAGATCCTCAATGAGATGGATTGACACAGTGGCTACAATGATGGGCTCAGCCACAGCAAGGATCATGAGGCTGGCACAGGACTGGGTAGTGTTTTATTCTGCTGTGCATAGGATCTCTATGAGTTGGAGACAACTCAATGGCACCTAACAACAACATGAGTCAGAATCAACCCAATGGCAATGAGTTTGGTTGTTTTATATATATATATTTGTTGTTGTTGTTGTCACCCGACTCGTAGTGACCCCTACTTAGGTTTCTGAAATGGTATCACTACAGAAGTAGATTGCCCAACCTTCCTTTCGAGGAGTGGCTGGTGGGTTTGAACCACCAGCCTTCTGGTTAGCAGTCAAGTGCCTTAGGCACTATGCTACCAGAGCTCCTATATGTGTGTGTGTGTATAGTCATTCATTAACAATTTATAAATATTATTTTTATGTACCTAAAATATAAATTTTGTATAATGTATCCTTTGTACACTATTTATTTGACTCAAATTAGATTTTGACATTTAACCATGTCACAACAAGTTGATCTAATTTGTTCATTTTATTTGCTGTACTATACCATTCTATAGATAAACTGTAATTTATTACTCAAACTTTAAGAATAGCATTTAGTTTGTTTCCTATTTTGATGCAATTTCAGTTGTACATTGAACATTTCTGTATATCTTTCTGTTCATAGGTATGAGAGTTTCTCTTGGTTATCTACCCAGATGTAGAATTTCTAGTCACTGGGTAAGGGTGATTCAAACTTTAATATGTTTAGCCATATGTCTTTTCAAAGCAATGTTTCCCTATTTATAATCCTTCAGCAGAATGGAGAGTTCCTGTTATTCCACATCTTTGACAACCTTGTTATTATCATATTTCATAGCAACTCTCTCATTTATAGCAGAAAGGAACTCTGGTCTGCTTATTTCAATTGGTTGCAGAAGTTTACAATAATTTTCTATGGTATTGCTTTCTCACTTTTGTTCTCTTCCCTGCCCTACCTACATCCCATCTCAGCAGCTTCCCCTCCTATTTTTGATGCCAACTTTATCACAACAATTGAAGTTGAATTTTTTTCCCACTTATCAAACTGTCCAGAGTTCACCCAATAATCTCCTCATTTGTAGGAGGTATAATGTCAAATGCCTTAAAGACTTCTTGGAATGTCCTAGAATGTAAACTACCATCTACATGTAACTAGCACAGACATGACCTCTGAGCCATTCTTTGCCCGAATTCTAGGGGAATGTTGATGAGCTCATGAGCTCATCATTTGTATGGTCTGGGCTGGGACTAGAGGGAAGGAATTGAGACCCTCATCTTGGGTGGAAAATTTATGTGGGCAACAAAAAATTCAATTAACAAGGTAAATACTTTTAAGAAAGTATTTTTTGGATTTTTTTATTATAGCAAAAAATACAGACAACACATTTGCCAATTCATCATTTGTGACTTGTGTAATTCAATGAAACCAACTCCATCAATCATGTTATATAGCCATCATTAACATCAATTGCCATGTTTTCCATCCCCATAAAGAAAAGCTTAATGCTGAAATATTTTTAAAAATAAAAGCTAATGCAAAAAATACACAATGAACAAAAATATCAAATTTTAAATAAAGATGGGATCAGTATTCATATCATGTCTATACTGATTATAGCCTTTTCAATTTAATCTAATAAATCCCTTCTTTATCCTAAGACTATTTCTACCTTTTTCAAAATAAGAATTAATTGAGAAAAAAATAAAATTCACACACATGTCTCAAAATGGAAGTAACTTCATGAACCCTCTTGAATATAATAATGTCAAGGAGAAAATTAAAGCAGATTTCAAGCCAAGAAAATAAGGATACTTTTGAAGATGACCATCACATATGCAGTTTTCTCATTTTTAACTTGAAATCAGCATTGATGGCCATTTGTAAAATTAATGAAATGATCAGGTTCAAGGGACATAGATTTACTCATCACTACCCTAAGCAGGTTTAGTTTCTCTAAAATCAGAGGCAAGGTATTAGCCCATACCGTCCAAGAGAAGTGAAAAGGGCACTTGCCAGAATGAAGGTTTTATCCCTCAGCAACTAATCAAACCTGAAAGAGAAAGCCAGGCCTTGCTCTAAGATAGAAATTTCTTCAATTGTTCAACCTATCAGTATAGCACAAACAGAGCCGCAAACACTTTTTTACGCGGAATAGATATAAGCAGGGAAACCTCCAAAGACCAAAGAAACTTAGCCAATTTCCTCAGTAACCCATGACCCTACTGAATAGCATCAAGGAACTGAACAAGATCGCCAAGACAAATTAATGAAATCCAACCAGTCTACCAAATAGGGAAGTGATATTTAGAACATCACAACTGCATGTTAAGAAAGGAGGTCAGCAGGACACCCAACAGCAGTTTATGAAGCTGAAGTGAAGTTATCTCAATAGCAAGGAACCGTAGCCTCTAGTTCTGCAGTCATTTGTAGATGACTAGGGAATTCCAGTGCCTAACACCTATGACTTTCTATATAAAGAGTATTTTTTGTTTTGAGTAACAGTTTGCCTTTTTCCTTGGAAGGAAGATGGGGCAATCTACTTCCGTAGTGATACTGCCTCAGAAACCCAAGGAGGGGTCGCTATGAGTCGGGTCCAGCTCGACGGCACATAACAACAACAACAAGAGGAAAAATACAGTGGACCTTTCTGCTAGCAAACTAAACTACTACCCAAAAAGAGCCGGTACATCTTATTTAGGGAGTGTTGTTTGAAATAAAACAAGAACAGTATTTGAATTTCTTCCCAAGTCCCCTAATCAAAAAATACAAGTAGCTATTTGAGGGTTCTTTTCACTCTGCAAAGGATACCTCCTGGCACAGTGGTTAAGCTCTTGGCTGCTAACAAAAGGTCAGAGGAAAAAAATGTGGCATTTGGCCTCCGTAAAGGTAGAAGCCTTAAAAATTCTATGGGGCAGTTCTACTCTGTCCTATTATGTTGTTGTTATTGTTAGGTGCCACTGAGTAGGCTCCGACTCACAGGGAGTACAACAAAACGAAACAGGCCTGGTCCTGTGCCAACTCTGTCCTGTTGTTGTTGTTGTTGTTGTTGTTGTTATGTGCCGTTGAGTCAGACCCGACTCATAACAACCCCTCCTTGGGTTTCCGAGGCAGTACCACTACAGAAGTAGATTGCCCAACCTTCTTTCCGAGGAGTGGCTGGTGAGTTTGAACTGCCAGCCTTCTGGTTAGCAGTCAACTGCCTTAGGCACTACACTACCAGAGCTCCCACTCACTATAAGTCAGAATCAATTCAATGGCAACAGGTTTGGTTTATTCCTTTGCATCTGCCCATTTTGTTATACTGTGGCAGTTTCCATGTTGCTGTGATGCTAGAAATTATGCCACTAGTATTTCAAGTACCATTAGGGTCACTCATGATGAACAAATTTCAGTGAAGTTTCCAGAGACAAGCTAGGAAGTAAAAGCCTGGCAATCTACTTCTGAAAATTAGATAATAAAAATCTTATAGATCAAAACAGAACATTGTCCAAGTCACTTGATTTTGGACACATCATAAAGAGGGATTAATCTTTAGAGAAGAACATTGTGTTGGGTGAAGTAGAGGGCCAGTGAGGGTGAGCAAGAACCTTGATGAAATGGATTGGCCCAACAGCCCAAAGGATGGATATGAACATGATGGTGATTATGAGGATGACTCAGGACCAGTCAATATTGCATTCTGTTGTACATAAGATCATCGTAAGTAGGAGCTGACTCTGTGGCAGCAATCTATCTATCAACCTGTTCCACTGAACTTCCTCAAGAAGTCACCTAACCTTGAAATTCCTCAACCACTACACGTAGAAAATAAGGATCCCCAAATTAGGGACAGGAACTCTGGTAGCATAGTACCTAAGGCGCTTGACTGCTAACCAGAAGGCTGGCAGTTCAAACCCACCAGCCACTCCTCGGAAGGAAGGTTGGACAATCTACTTCTGTAGTGATACTGCCTCAGAAACCCAAGGAGGGGTCACTATGAGTCAGGTCTGACTCGACGGCATATAACAACAACAACAAAATTAGGGACAATGATGAAGTATATGGGTGGACTGGTCATTTATTTTAGATAGCTCAGAAGAAAATCATTATACAAATCTGAAATAATAATTATAATTGTTTAAAGGAGCTCTGGTAGCATAGTGTCTAAGGCACTTGACTGCTAACCAGAAGGCTGGTGGTTCAAACCCACCAGCCACTCCTCGGAAGGAAGATGGGGCAATCTATTTCCATAGTGATACTGCTTCGGAAACCCAAGGAGGGGTCGCTATGAATCGGGTCTGACTTGAGGGCACATAACAACAACAACAAAGAGAAGAATTGACACCAATACTATGCAAATTCTCCCCAAAGATAGAGAAGGAAGGTTGTTGTTGTTGTTGTTGTTAGGTGCCATCAAGTTGTTTCTGACTCTTAGCGACCCTTGTTGTTGTTGTTATGTGCCGTCGAGTCGGCCCCGACTCATAGCGACCCCTCCTTGGGTTTCCGAGGCAGTATCACTACGGA
>NW_006921673.1:5104326-5126511 GCF_000298275.1 Orycteropus afer afer | reverse complement strand
ATCCACACAATCAAATGCTTTTGCATAGTCAATAAAACACAAGTAAACATCTTTCTGGTATTCTTTGCTTTGAGCCAAGATCCATCTGACATCAACAATGATATCCCTCCTTCCGTGTCCTCTTTTGAATCCAGCTTGCATTTCTGGAAGGAAGGAGTACTCACAAATTCATTCTATGAAGCAAACATAACTGTAATGCTCAAATCAGACAAAAACACTACAAGAAAACTATAGGCCAATATCTTTTATGAATATAGATGCAAAATCCTCAACAAAATACTAGAGAATAGAATCCAATAATGTATTAAAAGTCAAGTGAGATCTATTTCAGGAATGTGTGGAGGGTATAACATTAGAAAATCAAGCAAGTAATATACTGTATCAATAGAGCAATGGAAGAGAACCACATGATCATCTCTATGGATGCAGAAAAAGCATTTGATAAAGTCTGACACCATTTCTCAATGAAAACCCTAAATAAAATTGGAATTAAAGGGAAATTCCTCAGTGTGATTCAGGGTATATATAAAAAGTCAACAGCCAACATTATACCTAATAGAGAAAGAGTGAGAGCTTGCCCCTTGAAATGAGGAACAAGACAAGGGTTCTGCTCTCACCATTTCTATTTACTATTGTATTAGAAGTATTAGAGCAATAAGAAAAAGAAGTGAAAGTTATCCAAATTCAAAAAGAAGAAATAAAATTATCTCTATTAACGATTGATATGATCTTTTAAAAAATAATTTATTGTGATTTTAGTGAAAGTTTACAGAGGAAATTCATTTTCCATACACCAGTTCATACATATTGTCTCATGACATTGACTGCAATTCCACACAATGTAACAGCTCTCTTTCTACTTTCCACTTCCTCCCAATAATTACCTCTTCCCTGTTTCTTTCCCTCCTTTGCACTCTCGCCCCTCCCCTGAGCTGTCTCCACGTGCAAACACTGCCTTTCTGTTCTCCTACAATTGATTGCTCCAAAGAGTGTATCTACCTGATGTAAATGTTCACCCTATATGGCTATTGTTTGGCTGGAAGCCACAGGTGTCAGTTCAATCCCAAACCTAAAGGAAAACTAGGATATGATCTTATATATAGAAAATCTCCAAGTCCACAAGAAAACTTCCAGAGCTAGAAAGGAATTTAGCAAAGTTTTAGGATACAAGGTCAACAAACAAACATCAGTTGGGTTTCTATACACCAGCAGTGATAAATCTGAAAGAGGAATTAGGGAAACAATGCAATTTACGTTAGCATTTAAGATAATAAAATACCTTGGAATAAATCTAACCCAGGATGTGAATGACTTACATAATGAAAACTATAAAACACTGCTTAAAGAGATTAAAGAACACTTAAATAAATAGAAGGATGTTCCATGTTCATGGATTGGAAGATTTAATATTAAGATGTCACTACTATCCAAAGTGATCTGTAGATTGAACACAAACCCAATCAAAATTTCAACAGTCTCCTTTACAAAGGTAGAAAAACCAATCCTCAACTTTGAGGATCCAAATATCTGTAACAATGTTGAAAGAGAAGAACAAAGTAGGATGGCTCAGACTTCCTAATTTTAAAACACACTATATAGGTACAGGAGCTCTGGTGGTGTAGTGCCTAAGGCATTTAACTGCTAACCAGAAGGCTGGTGGTTCAAACCCACCAGCTACTCCTCAGGAGGAAGATTGTGCAATCTACTTCTGTAGTGATACCGCCTTGGAAACCCAAGGAGGGCTTGCTGTGAGCCAGATCCGACTTCATGGCAGTGAGTTTTTTTTTTTTTAATATAGGTACAGTAATCAAAACAGCCTGCACTAATATAACAATGGCCATATAGATCAATGGGATAGAATTGTGAGTCCAGAAGTAAACCCTCACAATTGTGGTCAACCAATTTTTGACAAGGGTGCTAAACACATTCAGTGAGGCAGAAAGACCCTCTTCAATAACTGGTGCTGGGAAAATTGGATTTCCGCACATAAAAAATGAAATCCATGCCTCATACCATACATAAAAACAAGTTAAGAATGGATGAATGGCCTAATTATGCAAATTAAAACCATAAAATTCTTAGCAGAATCAGCACAGACAATGCTACCATGTTTAGCTTTCAACAATGGATTATCTAATAACAAAACAAAAACAGCAAAAGACAAAATAAATAAATGGTATGTCATAAAAATTAAAACTTTTGTTCACCAAAAGACATTACCAAAGAAGTAAATGGACAAGCTACTGACAGGAAGAATATCTTTGGAAGCTACGTATCCAACAAGAATCAAAAAACTCAAACTCACTACCACTGAGTTGATTCCAACTCATAGGGACCTCCACTGGGTTTCCAAGGCTGTAAATCTTTACGGAAGTTGCCCCATCTTCCTCTCACACAGCAGCTGGTGGTTTTCAATCACCAACCTTCTGGTCAGCAGCCAAATGCCTTATCCACTATGCCATCAGAACTATTTAAGAAGAACCTAAATGTATATCTATATATATCTATATATAGATATATATATATATATATATATATATATGTATATGTGTGTGTGTGTATACACGACGACTTAGCAAAAAGACAAATAAATGGGCAAGAGACTTGAATAGACACTTTACCAAAGGGGACAGTCCAATAGCCACCAATAGCCACGTGAAAATACGCTCAGTGTCATTAGCCATCAGAGAAAAAAGCACAATGAGATACCATTTTACTCCCATTATTGTCAGTTATATTGGATTTGCTTTCTGAACATAACTGGAATCTCAAAGTACAAGTTTAGAGGTTTGAATTTAGATTTTGCTTGGGAGAGGAGAGTGTTGACTATTGTTTTTAAAATAATCTTGTGTCTCCTTTATGCAGTGTCTGGAATCTTAATAAATGTGAACATAGCTTAACAGTCAGGCTGCAAATCCCTTATAACGTTAGCATATGGGGAGATCTGAGTTGTACAAGGGTGCTCTGTTGGTGCAGTGGTTAAAGCATTCAGCTGCTAACCAAAAGATTGACAGTTCAAACCCATTACTCACTTCTGAGGAGAAAGATGAGTCCGTCAGTCTGCTTTTGTAAAGACTGACAGCCTTGGAAATGCCACGGAGCAGTTCTACTTTGCTCTATAGGGTCACTATGAGTCAGAATTGACTTGATGGCAGAGGGTTTGGTTTTGAGTTGTACAAAACTGCTTTTCTTATTACACTTCCTTCTTTATGTTAAAAAAAATATGGAATAATACTCTCTACTCATCTCACCTACTTGTTAATCTGGAGTCAGTTTAAGGAAGCATATTGTGGAAAGCATATTGTACTGGTGAATAGCTGTTTAAAAAAGAATCGGAAAGAAAAAAAGGCATGACATTAAACAGTACAAATGATCCAAGCTTTTGCTCTACCAAACCTTGGGGCAATGTCTTTTCAATGTCATTCTTTAGAAAAAGTCTTTGAGACTATGCGTGTCTTTTTCAACAAGGGAGACCAGGAATAAAAGTAAAGAAGAAACAAAAAGAAAAGGGGAAAAAAGGGAGGAAAGAAAAGAAAGAAAAAAATAGGGTAGGAAAAAAAGCTTCTCTTTTCAAAGCAAACAGCTAAGTGATTTGCTGCACACTTGCCATGAATAATAACGAGCAGATTTATGGTGTGTTTCTCTTTTTAATTAGCACATTGCCTTCTGCAGCAGCACCCTGTCTTATCACAGGGCACCTAGAGAGTTCCACTGGAAGCTCTGCTCAAAACAAGATGGGCAAGGAAGCCCCAGTGAGTCATCTGGGGGTAGATTTAGAAAACTTCCTTTTCTTCTCTATCTATTCCCACCTTCACTGCCCTTCCCTTTTTTTTTCTTTCTGAAATGAAGTAGGCACCAATGTTTAAAAAGGCTTCTGCCTAGGTTTTTGTTTGGTGTTTTTTTTGTCCAGAAAAATACTACAGAAATCCAGAAATATAGGAAACTGTTCTTTGTTCCATAATCTACGTATTACTTCTTTGCTATTCACACTAGAGAATGGAAAAGCCTGAAAATATTTTAATGGTCAGGGAAAGTACAAGATCAGAGACACAGATTCACTCTGCAAGATTATCAGAAAAGGGACTGAGATCTCATAAACCAAGATACTATCTAAGTGTCAGTTTAAGTGTTAAAATTTTAACACAATCACCTCTGAACTAAAACAACATTGAAGCTTGTTAAAGACCTCTGCTATTTTGGGGAGAGATGATGGTCTAAAATAACCTTCAAGGTAGCCAAGACAAGAGAATAATTTGGGTAACTTTGGTTAACATTATTATTAACATTATAGTCTCTCTCAAGGGGAGCTGGAGACTACAAGTGCAATGTGTCAGGAAAAAATAAAAAAGAGCAATTGGGAAAATGTAAACCAATATTATCAATCATACTCATCTGTAATTAAAAAGCATTAGCAACTTCCCTGTTAGCAAACCCTGAAGTGCAAGTTAAAATACCAACTGGCTCCTTTGTGGCTATATGATTCTGTTTGCACGCACACATATCTAGTGCTGAACGTTAATTCATTTTCCTTCACCACAAATGTTGAGCATGCTGACACAGCTAGGTGAGGCAATCTAAAACTGTTCTAGGATTTGATTTTCATGTGAATGCAGCCCACAGCTGCATTTGATAGCACACCACATTGATATGACACCTTTTCTACAAGGTCTTTGGTGGAATACATCTGCTGAACAGAACAGAAACAAAATGTGTGCCTTGACTCAAACTTGTATCGGAGAGCTATCAAAGTGGAAACCTGCTCTGCCCCATTTGCATAATATGCAGATGAAAATCTAATGAGAAAGGTATATTGACAGACGTTGCCTTGTTATCTGGCAATGCCGTGCATAACAGCATGTGGTACCTAGACATAATCTCCTCTAACGTTATTTTGCAATTTAAATGGTTTTTTTTTTTTTTTCTCCTCTAAAAGAAGACACGTCAATAAGTGCCAGGCATCAATAACTGGCATTTGAGATAAGATAAACCACACTAGGTCATTCAAACAGAATCAGCTCAGTTTATTTCAGGACACAGGTCTCCACATTGTGTGTTAGTGGCTGAAAAAGAGGCAAAGGAGGCAGCCTCAAAGCTCTCTGAAGCCTCATTTCTACATGTAGTTCTGATGGCTGCTCTTTGAGCTCTGGTGCCAATTCTGAGTGTATTTCAAGGAACATTACTGAGAACAAAATCGAAGGCCATCAATATTAATGATCTGAACCAGGAAGATAGCTTTTAGTGTGCAAATTAATTACCCTAATCACAGGGTTTTTTGTATCCATTTTAATGAAATAACTATTTATTTCATTGAATCCCATGCTTTTCTTTTGCAAATAAGGCACATTTACATGATAAATACATGAAATTTAAAAGGATGACTAAATTAAATTGAGAAAAAAAGACCTTTTTAAATACAATTTTCTTAGGAAAAACAGCTAGATTAATGGGTTGGTTAGCTGACTGGCATCTGTGATTAAATCTTTTTTAATGTACGTCAAATAGAATTTAATGGACCTTGAGAAATGTCTACACAGTCAGTAATATTCAGGGGCTGGGGAAGATTCCAGTTGTCCCCTGTCATTTGTTGGTGAACCTCTGAAGCCTTGGCCTTAGAACAGTTTGGCATATGAAATTTACTCTCTTAGCTCCTGCCTTTCTCTTTTTCCTTGCCCTCCTATTCTCTTCTTTATAGCATGGTCTCTTCATTAACAATGTAATCAACACATTCACTTTTCAGAAGTGTGGGTCGAAAACTAACTACACTATAAATGAAAGTTTAAATATGTCTCATATTTAATCATCTAGTTCACATTTGTTTCAGAATCCACTGGCCTTGGTAATGAAAGGAGAAAAATAGGGAGAGAGGGGAGAGAGAGAGAGACTGCACATTTCAGAGGAATTTTCAATGAATCTTTTAGAGTCTATGGGTTTTGAAAACTTGTTTATTGTGGGTAAGCTTTGAAGGGCCGCAAATTCAACACAGAAGAGATTTGAAACATATTCCAGCTTTTTTTTTTTTTTTCCTTCGATAACAGACCCACGGAACAGAGCATCTTTCTCTGCTTGCTTCCCATCCTTCCCCCACTTCCCTCCTCCTTGAGTTGCACCACCAGAGACGTCTCCCTATTCCTTTGATTTGGAATGATCAATTGCAGCTGTGGCAGCTGGGCAGGCGGCCCCAGGCACCATTTTAAAGATAATTATAACCTTTTTAGATTAATAATTTTCTGTGGCTTCTCTAATATTTTCACAACATAAATATTAATTTAGCTGGTTTAAGAGGAACCGTCTTTCTCTCTTCCTCCCACCCCCTTACCTCTTCCTACCTTGGAGATTTGTTGTTCTTGTTATGTGCCATCGAATCGGCCCCGACTCATAACGACCCCTCCTTGGGTTTCCGAGGCAGTATCACTACGGAAGTAGGATTGCCCAACCTTCCTTCCGAGGAGTGGCTGGTGGGTTTGAACCGCCAGCCGTCTGGTTAGCAGGCAAGTGTCTTTAGCCACTATGCTACCAGAGAATGTGGGACAAAAGCTTGAACCCAAATCTGTGTGGGGCAGGATGGGTGGGAACGTAAGGTGTAGAATCAACAGATTTGATGAAAGTATCTTGGCGCTAACCTGGATCCAATCTTCTAATTTTAAAGTAAATTAAATATGGCTATTATGAGGGGAAAAGACAATAAAGCTACTTTCTGCATGAACAGTATTTTTAACACTGGAATTTTTGAAAAATAAGTTATTTTTAGTTTCATCCAACTCAGAAGGTTAACCTGTAAAAGCTGGCAGATGTGAGTCGCATTTCTTCTATCATATTCCCAGTGTGGTGGGGTATCTCAAAAAGATGAAGCTGTCTTGATGAAGTCAATAGACTTGAAAAGAGAAAAAGGGAAATTGCCCACAAAAGATATTGAGACTATAAAGAGGCTTATATTTCACTGTTACTGCAAACTTCCTTTCTGCTTATTATCATTCCAACACTTTATTTCCCACCCGCTCATACAGCTGGGAAAAACATCCCATTGCACAAACAGATGTCTGCTCGCTTAGATTGCCTGACCATGCTCTGAGGACTGTGATCTATTTTTTGCTGCCCCACAAGTATTGAGTATGTTGTAGGCATGAGGACATGATTTTTTTCCTTTTTACATTCATTAGGTTGCCACAAGTATTCTCTTAAGGGCCGATTGCCTTATATCTCTCAGCATCATTCAAACAATTTACATCAGGCAAATAAAATCAGAGAAACATGTTTCCCATATCCACCAATAAATAAGAAGAATTGTGTATATTAAGGAGAAAATTGATAATAGCGCTGGTCAGATGTTACAAGCAGGTCATTCAGTTGCTCTCCTTGATAAAGTGCAGAGTTACAATAATTGCCCTGAGATCTCTTTACAGACAAGACCTTTATTTCCTATGCACCCAAGCTGGTGGACTGAGCATTGCTTGAAAGTGACTTGGGGAATAAAACTGCTCATGAAAGATGCATGACTAACACGTAGGCTGCCAGGGGAACTTAGTGTATTATGTATGACCCTTCTGTAATTGTAAGGAAATGATATTCATTTAAGTGGATGTTTATCACAGTTAAAGGTGCACCTAATGAAACAAAGGTCATAAGCCTAAAAACATAAGGTTATAGCCCTTTTATTGCATCATTTCTCTCTCTGTTTGAAAAGATCTGGCCTTTATTCACAGCTGTTTTTCTAACACCTGTGAGCTCTGTTTATGCAGCCTTAAAGAGTTTCTGTCACCCATATTCAAATGCCAAAAGGACTATTACATTAAATGCTCTTCCAATATTATAGACACACATCTGGGAAATATCAGACAACATGCTGCAATATATATCAATTCAGGCTGGAGTTTTTAGCTACTGACATTTGGTTAGCAGAACAGCTATTCTCTCTCTCTCTCTTTCTCTCTCTCTCTCTGGGAAATGCCCACTGGTACATTCAGATGAGAATTGGGCTTTTGTTCTGAGATCAGCGATGAGGTGATCCCTCTGGAGATGAAAAATCTCTGAGACAAAACTAAGAAGCAACATTGTAGAGTGGATAAAAACCAGGACTCAGGAGCAAACCTCCCTGGACTATAACCCCAGCTCCAGCCCTCAAAAGTATGTGATGTTGAGCAAGTTACTTAGTTGCTCTGTACTGCTGAACAGATTTGTCATCTGTATGATGGGCTAATAAACAGTTTTGATCTCATGAGGTTGTACTGAGGATTTAACAACTTAAATTTGAAAAAACACTTAGAGCAATTGCTGGAACATAGTAAGTGACATGTAGAGTGAAACCAGTGAGAGAGGAACTTGACAAGATTGCTTTATTTTTCCAGGTCTCACAAGCTTTCCACCTTGGCAGGGTGCAGTCTTAACCACTTTTCTATCACTCTAGTTAGTGAAAAATATTTACATTTTCCTTCTCTGACAGATTTCCACCTTATACAAGTTCCACATTTGCAGGTTTTACTGTATAAAAAAAAAAAAAAAAGAAAACTCATGTCGTCAAGTAGGATCCAACTCATAGCGACCCCTCATTGGATTTCTGAGACAGTATCTCTAAATACTGTAGATTGCCCAATCTTCTTTCTGAGATATGGCTGGTATGTTTGAACCGCCAACCTTCTGGTTAACAGTCAAATGTCTTAGGCATGGTTTGATAAATAAGTAAAACACCTAAGTTGTATCTTTAGTTTATTCTGCTGTTTCATCCCCCTAAATTGTCATTTTCCTTTGCACCCAGTTAACTTCCTCTTACCAGTGTTCATCTTCAGGCTTTGGAGACCGTACCACATACTTCATCAGTGGACAGCTTCAAGCTGAGGCCAATTGCCTACAATAAAACGCTTTGGTGAGGGCAGCAGTGAGCCATTCACTGGAGATTCACTAGATTACAAACAATAAGCACCTTCGGACTTTCTCAGTCTCTCTGACATTTGCCTGGTAAGTTCATACAGCATTGTGAACCAGGAGAGGGGAAAAAAAAATACCTTAGAAAAACATGCAGTGGAGGAAAATCCCAGGAGTCTTCATGAGCTGAATCCAAATGAATAGTGACTCTTCAAATTATCTTAATGTCATTTTGTTTTGCTTCAGGTTGTGAGGCAGAAAAATAAAACTGAAAATAGAGATATCACCATATGTGGGAGCATATATTAGCTATAGAAAGTTTTCTAGGTTTCATTGATACTTTCATTTATTATTTCCTTGATGAGTAGGAAGCCTTCACAGAGCTAGAAGGGTTTGGAGAACTTGTTAAGCCTTGCCTTTCCCCCTTCAAAATGTAATTGCTTCTCACAGCCAAAGTTGTCTGGCATCAGAGCAAAATAGAAGCTCTCGCCCTTTCTCCACAATCATGTTGAGTGCAGCCATCTTCCTCTCTAGTCTTCTCATAAGACTTTCAAGAACAAGAGATTCCTGGCCAAGGGGGGAAAAAAAAAAAAGCAGAATTGCCCCATTCCTCAAGAGATTCAAATGGAAACTGATAATAAATCAGGTACAACTCCAAGAGAAGACATAGGAGAAGAGCCAAGCTGGGTCTGTAAGGAGTCACAAAAAAGTTCACAAGTGTTGTACTCTATCAAGTTCACTAACTTTCTTCCATAAACCCATTGCCAACAAGTCTGATCTGACTCATAGCGATCCCTCCTTGGGTTTCTGAGGCAGTATCATTACAGACTTAGATTGCCCAACCTTCCTTCTGAGGAATGGCTGGTGGGTTTGAACTGCTAGCCTTCTGGTTAGTAGTCAAATGTCTTAGGTACTCAGATTTAAATTTTTGCCATCATCTGATCCATTGAACATGTACTGAGAAACTTCTGGTTTCTTCCTTTGTTTTTATGTCTCCTTTAAGAGACTGAATAACTAATAAATATATGAGACATTTGGTTTGAACAACAACAAAAGACTAAATTAGAAGCCATGAAGTCAGTGAGTAGGATGGGACTTTATAAATATTACTAGACTGATAACCATAAAATAATCCAATAAAACAAATAAAATAGCAAATTTTGTTGTCTTGAGTTTTAAAGAAAAGTCATTGTAATGTGATTATACACAGCAAAAGCTTTCTGAAATTATCTTGCTTCCATTTGAATCCCAGCTCTAGTTCTTACTATGTGAAGGAATGGAAGTTAATTAACCTCTCTTTGTCCTCAGGTTCATTTGCTAAGCAAAGATAAAAACAGTACCTGACCATAGGGCTGCTATGCATTTTAAACAAGAGAATAAATGTAAGGTACTTAGAACATATGTCTGGAACATAATAAACCAAAACCAAACTCACTGCCGTCGAGTGGGATCTAACTCATAGCAACCCCTCCTTGGGTTTCTGAGGCGGTATCACTACGGATGTAGATTGCCCAATCTTCCTTTCGAGGAGTGGCTGGTGGGTTTGAACCACCAGCCTTCTGGTTACCAGTCACATGCCTTAGGCATTAGGCCACCAGAGTTCCCAAAACATAGTAAGTACCCTACTATTGTAAGCTATTATTATTGTCCTACCACCCATTGGCCAGTTTGTTGTACTATGATGGCTTGCTTGTTGCTATGATGCTAGATGCTATGTCACTGGTATTTTAAATATGAGAAGAGTCATTCATGGTAGAGAGGTTTCAATGGAGCTTCCAGACTAAGACAGACTAGGAAGAAAGGCCTGGCAATCTATTTCTGAAAACTAGTCAATGAAAATGCTATGGATCACAACAGAATATTGTCTGATATAGTGTTGGAAGATAAGCCCACTAGATTGAAAAGCACTACACAATAACCTCCACAATGGACTCACACATAGTAATGATCATGAGGTTGGTGCAGAACCAGGCAACATTTTGTTCTGTTATACACAAGATTACCTTAAGTCAGAGCCAACTCAAGTGTAATTAATAACAACAACAACCATTATTATTATTATTATTACTTTTAGAATAAAAGCCAGTATTTCAGAAACTTATCTGCATCATCATACTCCCACCAGTGTTTCAAATTCAGAGGAGTTCTCTTACAGTACTTGTGGTTGTTTTAAAATATATCTGCAAATTTTTTGATACTCCTCTCTTCCAGAATTACAACCTACTTTCCCTTCCATTGAATGTGGCCTGTATCTAGTGTCTCACTTCTAACAGCTAGAATGTAGTGGAGATGATGGTGTATAAAAGGGATTGCCACTCCTTCCTTGTTTTTTCTTGGATCACTACCTCTGGGAGAATATAGAGGCCATGTTGTGAGGACACTCAAGCAGCCCTATGGACAAGCCTATGTGGAGGAACACCAACTTGACAGCCATGGAAATAAGCCACCTTGGAAGTAGACCCTTCAGTCATTGTCAAGCTTTCAGATCATTTCAGCCCTCCAGACTTTGAGGCTTCCGGGAGAGATCCCAGATTTGTAGAACTTGATGGATCCTGTCTGATTTTCCAACCCAACTGAACTCATGAGATAATACAGGATTATTATTTTAAGCCACTGAATTTTGGAGTTGTTATGCAGCAATCTTGTCATTTCTTCATTGTCATTGAAAGAAATGACAAGATAAAGGAGCAGAACAGAAGATTTCAAAGAGCAGCTCAAGCAGACAAAACCAGATACTATAATGAAATGTGCAAAGACATGGAGTTTGAAAACCAAAAGGGAAGAACGCACTCAGCATTTCTCAAGCTGAAAGAATTGAAGAAAGATTTTAAGCCTCGAGTTGCAATATTGAGAGATTCTATGGGCAAAATGTTGAATGATGCAGGAAACATCAAGAGAAGATGACAGGAATACACAGAATCACTGTACCAAAAGGAACTGGTTGATTTTCATCCACTTCAGGAAGTGGCATATGATCTAGAACCAATGGTACTGAAGGAGGAAGTCAAAGCTGCAATGAAAGAATTGGTGAAGAACAAGGCTCCGGGAATTGACGGAATACCGATTGAGATGTTTCAACATATGGATGCCCCACTGGAAGCACTCACTTGGTTATGCCAAGAAATTTGGAAGACAGCTACCTGGCCAACTGACTAGAAGTGATCCATATTTGTACCCATTCCAAAGAAAGGTGATTCCACAGAATGTGGAAATTATAGAACAGTATCATTAATATCTCACACAAGTAAGATCTTACTGAAGATAATTAAAAATAGCTTGCAGCAGTATATTGACAGAAAACTTCCAGAGGTACAAGCCAGATTCAGAAGAGAACATGGAACAAGGGATATCATAGCTGTTGTCAGATGGATCTTGGCTCAAGGCAAAGAATAACAGAAAGATGTCTACTTGTGTTTTATTGACTATGCAAAGGCATTTGATTGTGTGGATCATGACAAATTATGGATAATATTGAGAAGAATGGAGATTCCTGAGCACTTGATTGTACTCATGAGGAACCTGTACCTTGACCAGGAGGCTGTCGTTCGAACAGAACAAGGGGACACTACATGGTTTAAAATCAAGAAGGGAGCGCATCAGGGTTGTATCCTTTCCCCACACTTATTCAATCTATATGCTGAGCAAATTATCTGAGAAGATGGACTATATAAAAAAGAATATGGCATCAGGATTGGAGGAAGAATCATTAACAACCTGAGATATGCAGACGATACAACTTTGCTTGCTGAAAGTGAGGATGACTTGAGGCACTTACTGATGAAGGTTGAAGAATACAGTATGCAGTATGGATTATGTCACAA
This sequence comes from Orycteropus afer afer, assembly GCF_000298275.1. Taxonomy (NCBI): domain Eukaryota; kingdom Metazoa; phylum Chordata; class Mammalia; order Tubulidentata; family Orycteropodidae; genus Orycteropus; species Orycteropus afer. The sequence goes on along the minus strand of NW_006921673.1, from coordinate 5,113,834 downwards.
TATAAAGAAAACAAAAATCCTCACAACTGGACCAATGAGCAGCATTACAATAAATGGAGAGAAGATTGAGGTTGTCAAAGAGTTCATGTTGCTTGGTTCTACAATTGATGCCAATGGAAGCAGTAGTCAGGACATTAGATAATGTGTAGCATTGGGAAAGTCAACCACGAAGAAACTGTTTCAAGTGCTGAGGAGCAAGGATGTCTCCCTGAGGACTGAGGTGTGCCTGACACAAGCCGTGATATCTCCAATTGCCTCATATGCCTGTGAGAGATGGATGATGAATAAGGAAGACCAAAGAAGAGTTGATGCTTTTGAGATGTTGTGCTGGTGAAGAATGCTGAAAGTACCATGGACTGCTAAAAGAACTAACAGATCTGTCCTGGAAGAAGTGCACCTGAAATGCTCCTTGGAAGCGAGAATGGCCGGACTTCTTCTCACCTATTTTGGTCATGTCAGAAGGGACCATTCCTTGGAGAAGGATGTCATGCTTGGTAGGGTGGAGAGTCGACAAAAGAGGGGGAGGCCTTCAATGAGATGGATTGACATGGTGGCTGCAATGATGGGCTCAAGTATAGCAGGAATCGTGGAGTTGGCGCGGGATCAGACAGTGTTTTGTTCTGCTGTGTATGGGGTCGCTATGGGTCGGAAACGACTCGACAGCACCTAACAACAACAACAACATGCAGCAATCGATAACTAATATAGCATCCTTCAATATAGACTTGAGAGTTTCATTTGCCAACCTGAGATTTTCTACGTATATGGATGGGAACTAGGGCAAGGTTTCAGAGAATATCTGAATGAGCATAGGCTATGGTGTAAATTAGCAAATCTTTTGTATACCTTCAATTATACTTCATTTTTATGTTTCTATTAACATGGAAAGCATCTTTCATAGCTAAGTAAAATTATGTGTCCTACATGTAGTTCTTATTTCTAGGAATACCAACCAATCATCCCAACTAGCCCAGGATCATCCCAATTTTAGCATTGAAATATCCATGTCCCAGGAAACTCCTCAGTCCTGGGCCAGCCAGGATGGTTGGTCACCATACTTATATCTTAGATGTGATAATTACCAATACCTCACTTGACATAGCTCCATAAGCAAAGAAGGAAATTCCTAGCACAGGGTTTTGTGTAAATATCTGCTTTTAGGAGAAATGAGAGGTATCTCAAACATTCCCAGACTCACCATATTACTCCAAATATTTCTCCATCTTATCATGGTAGTGCTGAGCCCTTCACTTGGAGAGGAAAAATGGAAGGGGAAATATCACTGCTTCTGGGCCCTTGGTCCCTAAGATTTCATGGACTCGAAAGATGCAGGGAGATGATGCGAGTTGGAAGGCAATAAGGTACCAGGGGAGTAGGAAGCAGTGTTCTGAGGATATCTCTGCAGCTCTTTCTAAAAACCCTCTTAACTGAGTATGGAAACAGAAAACTAGGATCAACTTTTCTCCCCTCTGCCCTTTGGTTAATGTCTGTTTTGTTTTGTGATTTGGGAGTTTATAAGATGTGTTTATTTGTTCACCAAAATACTATATACTTTTAAAATCTGGAAGAAGTGATGGGATGTATTTTTACATAAAAGCGAAAAAAAAGAAAAAGGAATTAGGTTGCTGTCTCTTTCCTTCCTGAACAAAATAGCACATAACCATGTATATTTCTTGCAGAACTGTCATGCAGCTGGGAGCAAACTAGATAGAGCATTTATCGCTCTGGATTATATGATGTAGAAACTATAACACCCAGAGAAATACTTTCAGATGCTTAACCCCACAGTAGACACATAGGAGTAGCTTTACCCTCCAAAATTGTTCCAATAGAAACTTACCTGTGTTCATGAACAAAGGAATTTATAAACAAATTAATAACATCAACAAGGGAAATGTTGGATTATATAATAGAGTAGTATTTGCATCCAAACAAATAGGTGTGTTGTTGTTTGGTGCCATCGAGTGGGCTCATAGCGACCCTATGTGCAACAGAATAAAACACCACCTGGCCATGAGCCATTATCACAATCCTTACTATACTTGAGCCTATCATTGCAGCCACTGTGTCAATCCATCTTATAGAGGGTCTTCCCCTTTTCACTAACCCTCCACTTTACCAAGCATGATATCCTTCTCCAGGGAATAGTCCCTTCTAACTGTAGGTAAGTAGGTAAGTAGATAAGACAATGTCTGGCCATTTTCACTTCCAAGGAGCATTCTGGCTGCACTTCTTCCAGGACAGATTTAGTGTGGGAATAATAATTAATAAAGAAAAAACCTCACTGCCATTGAGTCAATTCTAACTCATAGTGACCACTCCTTGAGTTTCTGAGGCATATTCTCTATGGAAGTAGATTGTCCAATCTTCTTTCCAAGGAGCAGCTGATAGGTTTGAACCACCAGCCTTCTGGTTAGCCATCAAATGCCTTAGGCACTACACCACCAGAGGTAAATTATGCTTACCTATTTCTTAGGGTACTCCATTTCCTTCTCCTGTCAGGAAGGTTATTCTTTAACCTTAAAATCTTAAATAACCTTCAATGGAATAATAATAATATTTAATGAGCAATAAGGAGCTTTAGTGGTACAGTGGTTAAAGCTCTCAGTTACTAACCAAAAGGATGACAATTTGAATCCACTAGCCACTCCACGGGAGAAAGATGTAGCAATCTGCCTCTGTAAATATTACATCTTTGGATAGATACCCTAGGGAGCAGTTCTACTCTGTCCAGTCAGGTTGCTATGAGTCAGAATCCACTCAACAGCTGCAATTTGGGTTTAGTGAGCAATGGTGAGACACTCACCTGCTAACTAAAAGGTCCACAGTTTGAATGCACCATCAGCTTCATAGGAGAAAAGACCTGGTAATCTGCTCTTGTAAAGGTTACAGACTTGAAAGCCCTATGTGGCTAATATGTCTATAGGGTCACTATGAATCAGAATTGACTCAATGGCACACACCATATTTAATGAGCACTTACTGTATGCCAGGTACAGTAGATTATACATACATTAGTCCAATCAATACTCATAGTGATTGTAACAGGCACAACAAACCTACATTATAAATGAAGAAACTAAGGCACACAGTGGCTGAATAATGATTCCAAGGTCTCTCACCACAAGTAGGTAGCTTTGTTGTTGTTGTTGTTGTTATGTGCTGTTGAGTCAGACCCAACTCATAGTGACCTCTCCTTGGGTTTCCGAGGCAGTATCACTATGGAAGTAGATTGCCCCATCTTCCTTACAAGGAGTGGCTGGTGGGTTTGAACCGCCAGCCTTCTGGTTAGCAGTCAAATACCTTAGGCACTATGCTACCAGAGCTCCTAGTAGGTAGCTAACCACCCCCCCAAAAAAAAAACCAAACTCACTGCCATTGAGTCAGACTCGACTCATAGCGACCCCTGTTTGGGTTTCTGAAGCAGTATCATATGGAAGTAGATTACTCAACTTCTCTGAGGAGTGGCTGGTGGGCGTGAACTGCCAGCCTTCTGGTGGGCCTTAGGCACTACTACACCAGAGCCCCTTAGCTAACCCCAGTCTTCCCATATATCACCACTGGATACATGGCCTCTTTCTTTGATTAAAACAGTCTCTGATTATACAGAATGTGTTCCTCCTCTCCCAATTAGAATGAATTAGCAAATTAAATTCCTATCTTAAAATCACACTGAGAATAGGGTTTGTGGCCCAAGGAATCAAATAAGGAAAGGTGGGAAGATAACAACAGTGAACAGATGAAGGAAAAAAAGTCAGGGGAGGGGATAGACACAGGAAGATGAATCCAAAAGACAAAGGAAAGGAGAACAATGGAGAAGAAAACTGAAAGGAGAAGAAAGAGAAATAGAACAGACTAGTGGAGAGGAATAAAGGGGAAGACAGGAAGAAAGGGCTGACTGGGCCAGATTAAGACATATGAGGACCATAAACACTGGTAATCTGCAGTGCCTCTTCCTCTACTGGATTACTCATGCATTTGAATGAGATATATAAGTTATATTAGGGGCTCTGGTGGCATAGTGCCTAAGGCATTTGACTGCTAACCAGAGGCTGGAGGTTCAAACCCATCAGCCTCTCCTCGGAAGGAAGGCTGGGCAATCTACTTCCATAGTGATACTGCCTTGGAAACCCAAGGAGGGGTCGCTATGAGTTGGGACTGACTTGAGGGCAATGAGTTTGGTTAGGTTTTTTTTTACATATGTGTGTGTATGTATGTGTGTGTGTATCTTATCTATCCATAATACAAACTCTTTTTAAATGTGACTATAATATTAGTGATTGAATTCAAAAGTGGCATATGTCATTTTAATGGAATTAAATGAATCGGATTATAAATTTTTAGTGGATGTAGGATACTAAGATTTTACAGTATACCATTTTTTCTACAAAAAGAATATTCCACATATTCTACAACAATGAAAATTAGTCAGTGAGCTCAGTTATTTCAACAATTAATGCCAAATTCTATTGATGTCTCACAATAAAAAATTGACTTTTATCAATTTTGATTTAAATGGGTCATACTTCATTTTTGATGCTTGTTTTGCAATAAATGCTATCATCATAAATGAGCAAATGAAAAGATGTCATAAAAGAAAATTTAATGATCAGAAAATAAATATTACAACAAATTATTTTATTTTTCATTAGATTTCATTTCTAACAGGTTGTACTTAGAAACTTTTCTTTCTATTCTTTGCTTTTACAAATTCTTTAATGATTTCATCACAAGTAAGCTACAGAACAATATCTATTTACATACATGATGAGAATAATTAATTAATTCTTTCTTGGGTCATTGTTGTATGCTGAGGATTTTTGAGTCTTTATAGGGCCAAAAAAAATTGCATTTTTTGTGCAGTTTGTGATCATTAAAGTTAAGAATATATAGAGAGCAATTTCAACATTGGGAAATACATGTTGTATTTCATCTTCCATTATGGAATCATACACGCCCACATGAGTAAAATTTGTCTTTTCTGAAACTGTAAACTTACATTTCGTATAAGAATGAAATTGTTGCACTTCTCCATAAAGGTTAGTATTTAAGTCATTAGGATGAGCCTGCACTAGTTTCTTGGATGCTTTCATGCTTACTTCCTCAGTTATGTTCACACTGTTTAACAAGGAAAATCTATTTTAAAGAACTTTGTACACTTTGGCTCTTTTCATGAAAGATTCAAGTATGCTAATGATGGTTTAGATATGTGGTTATGCAAAATTGATCTCTGGCACTCAATGATATTTCTAGAGCACTTCTCTCATTTACTTATTTCTTTCTAAAATTTCTGTGATGAATTGCTTGATAATCAGTATTTGGCAATATTTGTTTTGTTGTGTTTTCTAGTTTTTCTCTTAAAGTATGTAACTACCCATTGATGACTAGTAAAGATCTGTGCATGTCTTTAAATTTACTTCCGAGTCTTGGAGAATTTGACTTGCCCAATGAAAATGCTGCAATATATTATTCCACATAACCAACATAAACACTCTAGTGTTTGCATTTTGTTGGCAATGTTTCCCGCTTCTCTTTCAGTGTCAACTTCTTGTGTATTAACCTTAACAATATTTTATAAGGCATCTAGATTCTAGGACAGCACTCATTGCAACAATATGTGCTTCTCATTGAGTATTAGGAAGACATTTTAATGCTTGATATTGCCTTCATATGTTTTAAGAACTGCCAATTTGTGAGGAGAGGTGGCAAAAACGGTATAGAGTAATAGAACAATAGAAAAAAAAAAAAAAATCAACTGCTCCAGACAACAATTTACTGAACTATGTCCTACAAGATTAAGTGAATGTACAGCACACAGTAAAAAAAAAAAATATTTGTTAAGTGTTAAAATTTTTTGTTGCGTGTCTTTATAAACGCCCACCCTGATATATTGGCAGTATTGTCCTAGTTGTGGCCTCTGTACTTAGAAAAATCAATTTTGCAAACTTCATTTAAATAGTGAAGTACTTGATTTGCAATTTCTTCACCTGTATGACTTTTTAAGCTAGTAAATGTGATAAATTGCTCCACAGGTTTTCTATCTGTTGAAGCTGTGTATCTTAAAACAATACTTGTGTTGTTGTTACGTGCCATGGAGTCGGACCTGACTCATAGCGACCTCTACTTAGGTTGCAGAGGTAGTATCACTACAGAAGTAGATTGCCCAACTTTCCTTCTGAGGAGTGGTTGGTGGGTTTGAACCGTCAGCCTCCTGGTTAGCAATCAAGTGTCTTAGGTACTATGCTACCAGAGCTCCTAAAACAATACTTAGCTGATCTGTATGATAAAGATAAGGAGTGGAATCTACAGCTGAACTGAAATATCGAACTATATTTATTTCACTGAAAATATTTCATCACTCTATTACTTACTAAGTTTATTAATTCTTTACACATTTTAACATATGCAATAGGGTGCCCTTTCCTATGTTATCATATTTTGAGATGTGACCTGCTTAAAATAGATCAAACTGAGCAACAAGTTCAAGTAAGCCACAAAAATGTTCATTTTGTGAGGACCCAAACATTTCATATCTTCTTGAAAAGCATCCACATTGAGCAATTGTTACCATGACAGCAACAACACATTGCAAAACAGCCTTTCAACACTGATGTCCTTCATTAATTTGTGTTTTCAATTCATGAGTTAAGCCAAAACCATATCTTTGGTTTAAGTATTACAATATGCAATAGCTGTAAATTGAGCTGTGTTCATGTTTATCAATCATATTTGAGTTGCACCAATCACTAAATCCATCTCTGACAAATTGAGAATTAAGTGATTTAGGACTGAGTAGTTTGCAAAGGAAATGTTATACAGAGCCAACTGGTGGAGAATACAGTAGCCACTCCCTCTTATAATTTTCACCATTAGCTTTGCGCCCTGGAAATAAATTCTGGCTACACGGCCTTGTTACTTTACCATCCAGAAGTTTTTGACACATATTTTCAAATGGTTCACTGTGATCACTTGGCCTTCTTTTATCTAATAATTTACATCATTAGAAAATAAATTATTCTACAAAGCAGGATCTGTATTTCTGTTATTTATTGGATCTGCAAATGTGATTATTTCAGATTCTAGCTTCACTTTCTACATCATTATTATTATCCTTTTTTACTTCAGTAAGGAATGGATGCAGAATTTGGAATAAATTCTATTTCATTTGTATTGCTATTAGATATTTCAGCACTAGCAGTACTAATATAACAATTTGTACCCATTAAACTTAAGTGTTCAACAGAAGAAGTGTCTTTCAATTCATTACCTTTTTAAAAGGATGTTAATTTTGGAATTGTTGTTGCTGTTGTTGTTATGTGCCGTGGAGTCGGACCCAACTCATAGCAACCCCTCCTTGGGTTTCTGAGGCGGTATCACTATGGAAGTAGATTGCCCAACCTTCTGAGGAGTGGCTGGTGTGTTTGCACCACCAACCTTCTTGTTAGCAGTCAACTGCCTTAGGCACTACACTACTGGAATTGTTGTTAGGGATTCACAAATCCTTTTCTTTTTATCTCCTGTGATCTTTAGTTTTTGTGCTCCAGTTGTTGCCATTTCATTTTACCTGGATGTACAATTATGTCACTTTTTAAATTTGGTTCTACCGTAGCAAATAAGTTTGAATAATTGAAAATAAATAAAATTTATAAAGAAAGTAATATTTATCAAATAAAATTTACATTCAAATTTGGATGTTAAGACAAAAATTTATATTTGAAGATTAGTAAGTAAAAACAATTGATTTGGAACATCCAATTCTGTTCTCCAGATCTGAGATAGTCAAAAGAAATTGTATTTACAAAACAGTTGGAAATAACTTCATTCATTTGTCATATGATGTTTGTTGGTGAGCTCTTCAGGGATCTTCATGAGTAGTTTTATATTTGAAATAATACTTTAAAAATTGTCCACTAACTTTCCATCCTTTGATGATGCATCTTCACAGTTCATTGGACTACTTCTGATACCAGACAGGGGTGAGAACGATTGCAAAGAGCATGATACAAACACAAGGGTATGCTCAGTCTGAAGGAGCTCTGGTGTTGTAGTGCTTAAGCATTTGACTGCTAACCAGAAAGCTGGCCGTTCAAACCCAGCAGCCACTCCTTGGAAGGAAGATTGGGCAATCTACTTCCATAGAGATACTGCCTAGGAAACTCAAAGAGGGGTTGCTATGAGTCAAACTGACTCCATGGAAGTGAGTTTGGTTTTTTTGTTTTGTTTTGTTTTGTTTTTGGCTCAATCTGAAGATGCATTTTGCTTTGCTCAGGATCAGATATGTCAGGAATCACATGATTACAGCTCTGCTGGCACGTTCTTACATGGTCCATGAGAGACTACTGCATGAGAGGTTATATCCAATATGTCTGAAATTAAAAGGAAACTATAATTGCTTTGTATACAAAATTTATTAAGTAGAATTAATTTAAATTAGTACCTTGCCTGTTCCCTTGCACTGTGACACTTGTTTTTCCTTGTGTTCTGTCTGTTTGGCATCTATAAGTCTTTATTTTAGACAACTGGTGACACTGTTTTGTTGATATCTTAAACCCATGCTTACTTTCCTTATGGGGTAATCCATTTCTGCTGACAGAGTTCAAGTGGAAAAAAGATAGGCACAAGCCAGGGCTTTGGACTCAGATGTTATCAGTATTTTACATATATTAACAGGTTCAAGATGAGTGCTAAAAATGAGTTCATAACTGAAGCTTTTTTTTTCATATGAATTTTTCATTGGCAAAACTACAGTTAAGGGTGAAGAGGAAGCGTGTGGAAACACCTATAGCAAGTGACATCAAGAAGAAAAAATTTTGCCCATCCAAAATCTTGTCTGAGGCAAACCCTGCTTCTCACTGCAGAGTGAAGGCCAAAGGAAATAAAGAAAATGTAGAAAGTGATAGCAATGAGGGCAGAGGTAGAAATTTCACTCCTGAAAACAAACTACCAGACAAGTACATTTCCAAACAAACTTGTAGGAAATATATAGGCAAAGTTGTTAAGAAGGAGCTCTGGTAGGTAGCACAGTGTCTAAAGAATCAAACTGCTAACCAGAAGGTTGGTAGTTCAAACCCACCAGTCACTCCACAGAAGGAAGACTGGGCAATCTGCTTCCTTAAAGATGAACCGCCTCGGAAACTCAGTGGGGGTTGCTATGAGTCAGAATCTAGTCCATGGTAGTGAGTTTGGTTTGGTATAGTTGCTAAGACAATGAAGAAAACAAGTGCAATAATTTTCAAAGCTAATGGTGTATTAGAATCATCTGTGAGACATTTTTAAGGTCCCTGGCTATAATGTTGCTATGAGTTGTAATTGACTTGGCAGTGGGTTTGGTATAGTTTTGGATGGTGTAAGTATTTTGTGTTTGCTACTTACTAAAAGATTGGCAGTTTGGGGAGTTCCGGCAAGATGGAGGACTAGGCAGAAGGATTGCACAGACCCTCTTCAACAAAGAAAAGGGAAACCAATTAACACAGACACAGAAGATAATCGTGGACCCCTGAGCCTTGAA
>NW_006921673.1:5075742-5100601 GCF_000298275.1 Orycteropus afer afer | reverse complement strand
CCATCGACCTATGGTCAGCCGATCTTTGACAAAGGGCCGAAATCCATTAAATGGGGAAGAGAATGTTTGTTTAATAAATGGTGCTGACAAAACTGGAAAAAAAAAAAAAAAAAGATTGGCAGTTTGGATCCACTGAGCAATGCTGGTGGTTCTTCCTGGTGGTCTACTTCCATAGGATTACACACTATTGTAAACGCCATGGAGTGCATTTCTACTGTGACATTCATGGGTCATCTTAAGTCAGAATTAACTCCATAGCAACTGGTTTGGTGTGTGTGTGTGGGTGAGTGAAGTTTAAAGTGTAGCAATGAGCCAATCCAGTGCCAGATTACCCAAAAGCAAGGTGAGCATGGGCTTACTTCTGCTTACTTACTAATCTGTCTTGAACAATTTCACATTTTTTCACCACATCAAAGTTTCTGCTTCTGGGTATGGCTGACATCTTCCTCTTTCCAAACTTCACAGCACTTTCATACACAATTGAAGTCTTTTTCCAAATTTACAATCCCTGACTTTATGTGGTGAAAAACATGTACTTCCATTAGCAGCCTAAAGAACCATTTGCCCTCACCAGGGAGAGTGAGCCCATCAACCCTAGACTAATTAAGACACAATCATTGGGTACTAAGCCAAGCTTCAAATTTTCTTTAACAAATCATACAAGGTAAAATCAGTGGAGAAATTCCAGGTTACAGAAGTAATGGTAAAGTAAAATCATGAGAAAAATGGCACTATTTTACAATGAATTTAGTTATAAATAAAATACAACCCTGCCCTCACTCCCCAAACTGGCTCAGATTTTATTGGTGAAATCTGAACTGAATAGGGTGTGAGTGGGGCTTCAGTTACTTGAAGGCGGTGTTGTCTTGTTCAGATGGTGATCGGTAGCCATTCTGGGTTTTTTGTTTTTGTTTTTATTTACTGTCAATGTGTTCACAAAACTTCTTGATTCCTAACAAAGCATCGCACCCAGCAAATGGTTGTAGTGTGAGTATGAGCTGTGGTTGCTGATGAGGCTGTTTCCTTTTTCTTCACGTCTGCTTGAGCACTTCAGAACTCACTTTCGTGTCTCTCCAGGAAAGAGCATTATGTGAAGATTGCTAAAACTCTAGTATATTCTCAAACACACAGCCTCCCTTGGTAAGTTGTCAGGAGAAACTCAGCTCCAACCATCCTTGTGATTTCCATTTTTCATACATCTACTTTGGGTGCATGTGGTATGTATGCTATTCCTCCACGCAGTTTCATCTCATTTGCCCACTGCCATAGGCTACAGTGTGGAACAAAGTTCACTTTCAAATTCAATCTCAAACAAGATGAAAAAGCAAGAAAATCATGAAAGAGAAAGCTGGCCACAGCCATTAGTGTGGATCTTACTGAGAGATTCTTCTTGTTCATCTGTCAAATGTTAGAGGAATATGCTCCTGTGTGCAGCTGCTGCCACTCTGACCCGGGTCACAGAGTACTGTCAGTCAGAGGAATAACTCCTAAAACAGCCCCGATTTAGTGCTGGCTGCCAGCTGCAGACAGCCCGACATGCTATTGAATAATGCCATGAATGGCACTGGACTCTTTTCTCTGATAACAGTAGCAATCCTTTGGGCCTTTCAACAACATAGTGGGAACCAAACTAAATTTATTTCAGACACCAAGTATAGGATTAAGGGAATCAGGAGGAAATGACAGGGTTTCCACAGGGAAAGTATACATTTCTTTAAAAACAAAAAATGTTTTAAAACCCACACAACGTTTACATCGCTGCTTGAAATAAAGTGTCCAGTTCAGAATTCTTTAAATACATCAGTGAGGCTTGCTGAATTATACATGTGGTTGGGATTAGAGAGGTCTGTGTTCTATGTCTGGGTTTATTCTGATTCTCTGGGTTATTTTGGAAAAATTGGTAACCTCTAATTGAAACAGCACTGGGGTTTGTATGTGGATCAGTTCTCTCTCCCTCTTTCTTTCTGTCTCTCAAATGCATGAGCACCAGGTTAAAGGTTCCCTGGAGGAAGATGGAGTATAGGGGGCATATAAACTGCCCAATGATTTTATCCTAAGGCTTCTACAATAAAGAGGATAGAAGTCCTTCAACACTGACCCAGAAATGACCAGGGATCACTTTTGCAAAATCAGGCAATGTTGTACTTTATTAGCTCCAAAGTTCTGAATGCTTTCAAACTCCTCCTGAATTTTAAGTGATATGTATTGAAGGGCAGTTGAGCTTTCTAGACACTGAAGGATTCTAGTCTCCTATTGTTTCCTAAATAAATGCTCAAGCCTTCTTTCCTCTCTGGCTGTGAAAGTTGTTGGTAAGGGACCTACTTTTAAGAGAGCGGGAGAGGAAGCACTGAATGGCTGCAGTTCAAGCTCTGAGTTCGTTGGAATGCACAATTGGTGCCAAAGGGCAGCCTCTCTTCCAGGAATTATATGTGATTGATCCTTTAAATAAATCTGGCTAGCAAACAAATAGCTTCCCTTTGCCAACATTTTCTCAATATGGTCTCCAGACTCTTTATAGTCTAAAAAAATTACCAAATAAAATTCATGAAAAGGCAACAAGAAACATATCTTACAAAATTTCTGTACAGAATTCAAACATTGTTCTTGTGCCAGAAACACACAGCTGTGGGCCTGACGTGGCAGAACCATCTGCTATAAGCTCCACGTTGTAGTTGCTTTAAAGAGGCAAAGTTGGTAGGTGTATCATTCCTGAAAGCACACAAACATTATAGCTATGGAGATTTCCTATTTTTTCCTTTCCTTTATGTCTGTCCATTTGGATGGAGTTATTGCAAGAGTGTTATATGTGCAAGATGGTACAGACAATGTGGGAAAAGATCATTACTTAAAATAAACAGGTGTTTGCACCTTCATGCTTCAGTATTCTTCATTTCATCTGGGTTTGGGATCATTACACCTACTGAAAAGATGAGAAAACCAGGAACATGAGTACAGAAGCAAATGTTTGCCAACTTGATGAACAGTTAAATCAGCCTGACCTAGGTTATGTGTCCTGTGTGTCGTTTCTATATATCTATTTCCTTTTCATTGTGAGCATAATAACATTTTATATTAACATGCTTCAATTTCCAGGGTGATCATATCAAATTGTGTTATTGCAGTGGGTTGAATAGGGGAGCTCTGGTAGCATAGTGCCTAAGGCACTTGACTGCTAACCAGGAGGTTGGTGGTTCAAACCCACCAGCCACTCCTCGGAAGGAAGGTTGTCCAATCTACTTCCGTAGTGATACTGCCTTGGCAACCCAAGGGGGGGGGGTCACTATGAGTTGGGTCCGAATGGACGGCACATAACAACAACAACAACAGTGGGTTGAATGGTGGCTCCCAAAAGATATGTCTGCATCCTAACCCCCAGATTCTGTGAAGGTGATCTTATTTGGAAAAAGAGTCTTTGTAGGTGAAACTTAGTTCAGGATCTAGAGATGAGATCATCTTGGATTATCCTGGTAGGTCTTGAGGCTAATGGTAAGTGTCTTTACAAGAGACACACAGAGGACAGAAACACAGATACACAGAGAAGGAGAAGGCCATGTGAAGACCATGGGAGAGATTGGAGTTGTGCTGCCACAAGCACCCAGTGCTAGAAGAGACAAGGAAGTATCTTCTTCTAGAGCCATTAGAGGAAGCACGGCCTGGTCAACACCTTCATTTTGGACCTCTGTCTTTCTGAACTGTGAAAGAATAAACTTTTTTCTAGGCCAGCCAAGTATGTGGTAATTTGTCATAGCAACACTAGGAAACTAATACAGTTACCACTGAAACTTTTTAGTAAAGCTAATTAATAAATTTCCTTTGAAGAGCAGTCCTCCCTTTCTACATTCCTGCATCTCACTCTCAGAATTTGGGCCACTGGGGCTACCTGTAGGGTGCTTGGGTTAGTTATATTAGAAAAGAAATACAGGTTAACTCAGAATCTCTTCAGGTGTGAGGGAAGTCAAATATCCTCAAAGCAAATATATTTTTTTATAATGTTCTTTCTGAATCTAAGGTAGGGGTTATTAGCTACTGAAGCCTTTGGACCCCTTCTCAGAATAATATGTTTACAAACATAAAATAAAATACAGAGAATTGCAAACAAACCCAGTTATATTGAAGTATATTTATCAAACTATTTAAACAAAGATTTTGTGATATAGTAATGTATATACTTATTTATTAATTCACTAAATAATAAAGGTGAGCAAAGGGTCAAATATCTGTCATAATTTTGAGGTAAGTGATTAGCATAAATAATATTCAAAAACTCTAATATAATTATATGTGAGTTCCATCAGGGATAAAATCACCAATGCTTCTAATACTACTATGGTGTGTTGCCTACATTCATAGTTGAAGGAAACATTAAATTTCAGTTCCATTCCAGTTGCTCTTGAATAACTCTGACTCACAGAGACCCCATAAGCAGCAGAGTAGAGCTATACTCAATGGGGTTTTCAATGGCTGAGTTTTCAGAAGCAGATCTCTGGGCTTTTCTTCTGAGGTACCTCTGAGTAGACTTGAGCCACGAAACTTTTGTTTAGCAGCAAAGCATATTAACAATTTGCACCACCCAGGAACAAATTTAAGTTCCAAAAAAAACCAAACTCACTGCCATCAAGTCAAATGCGACTCATAGCAACCTCTCCTTAGGTTTCTGAGGCAGTGTCTCTACGGAAGTAGAGTACCCAACTTTCCTTCTGAGGAGTGGCTTGTGGGTAAAAATAATGTTTTGCTTTGTTTTGTTTTTTCCCCACATTCAAATTCAAGGGCCCCTGAATTCTATTACAAGCTTGTTTGAAGCAGAACAAAGTCCAGAAACCCTATTTTGTTTTGTTTTTCGTTTTAGACTATTAAGTCTCTGCACATGATGAACAGCATCTTGCTGTCTTAGAAATAAATGAAAAAAAATGCCCTATAAATAAGGAAGCTAATGAACTTCTGGGTTCAGGGATCTTATACTATCTCTATTAAATAAAATATATGGGCTGCTGTTTAAACTTCACAGTACAGGTCTTTTAAATATCATTTGAGAGATTCTCTTTCATATCTAGTGTTAACCTTCATTATATCTTTTCCCCTGCCATTCCATTTTCTAGATATGTTTACTTCTGTACGTCTTTCCTTGTTCATAAGAATGTCTATTACTGTCTTGCTTTTCTGTCCTATTTCTAATATTATTTATGTATTAATCACCAATAAACACATTGTTGTTGTTGTTATGTGCCGTCCTGTCATCTCCGACTCATAGCGACCTTATGTACAACAGAACCAAACATGGCCCAGTCCTGTGCCAGCCTCACGAGCCCTACTATACCTGAGCCCATTGCTGCAGCCACTGTGTCAATCCAACTTGTTGAGGGCTCTTTCGTTGACCCTTCACTTTACCAAGCATGACATCCTTCTCCAGAGAATGGTCCTTTCTGACAACATGACCAAAGTAGATGAGATGAAGTCTGGCCATCCTCGCTTCCAAGGAGCATTGCAGCTGCACTTCTTTCAGGATAGATTTGTTAGTTCTTTTAGCAGTTCATGGTACTTTCAGCATTCTTCACCAACACCACAACCCAAAAGTATCACCTCTTCTTTGGTCTTCCTTACCCACATTGTTCAGCTCTCACATGCATAAAAAGTGTTTGAAAATACCATGGTTTGGGTTAGAAACATCTTAGTCTTCCAAGAGATATTTTTGCTCTTCACCACTTGAAAAAGGTCTTTATCAGCAGATTTGTCCAATGTAATATATCTTTTGATGTCTTGACCGCTGCTTCCATGGATGTTGATTATAGAACCAAGTAATAGGAAGTCTTTCACCACTTCAATCTTTTCTCCATCTATCATGATGCTGCTGATCAGTCTGGTTGTGAGGATTTTTGTTTTCTTTATATTGAGGTGTAATCCATACTGCAGACTGTAGTCTTCAATCTTCATCAGTAAGTGCTCCAAGTCATCCTCACTTTCAGCAAGCAAAGTTGTGTCGTCAGCATATCACAGGTTGTTAGTGAAGCTTCCTCCAATCTTGATGCCATGTTCTTCTTCATATTGTCCAGCCTTTCTGATTATTTGCTCAGCATACAGATTGAATAAGTACAGTGAAAGAATACACTCCCTTCCTGATTTTAAATCATGCAGTATCCCCTTGTTCTGTTTGAATGACAGCCTCCTGGTCTATGTGCAAGTCCCTCACTATATTGAGTACAATTAAGTGTTCTGGAATCCCCACTCTTTTCAATGTTATCCATAATTTGTTATGATCCACACAATTGAATGCCTTTGCATAGTCAATAAAACACAAGTAAACATCCTTCTGGTATTCTTTGCTTTCAGCCAATATCCATCTGACATCAGCTATGATATCCCTCACTCCACATCCCTGTCTGAATCTAGCTTACATTTCTGGAAGTTCTCTGCCAATATACTGCTGCAACAGTTTTTAAATTATCTTCAGTAAGAATTTACTTGTGTGTGATATCAATGATATTGATAGATAATTTTCATGTTCTGTGGGATCACTTTTCTTCAGAATGGGAACAAATATGGCTCTCTTCCAGTTAGTTGGCCAGGTAGCTGTCTTCCAAATTTCTTGGCATAGCCAAGTGAGTGCCTCCAGCATAGCATCTGTTTGTTGAAACATCTCAGTGGACATTCCATCAATTCTCAGAGCCTTGTTTTTCACCACTTCTTTCAGTGCAGCTTCAACTTCTTCCTTCAATACCATTAGTTCTTGATCATCTACCAATTATTTTTGGTATAGTGACTCTGTGTATTCCATCCATCTTCTTTTGCTGTTTCCTGCATTATTCAACATATTGCCCATGGAATCGTTCAATATTGAAACTCAAGACTTAAATTTTTTCCTCAATTATTTCTGCTTGAGAAATGCCAAGCATGTTCATCCCTTTTGGTTTTCTAACTCCAGGTCTTTGCACATTTCACTATAATAATTGACTTCATCTTCTTGAGCTGCTCTTTGAAATCTTCTGTTCAGCTCTTTTATCCTGCCATTGCTTTCATCCAATTTAGCTACTCTCTGCTGAAGGGCAAGTTTCAGAGTCTCTTCTGACATCCATTTTTTTCTCTTTCTTCCTTTCCTGTCTTTTTAATGACCTTTTGGTTTCTTCATGGATGATATTCTTGATATCATCCCACAATTCCTCTGGTTTTCGGTCATTGGTATTCAGTGAATCCAATCTATTCTTTAGATGGTCTCTAAATTCATGAGGGATATAATCAAGGTCATATTTTGGCTCTCATGGATTTCTTTTAATTGTCTTCAGCTTCAACTTGAACTTGCAACCAACTGACATTATATATGATTAGATACAAACTATATCTAACTCTTGACTCATGTTCATATTCAACTTGAAGATAGACATAGGAACAGAAGTCATTGGTAATCCCGTGGCTGCCTATATATTTTTCACTTTTATTAAGTTGTCAGTATGTCCTTTATATGGGCAGTGGTTGTTCAGTGGAGTCCTTGGGTGGAGCAAATGGTTAAGCATTCAACTACTTACCAAAAGGCTGGCAGTTCAAACCCACCCAGAGACACTTTGGGAAAAGTCCCTGTATTTGGCTTCTGAAAGTACACAGCCTTGAAAACCCTATGTGTTGGGGACCAAGAAAAAGACCCCCAAAAGAACATGATTGCAAGGCACATGTTCTAATTACAGAGAAGAGATGAGAAGGCCTCTCTTTTGATTGAATGTTTGCTTTTAGAGATGGCAAGGCCTCTCTTGTGGTTGAACATTGCTTTAAGAGATGGCAAGGTCTCTCTCACTGTTAAATGCTTAATTGGCAATACATCAAAGTATTAAACTTAGATGTTATTCCAGTAGTCCATGTTTTTATTTTATTGGGATGTTTCATACTTTGGGTCACTGTGTCCTAGTAAACATTATCATTTTACACTCCTTATTCCTGAAGAGATTTCTGTGATTGTTTTAATGACCACCTGTTGTCCTTGAGCACATAGAAGAGTAAAACTTTAGCTCTGTAGAGAATAAGCTGATTGTATGGATTCCAAGACTAATGATGTAATCATGTATAATCATATAGATAAAGTAGAACAAAGGCATCAGGAGTCACTCTCGCAGAACATGCAGGGCATCTGCCTGGCCCTCGTTCCTTTAAAATAAAAAAGAAAACAATTAATCCTTTCATGTCACTTCATTTCATGACCTGTGCGGTTTTGCCAGATGCAGCACCTATGGAATGCAATTCTATTCTGCAACACATGTGGTTGTCATCAGTCAAAATCAAACTTCAGGTGGTAGAATTCTTGCCCTGTTGGGTTTGATTCCATCCAATACATCTCAAGCACAGCTTACCACCTGTCTGTGTGAAGGTTTCCATATTGCTATGATGTTGATCAGGTTTCTGAGAAGCTTCTAGAATAAGACAGACTAGGAAGAAAGGCCTAATGATCTACTTCTGAAAATCTACCAATGAATACCTGTGATAGTTGGAGCTGTTTGTCAACGTGGCTGGACCACAATTTTCTGTGGTTTAAGCAATTATCATGTGGGTTGTTCCAATGATGGGATCAGATGTATATGTTTTGAGCAGCCAATCAGTCGAAAGGGAGTTTCCCTAGGGGTGTGGCCTGCTTCCAGTATATTTATGGACATCCTGTGAATCGGGATTCTGTTGTGCTGCCTACAAGTGTTCGTGAGTGAACAGTCCACCATTCAGCCTGAAGATCTTGGATTCATCATTCGTTAGAGTCAACAGCCAGTATAGTGCCTGCCAACCTTGAGCTCCTCAGCCTCAGCTGCATGAATTGGGAAAAGCCTCCAACTTGACGTTTGATCCAAGAACTTGGGACTTGCCAGCTTCTATAAGTGTGTGAGCCATTTTCCTAAGATAAATTTCTCTCTCTCTCTCTCTCTACACACACACACACACACACACACACACACACACATATATATATAAGCTTTACTGGTTTTGCTTCTCTAGAGAAGCCAGTCTAACACTTTTGGTACCAGGCGTGGTTCTAGAGAGACAAAATCATAAGGATGAGCTTCTTAAATTGGTTCTCCAATTTGATTAATTGTAAAGGCACTGGTGACCCTGCCTTATTTAGTAAAGAAGGTCCTGCTAATCCATGGCATGAGGTGGCAACATTAATATACAAAAGAGCACCCCCAATAGATCTAGTACTTTTGAGAAGTGAGGCCCTGGGTGATCACATATTTGATGATTTTCTGCAATTTTGTCAGGATGAGGAGTATAAGGAAGCTGGTTAGTTGGTCCTACTTATACTAGACAAAGTGGTGAAAGAACAAGATGAGCTCAGGGCTTAAGTCACAGCTTAAGCACTGCATAAAAGACCTCAATGTTTCCAGTTGTGCTCTGAAATAAAGCCTTATTTCTTCTATTAACAGAGTTGAAATTACCAAAAGCCAAACCCAGAGTCTTATTGTAAGGGTGGCTGAATTACAATGCCAATTAAATTACCAACCCAGAATGGTGTCTTAAGTTAAAGTGAGGGCATTGATTGGGAAAAAATGGGATCCTGAAACCTGGAATGGGGACATATGGGCAGATAGTCAGGAAGATCAGGATATGAAGCCTGTAAATTTTGTTGAATCCCTCCTATCTGAAGGGATTATGGTAAAACCATCACACCTCCACCTCGGCTTGACGGGATTAACCCAACTATTCCTGCTGGGTCATTGCCTGAGGCAGAGACCATGGAAGACATTGCTAACTATTCTCAGGAACAGCCCTAACCACCCATTGTTGCTGCTAGACCTATAACTAAAGTTAAGTCCAAGCAAGGCCCAAAAGGTGAAATAAAAAGTGTGACTGAGGAGGTGGTATGCTATACCTGAAAAGACTGACTTGATTTTGCTAACATGTACAGATGGAAACCTGGAGGATATGTATGGGAATGGCTGCTGAGGGTGTGGAATAATGGTGCAAGGAATGTAACATTGGATCAGACTGAGTTTATTGATTTAGGCCCACTAAGTAGGGATTCTTCATTCAGTGTTTCAGCTCCAGAGGTTAGGAAAGAATCTAATAGTTTATTTGGTTGGCTTACTGAAGCATGGATTGTGCGGTGGTCTAAATTAAGTCAAGTTGAAGTACCAGACCTGCCTTGGTATAATGTAGAAGAAGGTATCCAGAGGCTTAGGGAAATTGGCCTGTTAGAATGGATTTATCAGATTAGATCCCTAGAGCCAGAAATGGAGAGTTCAGAAGACACACCTTTACCAGTAGATGAGGAGTAAATTTGAGAAGAGAGCTCCAGCATCCTTGAAGACTGCTGTGATTGCTATTTCATGTAAGCCAGATTTGACAGTGGGAACTGCCCTAATTGAACTAAGACACTTAACTACTATGGGGCTGATTGGACTCCATGGTAGTAGGGGCCAAGTGGCAGCAGTTAATGGGGAAAGGCAAGGTGGGCAGGGTTACCAAAATGGACAGTAGAGTTGAAACAGTAATCAGAATACTCTGACTTGTGTGGAATTATGGCATTGGCTACTTAGTCATGGTATTCCTAGTAGTGAAAGAGATGGCAAACCTACTAAATATTTACTTGATCTGTATAGACAGAAGAATTCTAGGTCATGTGAACAGCAACCTAGATTGAATCATCAGAATACAGAATCATGGCCTCTCAATCAATTCCCAGACTTGAGTCAGTTCACAGACCCACAACCCCTTGAATGAAGGGGAGGCCAGGTCCCTTTGAGGAAGGAACCCATTACATTGCCAAAAATTTATAATGTCAATCTTTCTCCCAGCCTTCCCCAAAAGGATCTGAGGCCTTTTATGAAAGTGACTGTCCATTGGAGAAAAGGGAATAATCAGAATTTTCAGGGATTACTGGACATTGAGTCTGAACTGACGCTAATTCCAGGCTTTCCCCACAACTTAAAAGGAGGCACAACATCTGGTGGGCCTCTTTGGATTTTGGAGGCAACATGTCCCTCATTTGGGTGTGTTGCTGTGGCCTATTTATCAGGTGACTTGGAAAGCTGCTACTTTTGAATGGGGCCCAGAACAACAGAAGGCTCTGCAACAGGTTCAGGCTGCCGTACAGGCTGCTCTGCCACTTGGGCCATATGATCCAGCTGATCCAATAGTTCTTGAAATGTCTATAGTAGATAGAGGTGTTGCTTGGAGTCTTTGGTCGGTCCCTATTTGTGACTCTCAAGGAAGACCCTTGGGATTTTGGAGCAAAGCCCTGCCATCCTGTGCAGATAACTACTCTCCTTTTGAGAAACAGCTTTTAGCTTGTTACTGGGCTTTAGTAGAGAGCGTGAAACCATGGGCCACCAAGTCACCATGAGGCCTGAGCTGCCCATGATGAACTGGGTGTTGTCTGACCCAGAGACTCATAAAGTTGGACATGCACAGCAGCACTCCATCATTAAATGGAAGTAGTATATCAGAGATCATGTTCGAGCAGGACCTGAAGGCACAAGTAAGTTGCATGAGGAAGTGGCCCAAATGCTTATGGTCTCCACTCCAGTCACATTACCTTCCCTGTCCCAAGCTGCACCTATGGCCTTATGGAGAGTTCCTTATGATCAGTTGACTGAGGAGGAAAAAACTCTTGCCAGTTTATAGATGATTCTGCATGGTACGTAGGCACCACTCAAAAGAGGACAGCAGCGACACTGCAGCCCCTTTCTGGGACTTCCTTGAAGGACAGTGGAGAAGGGAAATCTCCCTAGTGGGCAGAACTTCAAGCCATGCATATGGCTGTTCACTTTGCATGGAACAAGAAATGGCCAGATGTGCAATTATATATGGATTCATGGGCTGTGGCTAATGGCTTGGCTGGATGGTCTGGGACTTGAAAGGAGCATGATTAGAAAATTGGTGACAAGGATATATGGGGAAGAGGTATGTGGACAGATCTCTCTGACTAGGCCAAAGGAGTAAAGATATTTGTGTCTCATGTGAATGCCACCAAAAGGTGACCTTGGCAGAAGAGAACTTTAACAATCAGGTGGATAGGATGACATGTTCAGTAGAAACCAGCCATCATTTTTCCCCAGGTACTCCTTTCATTCCTCAAAGTGGCCATGTTGGCAGGGATGGAGGTTATGCATGGGCTCAGCAACATGGACTCCCACTTACCAAGGCTGATTTGGCTACTGCCACTGCTGAGTGCCCAATTTGCCAGCACCAAAGCCCAACAGAGTCCATGATATGGAACCATTCCTAGGGGTAATCAACCAGCAACCTAGTGGCAGGTTGATTACATTTGACCACTTCCATCATGGAAAGGACAGCGTTTTGTTCTTACTGGAATAGATACTTATTCTGGATATGGATTCGCCTACCTTGCATGCAATGCTTCTGACAAAACTACCATCTGTGGACTTACAGAATGCCTTATCCACCGTCATGGTATCCCACATAGCATTGCTTCAGATCAAGGGACTCACTTCACAGCAAATGAAGTGCAGCAATGGGCCTATTCTCTTGGAATTCACTGCTCTTACCATGTTCTCCATCATCCTGAAGCAGCTGGCTTGATAGAACGATGGAATGACCTACTGAAACACAATTATGGCACCAGCTACGTGGCAATACCTTGAAGGGTTGGGGCAATGCTCTCCAGGAAGCTATATATACCCTAAACCAGCATCCAATATATGGTGCTGTTTCTCCAATAGTCAGATTCACGGGTCCAGGAACCAAGGGGTGGAAACGGGAGTGGTACCACTCACTATTACCCCTAGTGACCCACTCATAAAATTTTTGCTTCCTGTCCCTCTTACCCTATGCTCTGCAGGTCTTGAGATCTTGGTTCCAAAGGGAGGAACACTCCCACCTGGAGACACAATACTGATTGCATTGAACTGGAAATTAAGAATGTCACCCAGCCATTTTGGCTTCCTCATGCTTCTGCATCAACAGACAAAGAAGGGCATTATTGTACTATCTGGTGTGATAGATCCTGATTACCAACGGAAAACTGGATTGACATTAGGTAATGGAGGTAAAGGAGAATATGTCTGGAATACAGGAGATTCTTTAGGACATCTCTTAATACTACCATGTCCTGTGGTTAAAGTCAATGGAAAATTACAGCAATCCAATTCTGATATGACCGCTAACAGCCCAGACCATTCAGGAATGAAGGTTTGAGTCACCCCACCAGGCAAAGAACCACAACCAGCTGAGGTACTTGCTGAGGGCAAGGGAAATACAGAATGGGTGGTGAAGAAGGTAGTCCTGAATATCAGCTATGACTACGTGACCAGTTGCAGACATGAGGACTGTGATTGTTATATTTCTTCACTGCATATCTGTGTCAAGTATTTTTGTTTCCTTCTGTTATGAACTGTGAAATGTAAATAAGGTTAATCCGTTTTGGTTGTATGTGTGTTAGTGTATCATGTTAGCCACAAATATGACTTTATAATTGTCCTTGTTTAGAGATTATATATGGTTAAGATGTGTACAACTGCCAAGTTGACAAGGAGTGGACTGTAATAGTTGGAGCTGTTTGTCAACTTGTCTGGACCACAATTCTGTGTAGTTTAAGCAATCGTGATGTGAGTTGTTCCAATGATGGCATCAGATGTATATGTTTTGAGCAGCCAATCCATTGAAAGTGAGTTTCCCTAGGGGTGTGGCCTGCTTCCAGTGTATTTATGGACATCCTGGGAAAAGAGACTCTTCTGTGGATCAGGATTCTGTTGTGCTGCCTACCACTGTCTGTGAGTGAACAATCCACCATTCAACCTGAAATCTTGGGTTCATCCTTCGTTGAAGTCAATAGCTAGTGTATTGCCTGCCAACCTTGAGCTCCTCAGCCCCTGCAGCTGCATGAGTCGGGAAAAGCCTCCAGCTTGATCTTTGATCAAAGAACTTGGGATTTGCCAGCTTCTATAAGTGTGTGAGCCCTTTTCCTAAGATAAATTTCTCTTTCTCTCTCTCTCTCTATAAGCTTTACTGGTTTTGCTTCTTTAGAGAACCCAGTCTAACACAATACCCTAGGGTGTACAATGGCCAAATCCCATAGTACATGGGGTTTAACATGAGGCAGGGGCTGACTTGACAATACCTAACAACTGCAACATGTCCTTTATTTAACTGCTTCATTTTGCTAGAGAAGGGCAGATTGAGAGTTCACCTAAATGACCCTTTGTCTGGTACCTAGAAAAGTCATTGTCACAATATACATTTTGCAAGTGCTATAAGCTGACAGTTCAAACTCACTAGCCACACCTCAGGAGGAAAGTTGGGCAATCTACATCCATAGCAACACTGCTTTGGAAACCCAAGGAGGGGTCACTATGAGTCAGATTTAACTCGACAGCAGTGAGATTTTTTGTTTTTTTGTTTTTGGTAAATTGATACTACTAAATAAAGTGGAATTGTAAAGGTACACAATAAAAAACCAGTAGAAGATTTTTTTTTTTTCAAAATGAAAGGAAATTTATTTTCTCTTGCTACTAAAAAGGAGACTTACTATAAGAAATTTTAAAATTACACACACATGCACAACCATTAAGGAAAAAAAGTTTCTAAAAAGTCATCTCAAAATCTATCATCCAAAGATAACCACAGTTAATTTATGAACAGCCCCTCAGACATCTGTCTCCACATATAAATATATATGGATATAGATATCTGCAATTTTACATAAGTGGAATAATTTTCTACATGTTTTTGTGTCATGAGCATCTTTTCAGGTCAATAAATATAGCACTACATCATCATTTCTAATGGCATCTTGGTATTCCATTGAAAGGAGGTACCATAATTTATTTAGCCAATTCATCTGTTATTAAAAATACACTTTCAGAAGCTGAATAAATCTGGTGGTCCAGCATGACTCTGCCTTAGCAGGCTCTGAGGTAATCTTGGCTTGTTTCATGCCAGACAAGGTTAACATTAGTCCTGGAGTCACTTAATAAAAGAAATAGACAGTTGCTGGGTCAGATTCAGAGACACCAGTGCACATATTAAAAACCAAACCAAATCAGCAGAAGCAGTCTAAAAAAATCACAAAGGCATTCATGGAAGAATAAGGTACCCCAGAAGATTCCTAAGGGGCAATAAGTAAACATGTCCCCTCCTCTTCCACTGGCAACAGGATCCTGAGGCTATAAGTAAGAGACTCTGGTTGGTGACCAAAGGGGAGGGGTGCCTGCTCTCAAGGACACATGGTCAGTGGCTCCCTTGCAAGTCTGGCACGTAGGCAAGGGCAGTCATTGTTCCCAGATGGCAGCTTTCTATCCCTACTCACAGCCAATATAGGAAGTGGTTATGCCAACATTGGCAAGAATGATACGTGTTTGGCATGGAGAGTTAGAACAGTCTCAAAGTTGGAGTGATTTATAATTTGTATGTCATCAGTCTCCCTTACATGCAAAAAGAAATAGAGTTTTAAGGGTAAAGAAACTAAGATATATTCTGCACAGAAAGCGGCTTGGAGGTAAGAGTAGATGAGAATACCAACTATACATGAAGGAAAGATCTGAAACTTGGATGAAGTCTGAGTAAGTAAATAAGTGGACTGACAAAAGAACAAAAAACTGAAAAGATGACAACTGTCTCCTGGCCTTCAGAGAATCCTGAGGAGATACATGACTTTTGGCACTCCCAGTCATAATGTAGTTTTACTCAGTACTTTCTTTTGAACTCTTGCTTCCACTGAAACTTAAATTCTCTGATGAAGGGGGAAGCCCAGCTAGAAAGGAGGCAACACAGCTTCTAGTGCCATTCACTAATAGTGTATGCTTCAAGCCTTGGTACTTCTACATGTAGACTGACATAAAAATAGCTGTCCTATCTCACAAGATTATTGTGTCAGTTATGAAAAACTTTGAAAGTCTTGTTGTTAGTTGCTGTCGGGTTGATTTTGACTCATGATGACCCCATGTGAACAGAGTAGAACTGCTCCATGGAGTTTTCAAGGCTATGACCTTTCAGAAACAGATCTCCAGTCTATCTTCCACAGTGCTACTGCATGGATTTGAACTGCCAACCTTTCTCTTAAAAGGATATGAAAAAACCACAGTATTTTTTTTTTTCTACCCATAATGGATAGACATAGAGATGCATGTACATATTACCTAGATGAGGTAGGTGGTAAATATGGACACCACCTTCACTCTACCATATTTGTTTTCAAAGCATTGTGCTACCTTCTAGGGAAACCAATAAAGCAATGATATAGCTTCTATCCTCAAGAAGTTTTCAGCCTTATTATTTATTTTTTTTTTAAAGGGGCAATTAGTAAACAAAAGAAGAGGTATTTTCTTTAATTAAACTGTGCTCTCTATAAGATATGTGTTGAAATCCTAACCCTTACACCTGAGGTAGTAATACTATTTGGAAATAGGGTTTGCTTGTTATGTTAATTAGATCATACCCAGGCAGGTAGGGTTCTAAATCTAATCACTTCTGAGTTTTGAATAAAGCAAATTAGACACAGAGATGAGCACACATAGGCAGAAGGCAGAGACCAAGTGAGCATTATCTACAAGCCAAGGAACCAATGAATGTCCAGGACCCCCTACAAGGAAAGAATTGATATGGCTGAGACTTTTAGCTTCCAGAACTGTAGGAAAATAAATTTTGACTCTTTAAAGCCACCCACTTGCAGTATTTCTGTTACAGCAGCACTAGGTAAATAAGACACTCAAGATTATATACAGTTACACGCTTCAAAAAAGATCCAGAGTCAGACACTCCCTTGAACAAGAGCAGAGGACCATACAGGATCCTATTTGAACTGTCCTACATGACTCCTCGGAAGGAATGCAGGGCAATCTAACCTTCTGTAGTGATACCATCTCGGAAACCCAAGGAGGGGTCGCTATGAGTCAGGCAGGTCTGACTCCACAGCACATAACAACAACAACACATGACCCGTGGAGTGGCACATGCTGGCTTCACTCATCAAGGAACTCAGAATCCTAAGGGCCATGTGTACCATCTTTGCCTTTAATTAAGAATTCAACAAGACAGCAAGAAGATAATGTTGAATATGGGGGTGGGAGTGTGGAAGGTGGGGAGGAGTCCTGTATACTGATAGTGTATACATATTCCATGTTTGGGTGTGTCTCTTTAAATATTCATGCTGACTGACAAGGAATCTATGGATTTGTTTCTTCCACTCTGGGCAGACACTGGCATCCTGTCACCAAAAATATCATCTCAGCCCCCTCCTCCCTTCCTGGCATTGTCTGCAGGTGCCTTAGCCCTAAAAATGAAGTTCTATGAGGGGGAAGGTTCTACCGACTGTTTGGCAGTGAAAGCTGCATGGCCCATTTTGCACATGCGTTTGGGAGATTTCCAAACAGATGCATATGCATCTTTACTTTCTTGGCAGGAGGGCTGAGAATTTAAGGATTCTTGTGGGGAATTTATGCTGCTCTGAAAACTTAACCCATCATGGAAGCAGCATAAAAGAATGCATATAAAAGACATGACCTTTTGCCTCCTTTTGGAGTCTGTTGCTTTGCCTCCTGTGTCTTTGTTGCCTTTCATTAAAGCTTTAGCGGATTTTCTTTGTGAACCCATGATTTTCACTGTCCTGAGCTCCTGAGCTCCCTAGGGTATACTTTATTCTCAACAATGATTTCCATTTCATCTGAATCTACTGTCATGACCAAAGATGTGCTTCTTTATTCAGTAAGTGCCATCTATAGGGATGGGGAGAAAATACTGTCTGAAAGCCATTTGGGGACAATTTAACAAAAAAGAGGTAGATAAATTGGAATAACCTGTAATTTTATTACCTGGAGATACTTGCTAACACAGACAAAATAAGTGCTCACAATGACTTCGGTCAGCCATAGATACATCAGTGGCCTGATAGGTAAACCTAAACAATAAGTGATTCCTCTTAATTCTTTAATCCCCAAGTGATTAGAGATAACAAAGGAAGCCCTGCAAATCAGGAAGATTTTATAATTTCATATCTGCCTATATCTGTCTGGGCTAAATACAGCCAAGAGCTTTTTAATATTCTCCCCAAAGGATACTTTGAAAACTACCAAACAGGAATTATCCTGTAAAAGGACAGATACAATGCTCTCCGAACAGTATTTTGTTAGGCTGGAAAAAAACTGCAAATAAAACAAACACACAATGAAAATTAAACAATAGTTGAAAAGAATAAGAAAGTAATCCAGCCTCCTTTATTTGACATTGCAAATGATTTTAAAAATATTTATCCAGATCCTTCTTTGATAAATACACTGAGGGCCTTTTTTTTTTTTTTTTTTTTTTTTTTTCTGTCTGCCTAGGTATCACAGGTATTGATTTAACATGTGGCTTCTGCTCTGCTTTTACTCCTGCTCTCCAATTTCTTCCTTCCCTCCTTCTTACCTGTGTAACATGATTATACCCTGACTTGGATTCCTCCCAGTACAGCTTCCCCACTGCTTGGAGACTGGGAGTACAGTCACAGGCATTTATATATCTACACTGACTCACTGAATCTATTCTTCAGCTCAGTAGGATGCCCTGAAGAAAGGTTCTCAAGCAGGGTCTAACAGGATCTTTATGAGTTGGGAGTTTATTTTCCCCTCTTTAGGGGAACTGCTTTGCTAGGAGATGACAGACATGCTGAGACTCCCTGCATCCATTTACCTCCTGGCACCCAGCACCAGGGATTTATGATCAACCAAGACCAGGGAGCACTTCCAGGGAGGACTGCTCACAAGGACTTATAAAACAAAGGATGTTTCTTCAAGCAGCTTATCTGCATTAGCAGCACTTGATTCTAGATATGCGAGTGCACCAACAATTCTGCCTAAAAGAATAACAGTGGCTGAGGAGAACACACTTCCAACTGTGAAGCAATTAGAGTGCTGTTGAATGGCTGATTGCTTGCGTGTGGTCCCCTCTGTTCCCTGGTGTAGCATGCTTATAGTTCTGCAATTGGATAAAGTGAATTGAAATGAGTGCTGTCATATAGAACTGCCAGCTGTTCTACTGTTAATAAAGACACTATTTAGCTATTAATACAACCCATTCTTCCATGTTGTGTCCATTCAAACAAAATATCTTTGTTTGTGGAGGGGGTGTGATTGCACCTGTTCTTGATTCAGGACCCAGAGCCGATTGAAGAAGACCCCTTGTTACCGCTCCACAGCAATCGTAGCTTCCAGGCATTGTAAGCTTGTAAAAGCACAGAGCCACCAGGCAGTGAGATGTAAAAAAAAAAAAAAAAAAACTAAGCTCTGGGTTTAATTGAGCTACTGTCTCTTCAAATGGTTTTTATGCAATCAACAGCTTTGTTTATTGGGCAAGTTAGAATTTACTTGAAAGTACATTTCATATGATTCTTTCTTTTTCTCAGGGAGTTATTGTGTTTTAAATATTCCTGGTTATGAAAGCAGGATTCTCAATGGTAATAGCAGAGGTGACAAATGCAGCCTGAGGCTGAGTAACAATAGAAGGCACCACTTTCCAAATAAGCGAAACTCTGTAGCACTTTCTTCCAGCAGCAAGTGCTATAGTAGGTACTTCGAAGTGGTATCTTCAAAGAATTTACAATAAAAGGAGAGAGGCTAGCATAAATATGCAAGAAAAATTAATTCACATGAAACAAACTTTCTTATTTTCCATGGACAGAAATATACTACAACAAGGTGTTGAGT
Organism: Orycteropus afer afer; assembly: GCF_000298275.1. Taxonomy (NCBI): domain Eukaryota; kingdom Metazoa; phylum Chordata; class Mammalia; order Tubulidentata; family Orycteropodidae; genus Orycteropus; species Orycteropus afer. The sequence goes on along the minus strand of NW_006921673.1, from coordinate 5,081,003 downwards.
GGGATCTACCCTAAAATTGCAATTAAGTCCAAATCAGAACCATCAGCTAATTATTATCAGTGGTATTAAAATTTTCAAGAGCTGGCAAAGATGCTGCCCTACTATTGGTAATAAAACCATCACCACCTTCACCACCACCACCACCATTACCGAAGCCTGTATAAGCAGAGGACAGAAGAGAATGGACAAGAAGATTTGACAATAGTCATCATCAGTCTGTGAGAAATAAGTGTTTCTGGATGATTTTCCTCGTTTCTCCTAACAGGTAAAGGGTAGAATCAAGTTGTTCAATCATTAAGAAAATTTGAGGGTTATTTCAAAAAGTGGAATCACCTCTATCTTCCTTGGTGTTCTGGTTACCTAGTGCCACTCTGATAGGAATATACCACAAATGGGATGGCTGAACAAACAGGAGTTTATTCTCTTACAGTTTAGAGGTTTTAAGAGCTCTGGTAGCATAGTACCTTAGGCACTTGACTGCTAACCAGAAGGCTGGCGGTTCAAACCCACCAGCCACTCCTTGGAAGGAAGATTGGGCAATCTACTTGCATAGTGATACCACCTTGGAAACCCAAGGAGGGGTCGCTATGAGTTGGGTCTGATTCAATGACACATAACAACAATAACAACAAGTCCAAGTTCAAAGTGCCAGGCTCTAGGGGCTGGGTGAAAAACCCTCAACCTTGGTCTTCAGCTCTGCCTTCTGCTCCTGGCCCACTGAAGCTAGAGGCTTTTCTTCACTCAGGCAGCTACTGGCTGCTGAGGCTGACAAGCCAAGGATGACAAGTAAAAAGGCACAGTCTCAATGTTACCAAACCACACAGCATATCATTAATTCAAGTCCATTGAAAGTCCCAAGGTCAACAGAGCATGGCAGGCTGCTGAACAATGACACGGCTACATGCAGGATTCAAGCGTGCCAAAAGCTAGAGACCGTGCCCAAAGGTGCTTCTTAAATATGAGAAGCAGACCACACACCCAAAGCAGCTACTCAGCTGCTCCAATAGATTCCACCATGGAGTCAATTACCAGTCTCACCATGGGGAATAACTACATTCATCTACCCAGCCACTCAACCAGGCCTGGGCAAGTTGACACACAAACTTAACCACCACACTTGACTTGAGCTACCTGAGACCTGAATCCTGTAGGTGTTGCTTCCTGGGAAGAAAATGGAGAGGGGTTTTGAAAAGAATTTGACACCATCTTCTGAACTGTAGAAAATGTACTTGAATGTAGAATCAAAGGACTGCAGAATGACCAATATTATAATAGATGTAAGGGAAAGAAATCCACCTTTGCAGAGATCAGGAAAGGCTTGATGGAAGCAATGCATGGACTGATAGAGCTGGAGGGAGGCTTTGCTGTGACTGTCTGAATGGTCCTTAGTGACAGAGGAGCTGGGCTGAGCTGAGCATTGCCCCAAGGGAACTACATTCATCTACTCAGGGCTCACCATATCAGCGAACGCCACTAGCAGCAACTGGAACCAGATATAACCAGATGTTTGGAAACATAAAACACCCTTCACCATGGACATGTAAGTGACTAGTGATAGAAGGCAATCTGCCTCACCCATCTATTCTCCCAGTTCTCTACACAGGAAGAGATAGAAATGAATAACATGTGAGAAAGGGGAAGGAGTATCTACAGCCATATCATTCTCTCCTTTTTCAACTATGAGTCCTTCCAACCTGGTATCTCATCTGTTAAGGAAATCTTTAATTTGCATATGAGATTAGAGTTACAATGGACCAGACTAAATTTTAATAACTGAAATGATTGGAAAGGTCATCAACATAGATATATCCAATGTAAGAAGGGGAGATTTGACAAATACAAAAGCCGCAGTAGGGGGAAAAAAAAATAAATTATTTTAGTTAGCAGTCCTATATCCTTTCCTGAAGGAGAATGGTATATATAAATAATTTTGGAATGATTAGAAGAGCAGTACCTATTGCAGTGCCTGCCAAAAAGTAGTCCCTTATTTTATATTTGCTGAATGGTCACTAAAATACCCCTTTTCCCTTTAAGAAACTCCTACAAAAGGTCAATGCAATGTGTCATGTTATCAATGACTCATCTAGAAATCTCAAACCCTCACAGATATAAGAAAGATCTGAAGGAATTTGGTAGGGCACATTCACTAATTTACCCATTCTTAATCTTGTATTCTACTGGCTATATGCAAGTTTTCTTGTACAGATTAATTTTGGAGACCTGAGCCCATGACTTTTTCAAAAGAACACTAACTTCAGGTTTAACTCAGTTTCCTGCTTCTTCAAGATGACATATCTCTTTACTGGTATTTCTAGGTCCTATTTTGTATGTTTCTCATTTCTCAAAAGTATTTGTCATTTTCAACTCCATTGTTCCAGATAATTCTTTTGTATCAATTCATTTGAACTCTTCATTATAGGATGGCATGATTTGTCTTTTAAGACTCAGGAAACCCAGACTGGGTTCCAGTCTGCTACTAACCAACTGCAAAATCATGAGTAAAGCAGCTTCATGAGCTTTCAGTTCATGCATTGCTTTCATCAAGCCTTTTCTGATCTCTGCAAAGATAGATTTCATTCCCTTACTTCTATTATAATATCTATCACTCTGTATTTACACCTACTCACTTATATATCTATTCCTCTACTAAAGCATGACCTTCTTAAAGTTAGGGTCCTATTTATCTTTGGGTCCTCAGTGTAAACTATATATTGGGAGTTTAATTAATGTTTTTGAAAGAATGAAAGTGTAATCAATGCAGGAAACATGCTTGTTAGACCTCATTCTTACTGTCTTAGTTTCCATTCTCACAGTGCTAATGTTGTAGCAGGTGCAATAAAGTGGGCTTTCCTCTCTGCTCTCCTGGGTCGATAATCATTGTTCACATTGGAGGAACTTGTTTCCTAGCTCCAACTCTTCCCACAACCAGATTTCATTTTTTTATCCCATCCTTCCCCACTTTCCACTGTAACAGGCTTCATTTGATACAAAGAGATAGTATTAGTAAAAGAAGGATGATCCAAATCAAATTATTCTATTTTAACACTATTGTTTTCTAGAAATCAGTGGCCAAATAGGCCCCAAATTAAATAATTTCTCTGAATTTTAGTGTCTTTTGAGTAAAATGTAAAATGGGAGCTCTGGTAGCGTAGTGCCTAAGGCACTTGACTGCTGATCAGAAAGCTGGTGATTCAAACCCACCAGCCACTCCTCTGAAGGAAGATGGGGCAATCTACTTCCGAAGTGATACTGCCTCAGAAACCCAAGAAGGGGTCGCTATGAGTTGGGTCCGACTCGATGGCACATAACAACAACAACAACATGAGTAAAATGGAGATATCTACCTCAAAGTGCTATTGTGAAAGTTATGTAAAATAACCTACATATAAAGAAGTTATAAACCAGTTGCCAATGAGTTTTTTCTGACTCGTGGCAACCCCATGTGTGTTAGAGTAGAACTAAGCTCCTTATAGCATAGTGGCTAAGACACTTGCCTGCTAACCAGAGGGCTGGTGGTTCAAACCCACCAGCCACTCCTCGGAAGGAAGGTTGGGCAATCCTACTTCCATAGTGATACTGCCTCGGAAACCCAAGGAGGGTCACTATGAGTCGTGTTTGACTCGATGGCACACAACAACAACAACAAGCTCCTTATGGTTTTCAATGGTTGATTTTTTCAGAAGTAGATTGCCAGGCCTTTCTTTTGAGGTAATTCTGGCCAGATTAGAGTCTCCAGTCTTTCAGTTAGTAGCCAGGCATGCTGAGTTTCTACCATCCTGCGAATCCAAACTAACCATAGTAAATATTTAATAAGTGTTAGTAAGTTTAGAAACATATGGTCTACTACATTGGGAATGAAACATTGAATAGGAAGGATGCCACATTCACTGTAAAAAGAACATTTCAAAATCATTGCTGAAGTACAATGCTGCCAGTGATAGGATAAGAAATATATACCTAAAAAGAAAACAAGCTAATATGACTATTATTCAAATGTACACACCAACCACTAATGCTAAATATGAAGACAACAAAGATTTTTATTAACTTCTGTACTCTGAAATTGATCAAACATGTAATTAAGATGCATCAATTTTTACTGGCGATTAAAATACAAAAATTTAAAACGAAGAATCCGTAGTTGGAAAATATAGCCTTATTTATAGAAATGACTAAAGAGATTGCATAAATTTTGCAAGATTAATGACCTATTCATTGTAAATACATTTTTCAACAACATAAATGACAAAACACAAACAGATCTCACCAGATCAAGTTGACTACATCTGTGGAAAGAGACTATGGAGAAGTTCAATATCATCAGTTAGAAGAAGGTCAGAGACCAACTGTGAAAAAAGGACTATCAATTGCTCATAAGCAAGTTCAAGTTCAAGGTGAAGCTGAAGAAAACTGAAAAATGTACACATAGCCAAAATACAACTTGAGTATATCTCATCTGAATTTAGAGACCATTTCAAGAATAGATTTGACACATTGAACTCTAATGACTGAAGACAATACATGTTGTGGGATGATATCAAGAATACTATACATGAAGAAAGCAAAAGATCATCAAAAAGACAGGAAAGAAAGAAAAATCCAAAATGGATGTCAGAAGACACTCTGAAATTTGCTCTTGAACATAGAATGCTAAAGAGAATAGAAGAAACAATGAAGTAAAGGAGCTGAACAAAAGATTTCAAAGAATTTCTTGAGAAGACAAAGTAGTGTTATAATGAAATGTGCAAAGATCCTGGAATGAGAAAACCAAAAGGGCAGAACATGCTTGGCATTTCTCAGGATGCAAGAAAAGAAAAAAGAAAAAAAATCAAGCCTCAATTTGCAATATTGAAAGATTCCCTGGGTAAAAATTAAATGATGTAGGACGCATCAAAAGAAGACACAAGGAAAACACAAATTCACTATACCAAAAAGAATTGTTCTATATTCAACCATTTCAAAAAGTAGCATATGACCAAGAACTGATGGCAATGATCGAAGAAATCCAAGCTGCACTGAATACGTTTGAAAAGCAAACAAAAAGCAAACACTGCCATCTGTTTGATTCCAACTTATAGTGACCCTACAGGACATAGTAGAACTGCCCAGTATGGTTTCCAAGGCTGTTAATCTTTATGGAAACAGAGAGCCTCATCTTTTTCCCAAGGAGCAGCTGGGGGGTTCAAACCATCAACTTTTCATTAGCAGATGAATGTTTTAAACACTGCACCACCAGCTTTTTGGCAAAAAAAAAAAAAAAA
>NW_006921673.1:5070775-5074297 GCF_000298275.1 Orycteropus afer afer | reverse complement strand
CAAGTATAGCAGGGATTGTGGGGCTGGCGCGGGATCGGGCAGTGTTTCGTTCTGCTGTGCATGGGGTCGCTATGAGTCGGAAATGACTCGACGGCACTTAACAGCAACAACAACATTGCATTGGGCAAATCTGCTACAAAAGATCTCTTTCAAGTGTTAAACAGGAAAGATATCACTTTGAGGAATAAGGTGCACCAGACCCAAGCCAGGACATTTGTAATTGCCTCATATGCATGTGAAAGCTAAACATTTAACAAAGAAGACCTGAGAAGAATTGATGCCTTTCAATCATGGTGTTGGCAAAGAACATTGAATATACCATGGACTGTCAGAAAAATGAACAAATGTATCTCAGAAGTACAGCCAGAATGCTCCTTAGAAGGGACGGTGGAGAGACTTTGTCTTACATGCTTTGAGCATGTTATGAGGAGACAGTAGTCCCTGGAGAAGGACATCATGCTTGGTAAAGTAGAGGGTCAGCAAAAAAGGAAAGCCCCCAAGAGATGTATTGACACAGTGACTCTAATGGGCTCAAACAGAGCAGTGATAGTGAGGATGAGCAGGACCAGGTAGGGTTTTGTTCTGTTGTTCATAGGGTCGCTATGAGTCAGAACGAAGTTAACAACACCTAACAACAAAAACAACTTTAAGATTTTCCTTGGAGAATGGACTTTTTATTTTTACCAGCTTTGGGATATTCAAATAATATACCCTTAACTTAACTACAATTAGTAATTAAGAGTGTAATATTATTTGAACAGACCCTAAAGCCTCTTGATCCTTTATTTAAAATGTTCTCATCAGCCAAAAGGTGCCTACTACTTCTCTTGAAAGTTGAGGAGCTCTGGTAGCATAGTGGCTAAAGCACTTGACTGCTAACCAGAAGGCTAGCGGCTCAAACCCACCAGCCACTCCTCGGAAGGACGGTTGGGCAATCCTACTTCCGTAGTGATACTGCCTCAGAAACCCAAGGAGGGGTCTCTATGAGTCGAGGCCGACTCGATGGCACATAACAACAGCAACAACAACTTCTCTTGACAAACTAATGTCTAATATGCTCTCCTTTGTGCCTCAGTTCCTGAAACAAATACTCCCCAGATTGCAAACGTCAACTTGTACTTACCCTTTAATGTTATGCAAATTTGCTCTCATTTTAAGTGATTGAACCAACCCCTACTCAGAAAATTCTTCATCATAATCACTTTTGCTTGCTATACATGCAGCTTTGAAATCATTGAAAAGGCTTCGAGCCATTTCTTTGACTTAAAGACACAATTGTTATTGTTGTTGTTAGGTGCCATTGAGTCAGCTCTAAATCATAGCAACCCTATGTACAACAGAATGAAACACTGCCTAGTCTTGTGTCATCCTCACAATCCTTGCTATACTTAGCCCATTGTTGCAGCCATTGTGTCCATCCATCTCGTTGAGGGTTTTCCCCTTCTTCACTGACCCTCCACTTTACCAAGCATAATATCCTTCTCCAGGGGATGGTCCCTTCCAACAACCTGACCAAAGTAGGTAAGATGAAGTCTAGCCATTCTTGCTTCCAAGGAGCATTCCAGCAGCACTTCTTCCAAGACAGAATTGTTTGTTCTTCTGGTAGCCCATGGTACTATCAGTATTCTTCACTAACACCACAACTCAAAAACGTCGGCTCTTCTTCAGTCTCCTTATTCATTGTCCAGCTTTGACACTCATATGAGGAGACTGAAAATGCCATGGCTTGAGTTAGGCACACCTTAGTCTTCAAAGAGACATCTTTGCATTTCAACACTTTAAAGAGGTCTATTGCAGCAGATGGGAGCTCTGGTAGCATAGTGCCTAAGGCACTTGACTGCTAACCAGAAGGCTGGCAGTTCAAATACACCAGCCACTCCTTGGAAGGAAGGTTGGGCAATCTACTTCCATAGTGATACTGCCTCGGAAACCTATGAGATGGGTCCAACTCAACAGCACATGACAACAACAACAACGTTGCAGCAGATTTTCCCAGTGTCCTTCAATGTCTGATGTCTTGACTGCTGCTTCCAAGGATGCTGATTATGAATAGAAGTAATATGAAATCTTTGACAACTTCAATATTTTCTCCACTAATCATGATGCTGCTTATTGATGCAGTTGTGAGGACTTTTGTTTTCTTTATGTTGAGATACAATCCATACTACAGACTGTAGTCTTAAATCTTCATCAAGTGCTTCAAGTCCTTTACACTTTCAGCAAGTAAAGTTGTGTCATCTGTGTACTGCAGGTTGTTAAAAAGTCTTCCTCCAATCCTGATGCCACATTTTTCTTCATATAGCCCAGCTTCTTGGATTATTTGCTCCATATACAGACTGAATAAGTATGGTGAAAGGATACAACCCTGACACACACTTTTCCTGATTTTAAACCATGCAGTATTCCCTTGTTCTGTTTGACATACTTAGAACCGATCTTATTTGCAACCAGGGGACTACTTTTCTCATTCTCTGTTTCTAAATAACCATTGCCTAGCATGGACTGGATGGAAGAGAGAGAGAGGGAGGAAATGAAGAAAGAAAGGAGAGAAAAAGAGAAGAAAATGATGAAGGATATGCTATTTGAATTATTTATAATTTATTAGGTTTATTATCATTGTTATTGTGAATATCAGTATGAATCTGTTAGTGAAATACACACAAATAGTCTTGTCCTTACTTATTCTTTCCCCAAATTTCAAGTTGTTATTGTTTAAACAAACAAACAAAATATTGCAGCAACCTAGATGAATATGAAGCTTCCAGAACATTTCAGGGTCACTTTTAAGAATAATGACAATTCTCAATTTGAAATTCTTTCAATACTCTCAACACAGCCCTGATTTTGCTACATATTAGTGATTTTTAAAGTAGCTGGATTATTTAATACTTAGTTCTTCAGCATCTCTTGCTACGACTGGATTAAATGCAACTATTGATTTTAATTCTTTATCTCAGCTTTTCCATTTTTGTGATTTCACAGATTAGAGCTGAATTTTGTTACTTTTTAAATGCTACATTTAAACATACCTTTCACTTTTTATACAAAGACTTTTCTAACTTCCCCAAATGCAGTAACTGTCTTAGTTACCCAGTGCTGCTGTAACACAAATACCATAAGTATGCGGCTTTAAAGAATAAAACTTCATTTTTTTCACAGTTCTAAAGGTTACAGGTCTAAATCAGAGTCTTGAGCTAGTCACTTGTTTTCTTCTTGGTAGCATATAGTTGTCTTTGTTTCTATGACTTGTAGACAATCCTAATACAGCATCTATCATTTCCTGTGTGCATGTCTCTACATCTATTCTGGTCTTTTTATAATTTAGAAATTATTACATTTATGATCCAACCCTCACAAGTATGACATCATTAACATAACAAAAGAAGATGGCATCTACAAGGACAAAGAACAGGATTTCTGCACATATATTTGGGAGACACAATTCAATCCACTACAGTAACCCAGCGAGATGCACCTGGTGCATAGGTAACAGCCAGTTTATAGACTGAGACAGACTAGGAA
>NW_006921673.1:5050402-5067865 GCF_000298275.1 Orycteropus afer afer | reverse complement strand
GTGGGGCTGGTGCGGGATCGGGCAGTGTTTCGTTCTGCTGTGCATGGGGTCGCTATGAGTCGGAAACGACTCGACGGCACTTAACAACAACAACAACAGTAACTATGCTGTTTAATTCATTCATTTATAAGAATATAACAGAATATGATTTTTTTAAAAAAAGCACTTCTTGGTCTAAATTCAAGAAGAAAATGCAGCAGTAGCAAAAAGGCCACTGCTCACTTATAATTTCCTCATTGAGGAAAGGAAACACTGAAACATGTCCATCTGGTACAGTAGTTATAAATAAAGTGGTGCAGTGCATAAGTCTTAAATTACTTATAAACTTGTTAACCAATTAAAGGTTATTCCAAGGCAAATATTACTGAAAAAAAATCTAATATGAAAACAATAGCAAAAATTACTTCTTTCTCATTTTTAGCAAAGTAATATTAACACAGAATCTAAGGTATCTTCCTTGGACCCTTCCCATTGGAAATGGAGGATAGAAATGGATGTCTAATAAACATGGGAAGTGCTATAATCATGAAATATTAGGATTCAAAATGATTACTATCAAATTAAGAATTTAAGATATCCTGCCATTATAAAACAAATGATAAAACTTGTTAACTTTTTTTTTTTTTTTTTTTGGTAACTTCTTACACTTAATTATTTTCAGTACCATTCATTAACATCCAGCATTTGGAAGCTACTTCATTGACTACATTATTTTCTTTCATAATGTGCCCTTGTATTTTAGCAACAAAATGGTATGTCTTGTGTTCTTGATGTTAGGTGCCAATGAGTAGGTTATAACTCATGGTGACTGTGTGTGCAACAAAAGGAAACACTGCCCCATTCTATTCCATCCTCACTATTCCTGCTCTACGATAGCCCATTCTTACAGCAAGTGTGTCAGTCCATCTCACTGAGGGTCTTCCTCTTTTTCACTGCTCTTTGGTTTACCAAGAATGATGTCCTTTTCCAGGGACTGGTCTTTTCTTAAAACATGTCCAAAGTGCATGAGACTACATCTCATCATCCTCCCTTGGAAAGGGCATCCTGGCTGTACTTCTTTCTAGACAGATTTGTTCATTCTTCTGGCAGTTTGTGGTATATTCATTTTTCTTCAAAAACACCATAATTCAAAGGCACTGATTTCTCTTCAGTCATCCTTATTCATTGTCCAGCTTTCACACACATATAAGGCTATTGAAAATAACATGGCAAGGGTCAGGTGCACCTTAGTCCTCAAAGTGACATCTTTCCTGTTTAAGTTGAAAAGGATCTTCTACAGCAGACTTGCCCCATGCAATATGTCATGTGATTCGACAGCTGTTTCCATGGGCATTGATTGTGAATTGAAGTAAAATAAAATCCTGGACATCTTCAACATTTTCCCTGTTTATCATAATGTTGCTTATTGCTCAAGTTGTGAGGATTTCATTTCCTTTATGCTGTGGATGTACTATAGGCTGTACTTCGTGATCTTCATCAGTACATGCTTCAAGTCTTCTTCACTTTCAGCAAGTGCAGTTGTGTCATCTGCATATCGTAGGTTGTTAGTGAGTCTTCCTCCTATCCTGATGCAACATTCTTCTTCATATAATCCAGCTTTGCAGATTATTTGCTCAGCATGCAGATTGAATAAGTATTCAAATGTGGTGAAAGGTCACAACCCTAATGCATCCACTTCCTGATTTTTAACCATGCAGTGCTTTTTGTTTTGTTAAAAAAACTATATCTTGGTCTATATACAGGTTCCTCGTGAGCAAAATTAAGTATTCTGGAATTCCTATGCTTCATAATATTATCCATAATTTGCTATGATGCCCTTGCATAATCAATAAAACACAGGTAAACATCTTTCCGGTATTCTCTGCTTCCAGCCAAGATTAATCTGATATTAGCAATGATTTCCCTCATTCAGTGACCTCTTCTGAATCCAGTTTGACTTTCTGTCAGTTCCCTGTCAATGTCCTGGTGCAACCATTTTTTTAATTATCTCTAGCAAAATTTTTCTTGCATGTGATAGTAATAGTGTTCAATAATTTCTACATTCTGTCTGATCACCTTCTTTGGAATGGGTACAAATATGGATCTCTTCCAGTCAGTCAGCTCTTTTCCAAATTTCTTGACATAGATATGTGAGCACTTCCTGTATTACATCTATTTGTAGAAACATCTCAATTGATATTCCATCATTTCCTGGTGTCTTGTTTTTCACCAATGCCTACGGTACACCTTGGACTTCTTTCAGTTCCTTTAGTTCTTGATCATATGCCATTTCCTAAAATGGTTGAATGTTGACCTCTTCTTTATGGTACAATGACTCTGTGTATAACTTCTATCTTCTTTTGATACTTCCCAAATCATTCGATATTTTGCACGTAGAATCCTTGATTACTGCCACTGAATTTTTTTCTTCAGTTCTTTCAGATTGAGAAATGTTCAGTGTGTTCTTCCATTTTGGATTTCTAAGTCCATGTCTTTCTAATTAATATGTCTCTGCATTTTACATTGTAATACTTTCTGTTGTGTTCTTGAGCCACCCTTTGAAATTTTCTGTTAAGCTCTTTTACTTCATCATTTCTTCCATTAGCTTTAGCTTCTCTCCATTTAACAGTAAGTTTCAGAGTTTCTCCTGAAATCTATTTTGGTCTTGCTCTTTTCCCCCTTTTTAATGATCCTTTGCTTTTTTCAGATATGATGTACTTGATATCATCTTATAACATGTCTGGGCAGATAGTGTGTTTCTAGAAGTTTGTCCATTTGCTGTAGGTTTTTAAATTTGTTAGAGAACAGTTCTTCATAGTGTTCTGTTGCTATTCTCTTTATCTCACTTGTTTCTTTTGTGACATCACCTATTTCATATCCTAATTGTGTTATTTGGATCTTCTCCATTTCCTTTGTTAATTTGGTTGGTGATTTGTCAATTTTATTAATCTTTTCAAAGAACCAACTTTTGGTATTATTAATTATTTCTTTTTTTTTTTTTTCTATTTCATTCATTTCTCCTCAAATCTTTATTATTTTCTTTCTTCTAATGACTGTAGGCTTTCTTTGCTTATTTTCCTAATATTTGGAGATATGGGTTAAGGTGTTGGTTTTGGTTCTTTCTTCTTTTTTAACATTTGTTTATTGCTATAAATTGTCCTCAGAGTGTCACTTTTTCTGTGTCTTAAAGATTTTGGTTTGTAGTGTTCTCATCCTTTTTGATTCAAGGAATTTTTATTTTATTTTATTTTCCTTTTTTTTATTGAGTAGTTTTTACAGTCTCTGGGTATTTGATTTTTTATCATTGACCTTCCTGTTGTTTATTTATGAATGCACACTATTGTGATCTGAGAAGATACCTTGCAGTATTTCAATGTTTTTAAATTTTTTGAGGCTTACTTTGTGGCCTAAAATATAGTCTGTTCTGGAGAATGTTCCATGTGTGCTGGAAAACAATGTATTTTGTGTTGAGTGGGGTGCATATGACTATGTGTCAAGTTAGTTGATTGTGTTGTTTAGATTTTCTGTATCTTTGCAAGTTTCTAATTGTTCTGCTCTTCATGAAAAGTGGTGTATGGAAGTGTCCTGCTATTATTGTGTAGTTGTTTGTTTTTCTTTTCAACTCTGTTAAATGTTGATTTATGTATTTTGGGGCTCTTTCACTGGGTGTGTAGACATTTATTATGGTTATCTCCTCTAATTTGAGTGACCCTTTGATCATTATATAACATCTTTCCTTGGCCCTTTTTCTGGCTTTTGCCTTAAAGTCTGTTTTATCAGAAATTAATATGGCCACTTTTTTTTTTTTTTTTAGTTACCATTTGCTTTATATATATTTTTTTCTATCTTTTGATAATTAGTTTATTTTTGTCTTTGTATCTAAGGTGTGTTTCTTGTAGACAACATATTAATAGGTCATATTTTCTTCTCCATTTACTACTCTCTGTCTCTTGACTGGTGCATATAATTCATTTATATTCAGTGTCATTATTGATAGGTATGAATTTTTGTGGTCATCTCATTGTGTTTTTTGTGCACGTGTGGTGATGGTCTCTTTGTTCCGTATATTTTTCTGTGGTGAATTCATTTTGTGTACAGATTTTCTTATCATTACTTTAATTGCTGTTGTTTCAGTGTTTACTGAATCTTTATGACTTTCTTCTTTTTTATTTTGGTGAGAAAGTTTATTAATTTTCTTTGAGGTTTTCCTGTAATTTATTATTATCTTCCCACATTTAAAGCAGTCTGTTCAATCTTGAAAGTGTCTTGACTTCCTGTCTATTTGGAATTTCTGTAACTAAACCATTTATTCCCTCTTTTTGTTTTGTAGCTTTGTATAAACTGAAGTCTCTGGTTCTCTAGTTTCAGTCTTGTAGGTTTCCTTTTTTATATATACTTATATATCTGGGTTGATTTTCAAGTGATATTGTCATGTGTCTTAATCTCAGTTTACTTTCTGTTGGTTCTCTGTCAGAAGGTCTCCCTTTAACATTTCTTATAAGGTTGGTCTGATTTTATAAATTCCCTTCTTTTCTGTTTATCAGTGTCTTAATTTTTTCATCATATTTGAGGGACAATTTTATTAGATATATAATTCTTGCATGGCAATTTTTTTTCAGGATTTTATATATATTATCGCATTGCCTTCTTGCCTGTATAGACTCTGCCAAGAAATCAGAACTCAGTCTTATTGATTCTCTTTTGTATGTAACTTTTCATTTTTCCTGAGTTGCTTCCAGGATTTTTTCTTTGTCTTTGGTTTTGGAAAGTTCGATTATATGTCTTAGTGATTTTCTTTTGAGTTCTATTCTATCCGGAGTTCATTGAGCTTCTTGAATCCGTATCTTCTCATCTTTCATTATATTAGGGAAGTTTTCTTCCACAAATCTTTGACAATTTTCTCAGTGCTTTTTATTTTTTTCCCTCTCTCTGTTTTGGAATTCCAATCACACATAAATTATTCTTCTTAATGATGTGTACCATAATTGTTAGTCTTTCTTCATTTTTAAATTATTTTTTCTGATTTTTTTTCCTAACAGTTTATTATCAAGATATTTGTCTTCAGTTTCTCTAATTCTGTTTTCCTTTTATTCAATTCTACTCTTTTGCCCTTCTGATGCAACTATGTTTTTCTTAACTTAATTTTGTTTATGATTTCCTTGATATTGTCTTTGTTTTCCTTGATCTCTTTCTTAATCTGCTTGTTGTTGTTGTTGTTGTGTGCCATCGAGTCAGCCCCGACTCATAGCGACCCCTCCTTGGGTTTCCTAGGCAGTATCACTACAGAAGTAGGATTGCCAAACCTTCCTTCCGAGGAGTGGCTGATGGGTTTGAACAGTCAGCCTTCTGGTTAGCAGTCAAGTGCCTCAGGCACTATGCTATCATAGCACCTAAGAGTCCAAAATATAATTCTTTTGGATTCTTTATCAGGTAAATTTATTTATTTATTTATTTGTGCTTTAGGCACAAATTTATAGTGAATTTTTTTTACATTCAACATTCTGTGTACATTTGGCTTCACTCCCAATTACCATCCCCAACCCTAACCCACTCTCTTCCTCTCCCATCCCAGTAACCACTCCCTCCCTGTTCCATTTTTAGTTATGCACTCCTGTCTATCCAGCTTTTTCTCCATGGGACTGTTGCCCCTCTGGTGCCCCATGGCTGCTTGCTCCAAGAAATACATCTCCATAGAGGAGTGGGAGCATCGCCCTGGGTGTTCAGCATGTAAGTTTTATTTACTGTTGGGCTGAGAGTCAGCATTTGGGAGTGAGTTTTATCCCAGGTCCGATGTGTATCCCAGGGCCATAGTCTTGGGGGTCCCACCGGACTCCATCCAACCAGTAATTCTGGTCATTATTGTGTTTTTGGATTTTTTCCCCATGTTTTTCCTCCCACTCTGTCCAGGATCTCCAATTTTGATACTCTTACTCAACTCAGTGTGTGGCCCCCAACTACTCTGAAATTATCCACTCCCCTTCCCTCACTTACAAAATGAATTCCCTTACCTAAGCAAACCCTTCCTTGACTTTTTACAGTTATGGGCTCATACAATATTTGTCCTTCTGCGATTGACTTATTTCACTCAGCATAATATCCTCCAGATTATCCACATTGTGAGATGATTCGCATATCCTTCATTCTTCTTTAATTAGCATAGTATTCCATTGTGTAAATGTACCATAGTTTGGTTATCCATTCATCTGTTGATGGGCATTTAGGTTGTTTTCATCTCTTTGCTATCATGAATTGTACTGCAATGAATATGGATATGCATATGTCTGTTCATATGTCTCTCACCTTTCTTTAGGACATAGTCCTAGTAATGGAATTGCTAGTTCAAATGGCATTTCTATTTTCAATTTTTTAAGGAAACACCATACCATTTGCCACAATGTTTGTACCATTTTACAGTCCCACCATCAGTGTACTAGAGTTCCAATCTCTCCACAGCTTCGCCAGCATTTATTATTTTCTGTCCTGTTGAACTTTGCTATTATTGCTGGGGTGAGATGATATCTCATGGTTGTTTTGATTTTCATCTTTCTAATGGCTAATGAGGGAGGTAGCATAGTGCCTAAGGCACTTGACAGCTAAAAAAAGGCTGGCAGTTCAAACCCACCAGCCACTCCTCAGAAGGAGATGGGGCAATCTACTTCCATAGCAATACTGCCTCGGAAACCCAAGGAGGGGTTGCTATGAGTCAGGTCTGACTCAATGGCATATAACAACAACAGCAACAACAATGTCTAATGATCACAAGCAATTCCTTAAGTGTTTGTTGGCTGCCAGGATATCATCTTTAGTGAAGGGTCGATTCATGTCCCTTGCCAATTTTTGAATTGGATTGTTTGTATTTTTAGTGTTGAGGTGTTGAAGTTTTCTATAGATTTTGGAGATGTCCTTTGTCAAATATGTTATAGGCAAATATATTTTACCAATCTGTAGATTCTCTTTTTACAAAGTCTTTCAATGTGCATAAGAGTTTAATTTTTAAAATATCTTAGGCATCTAGCTTCTCTTCCACCTCCTGTACATTCTGGGTTATGCTTGATACTATATTTATGCTGTGAATTAGGGTGCCTAGATTTGCCCCTATTTTATCTTTGGTGAATTTTATAGTTTTGGGTTTTACATTTAAGTCTTTGATCCAATTTGAGTTTGTTTTTGTGTATGGGGTAAGGTATGGGTCTTGTTTCATTTTTCTGCAAGTGAATATCCAATTTTGCCAGCACCATTTGTTAAAGAGGCTATCTCTTCTCCATTTAATGGGTTTTGGTTCTTTGTTGAAGATTAGCTGTCCATAGATGGATGGGTCTATTTCTGGGTTTTTTATTCTGTTGCATTGGTCTCTCTGTCTATCACTGTACCAATACCACACTGTTTTGACTACTGTGGCTGTATAAGTTTTAAGATCTGGGAGTGTGAGACCTCCCACTTTGTTCTTCTTCAGTGGTGCTCTGCTTATCTGAGGTCTCTTTCCTCTCCATATGAAGTTAGTAATTGGTTTTTCCATACCCTTAAAAAAAATTTGTTGGTATCTGGATCAGAATTGCATTAAATGTGTAGATTGCTTTAGGTAGTATTGACATCTTCACAATATTCAGTCTTCCGAATCATGAACAAGGCAGCTTCTTCCAGTTATGTAGATCCCTTGTAGTTTCTTGTAGTAGTGTTTTATAGTTTTCTTTGTATAAGTCTTTTGTGTCTCTGGCAAGATTTATTCCTAGATACTTTATCTTTTTAGAAGGTATTGTAAATGGTATTGTTTCCCTTATTTCTTTATCAGAGGTCTCTTTGCTGGCGTAGAGGAATCTAATTGAGTTTTGTATGTTGACCTTGTATCCTGTCACTTTGCTGAAACTCTCTATTAGTTCTAGCATTTTTTTTGCAGAGTCTCTTGGGTTTTCTATGTATGCTGTTGTTGTTGTTTTTATGTGCCGTTGAGTCAGACCCAACTCATAGTGACCCCTCCTTGGATTTCTGAGGCAGTATCACTACAGAAGTAGATTGCCCCATCTTCCTTCCTAGGAGTGGCTGGTGGGTTTGAACCGCCAGCCGTCTGGTTAGCAGTCAAGTCTTTTAGGCACTGTGCTACCAGAGCTCCTTTTCTATGTATGTTGTTGTTGTTATGTGCCGTCGAGTTGGACCCGACTCATAGTGACCCCTCCTTGGGTTTTCGAGGCAGTATCACTATGGAAGTAGATTGCCCCATCTTTCTTCTGAGGGGTGGCTGGTGGGTTTGAACTGCCAGCCTTCTGGTTAGCAGTCAAGTGCCTTAGGCACTACACTACCAGAGCTCCCTTTCTATGTATAGGATCATGTAATTCACAAATAGAGATAGCTTTACTTCCTCTTTGCCAATTTGGATGCCTTTTATTTCTTTTTCTTGCCTTATTGCCCTGGCTAGGACTTCCAATACATTGTTAAATAGGAGTGGTGATAGAGGGCATCCTTGTCTGGTTTGTAAGGGGAATGCTTTGAGTCTTTATCCGT
This sequence comes from Orycteropus afer afer, assembly GCF_000298275.1. NCBI lineage: Eukaryota > Metazoa > Chordata > Mammalia > Tubulidentata > Orycteropodidae > Orycteropus > Orycteropus afer. The sequence continues at coordinate 5,059,390 of NW_006921673.1, read as the reverse complement.
TAATAATAATATTGGCTGTTGCCTTTGCGTATATGCCCTTTATTACATTGAGGAATTTCCTTTTATCCTTATTTTGCTGACAGTTCTGAACAGGAACTGGTGTTGGATTTTATCAAATGCCTTTTCTGTGTTGATCGATATGATTATATGGTTCTTTTGTTTTGTTTTGTTTATGTGGTGGATTACAGAGTTTTTCTGATGTCGAGCCATCCTTGCGTACCTTGTATGAATCCCTCTTGGTCAGGATATGTTATTTTATGATATGTTGTTGGATTCTTTTGGCTAGGATTTGTTGAAGATTTTTGCATTATATTCATGAGGGATATTGGTCTGTAGTTTTCCATTTTAATGGTGTCTTTCCCTGGTTTTGGTATCAGTATTATGCTTGCTTCATAAAATGAGTTTGGAAGTATTCTGTCTTTTTCTATGTTCTGGAATAGCTTGAGTAGTCTAGGTGTCAATTCTTCCCTGAATGTTTGTTAAAATTCTCCAGTGAAGCCATCAGGGCCAGGACTTTTTCTTGTGGAAAGATTTTTTTATGACCTGTTCAATTTCTTCCTTTGTTATGGGTCTGTTCAAGTATTCTATCTCCGACTGGGATAGTTTAGGTAGGTCTTGTGTTTCTACAAACTTCTTCATCTCTTCTAGGTTCTGTAATCTGTCGAAGTACAGTTCTTCATAATATTCTGTTAGTATCTTTTTTATTTCAGTTGTTTCTGTTGTGACATCACCCTTTTTGTTTATTATTCTTGTTATTTACATCTTCTCTTTCTTCTCTTTTGTTAGATTTGCCAGTGGTTTGTCAATCTTTTCAAAGAACTAGATTCTTATTTTGTTGATTTTCCCTTTTTTTTTTGTTTTGTTTTCTATTTCATTTATTTCTGCTCTGATTTTTATTATATCCTTACTTCTAGATATTGTGGGTTTCTTTTGTTGGTCATTTTCCTAATTGTTGGAGTTACTGAATTAGAGTTGATTTTGTTTCTTTCCTCTTTTTTGTTGTGTGCATTTATTGCTATATATTGACGTCTGAGTACTGCTTTCACTGTGTCCCACAGGTTTTGGTAAGATGTATCTTCATTCTCATTTGTTTCTAGAAATTTTTTTTAATTCATTCTTTATTTCTTCAATTACCCAGTAGTTTTTGAACAGTGTATTATTCAACTTCCACATTTTTTATGTTTTTTCCATTATCTTCCTATTATTAATTTCTAATTTTATAACATTGTCGTCCAAGAAAATGCTTTGTAGTATTTCATTGTTTTTGAATTTATTGAGGCTTGTTTTATGTCCTATCATATGATCTATTCTGGAGAGTGATCCATTGGCACTGGAGAAGAAAATGAATTTTGCTTTTGTTGGATGGAGTGATCTGTATATGTCTATGAGTTCAAGCTGGTTGATTGTGTTGTTGAGTTCTTCTGTATCTTTGTTGAGTATTTTTCTAGTTGATTTGTCCCTTCTTGAAAGTGGTGTGTTAAATTCTCCTACTGCTATTATAGAGTTGTCTATTTTCCCTTTCAGTTCAATTATTTCCATCATATATTTTGGAGCATTTTCATTGGGTGCATAGATATTTATTATAGTAATGTCTTCTTGGTGGGAGCTCTGGTGGCATAGTGCCTAAGGCATTTGACTGCTAACCAAAAGGCTGATGGTTCAAATCCATCAGCCACTCCTCTGAAGGAAGGTTGGGCAATCTACTTCTGTAGTGATACTGCCTCAGGAACCCAAGGAGAGGTCCCTATGAGTCAGATCTGACTCCATGGAAGTGGGTTTGTTTTTTTCGGTTTGCTCTTCTTGTTCATTTGACCCATTAGCATCATATAGTGTCCTACTTTGTCACTTATGCTGTTTTTTCATCTTAAAGTCTATTTTGTCTGAAATTAATATTTCCACTTCTGCTTTTTTTTTTTTGGTTACTGCTGGCTTAGTATATTTTTTTCCACCCCTTAACTTTTCATTTGTTTTTATCTTTGTATTTAGGGTGAGTCGCTTGTAGACAGCATATTGATGGGTCTTCTTTTCTTATCCAGTCTGCCACTCTCTTTCTCTTGATTGGTGCAGTTAGTTAGTCCATTCACATTGAGTGTAATTAGTGATAGGTATGAATTGATTGCTGTCATTCTATTGTGTTTTTTTGTCATGTTGCTGGAGTTTCCTTGGTCCATATACTTTTCTGTGCTGAGTTCATTTTGTTGTCAAGTGTTTCCTCTCTTTTCTTCTTTACTGTTGGTTTTGTGAGTACTAAACCCATATATTTTCCTTCTTTCTGAATTTGCTTAGGGGGGTTGGTAATTTTCTCTGTGGTTACCTTGGAGTGAATTCTTGTCTCAATATTTTTTGGAACAGTCTGTTCTATAAGGACATAATCCTATTTTTCTCTCCATTTGGAAGTTTTGTACCTAGAACTTTTATTCCCTCTATCTGTTATTTTGCTTGTGGTGTGTGCAAATTGATCCCGTTTGTGTGTGTGTGTGTGTGTGTGTGTGTACAATGTTTTATGGGCTTATTTTGAGCATCTATTTCTGATTTGGTTTTAGTGTTGCTGTCGTGTGTCCTGATGTTGTTGTTCTCTGTTGTGGGTTCTCTATTGGAAGGACTTCCTTAAGCATTTCTTGTAGGGTTGGTCTGGTTTTCACATACCCTTAATTTCTGTTTGTCTAAGAACATCTTGATTTCTACCTCATATTTGATGGACAATTTGGCTGGATATAGAATTCTTGGTGGGAAGTTCTTTTCCTTCAGTATTTTATATATGCCATCCCATTGCCTTCTTGCTTGCATGGTTTCTGCTGAATAATCAGAACTCAGCCTAACTGCTTCTCCATTGTATGTGACATTTCTTTTTTTCCCAGGCTGCTTGAAAGATTCTTTGTATTTGGTTTTGGAGAGTGTGATTATGATATGTCTTGGTGACTCTCTTGGGACTGGGGTTCTTTGAGCTTCTTGGACAAATATCATTTCTGCCTTCATGATATGGGGGAAATTTTCTGTTAGCAAGTCTTCCATAATTTTCTCAGTGTTTTTTTTTTTTTTTTTTTTTTTCCCTCTCTCTCTTCTTGTTCTTGTATTACAATGAGGCTTACATTGCTTCTTTTCATGTAGTTACATATAGCTTAGGTTCTCTTCTTTTCTCTTAAATCTTTGTTCTGATATTTCTTTGTACAGGCTGATGTCAAGGGATTTATTTTCTAATTGGGAAATGTATTCTTCAGCCAGTTCAGCCTATTCTTCTGTGCTTCCACTGTGTTGTGTAATTCTATAATTTTAGTATTTTTCTTCTGAATTTCTAACTGCTTTTTTGTATGAGTTCTGATTGTGTATTAATCTTGTTATTTTGTTCTTGAACAGTTTTCTTGAGATCTCCCAGGGTACTGTCTGTGCTATCCTTTGTTTTATTTGAGGTTTCCTTAAGCTCCTGTAGAATTCTATAAACTTATCTTCTAAATTCTTTCTCGGATAATTTGATTGTGTCCTCTTCCTCCATGTTTAATGAGATTTTTCTATGGGATTTTATTTGTATTGTCTTATCCTCTTTTTTGTTTGTTTGTTTGATTTGAGGTTGCCTGTTGTTTCCTAGATATTTTGAAGTTGTTATCTTTAACTGTTAGTTATGTATTGATTTGTCTTGCCTTGATTTTATGTTTAAATATTTTTGCAATGGTGGAGCTGGTGTATTTTATTTTTTTTTATTATTAATTCAGGTATACTGGGTTGTTTTGTAGTTTGCTTTGTGTTGCTGGAATCACTGTGTGGAATGTGGATGCAGGTCTCTGTTTGATGTGAAGAGGATTTAGGGTTGAGACAAGCAGGTGCTGTGGTGGCTTAATGTGGTTCTTCTATTTGGTGAGTCAAGAGAGAGGGAAAGAAAAGGGGAAAAAACAAAAAAGCTCCAACATGACAGTAGTGTGTCCCCACTTTCCACATTTCTGTGGTTTGGCTCAACTGCTAATGATGATGTTATATTGTCACTCACAGGCCCAGAGTTCAAAATCATCAAAGACCCCAATGGTTAGGGGGCCACTACTTTCTGCCTGGGTAAGACAGCCACATAAACCCCATACTCTAGGCCCCTACATGCCAAAAAGCTTTCCTGGAAGGGCTGGACCCCAGCGCCATGTCATGAGCTCATTCCAGGGCCTGCCAACCTGCAGTGTGCTTCCCTCTTTGCTTCCAAGTCAGTGGCGACCTGAGCCAGAGGTTTCTCTGCTCTACTTCTTAGATATGCCATCTACCCACTCAGCACAGGTCCCAAGGTTACTGATAGAAGCTGCTGCTTGGGACAGACAAATTCTCTGGAGCTGCTTCTGGCTTCCTGGTGCTCCCGCTTCACTGCCCAGAGAGTTTTCCACTGCTCCGTCCCACTAGGCAAGTTCATTTATTGTTATTCTTCCCAGCTGTTACCCTGCCTTTCCTTTTTTTTCCCCTCCTTCTCCACTAAATTTGCCCTTCTCCAACTTCATGAGCTGTTGACAGCCCCAGAATCTCTGCTTCAAACTGCTGTACCTAGTTTTTCAGCCATTAAGATGCTAGAGGGAACAAACTTGTGGGCTACAGGTAAGACACCATCTTCCTCCCCTTTATGATGTACTTTTAGTAGTGTTTCTTCCTCTAGAAGATTTTCTGCCTCTATATTTTGGTTGGGAGCTCTGGTGACATAGTGCCTAAGGCATTTGACTGCTAACCAGAAATCTGGCAGTTCAAACCCACCAGCCACTCCTTAAAAGGAAGGTTGGGCAATTTCTCCATAGAGATACTGCCTCAGAAACCCAAGGGGGGGGTCGCTATGAGTCAGATCCAACTTGAAGGCAGTGAGTTTGGGTTTTTTTGGATGGTTTTTTGGTCATTTTTTTGAGCCATCTTGTCTTTGTGTGTGTGTGTGTGTGTGTGTGTGTGTGAATTGAAGTAGTCTATTATCCGTGAGACATTGTAGTGTTATTATATTAATTTATTGATTATGTGTTGTTTTTGTTTGTTTCATCCTGGTTTTTTGTTTTGTTTTAATATATTCAGGCAACAGGGAAGGCATGCTGCTCTAGACACTAGTTTGGGAGCACTGGAGTGCTTACCACATCTCCAGGTAGATTTGGTAATGGTTCGCATGATAGTTGGAGCTGTGTGTCAACTTGACTGGACCACAATTCTGTGTGGTTTAAGCTGATGTGATGTGGTTATTCCCATGATGGGATCAGATGATTATGTTTTGAGCAGCCAATTTGTTGAAAGGGAGTTTCGATAGGGGTGTGGCCTGCTTCCAATATATCTATGGACATCCTGGGAAAAGAGACATTCCTCTGTGTATTGAGATTTTGTTGTGCTGCCTACGACTGTCCATGAGCAACCAATCCACCATTTGGCCTGGATATCTTGGATTCATCATTTGTTGGCGTCAACAGCCAGTACACTGCCTGCCAACCTTGAGCTCCTCAGCCCCTGAAGTTGCAAGAGTCGGGAAAAGCCTCCAGCTTGACATTTGATCCAAGAACTTTGGACTTGTCAGCTTCTATAAGTGTGTGAGCCATTTTCCTAAGATAAATTTCTGTCACTCTCTCTCTCAATCTCTCTCTCTCTCTCTCTCTCTCTCTCTCTCTCTCTCTCTATATATATATATATATATATAAGCTTTACTGGTTTTGTTTCTCTAGAGAACTCATTCTAAGTTGGGAAGGTAGGCATAAATCTGTAATCAATGGTCATGTAGGGCAGGCTGGTGGATATTGATCACTATCTGTCATCAATCCAGTGGTATTGGAATGGGTGGTGGAACTTGCCTAATGAGTGGGCAGAAAGTGTGATGGATATGGCTAGGTAGAATCACTGTGTCACAACTGCTGGAGTGGGAGGGAAGAGAGGAAAAGAGAAAAAAATAGAAGGGGGAAGAGAGAAGAACTAAGAGGAGAGAAATAAAAAATAGAAGAGAAAAAGGCACATAGTACTGGCACTAGCAGTAGCCAACCAACACAGCTATGGCAGAAACATGGAGCTCATTCCACAAGAGCATGCACTGCTGACCATAAAGGGCAGAGATGGTCACTGTTTACTGCAGTGGTGGGGTTGCAGTGCACTCATTCCACAGGCTCACATACCACTGGCTACAGATGCAGAAGAGACAAGCATTCCCGACCATGGAAACAGCAGAGGTAGGGTACATACTTTGCAAGATCAAAAAAGGGTGGGGGGGGGGGAGAAAAGGAAGAAGAAATGAGAATCAAGTGAAAAGGAGGGAAGAAAGTTAGAACTATGAAAAAAGTAAAACAAACAAACAAACAAACTGCCAACTGCAGTAGGGCATGAGCAGAAGCTGCTGACCATGAAGGGGGAAGAGAGCAGGGTACTTGGTCCTCAGGATCCAAAAATCTGGGGGAAGGAGGTATGGAAAGATGTAGAAAACCAGAAAAAGTAAAAACAAGGGGGCAGAAAGAGGGAAGAAGTATAAAGAAAGAAAACAATAGTGGCACAGTACTGACAAGAGCACTAGCTGCCAAACATAGATGCAGTAGAAATGAGGTGCTTAGTCCAGAATATTGCACACTGCTAACAGGCTGGTGGTTCAAACCCACTAGCCACTCCTCAGAAGGAAGATTGGGTGATCTACTTCCACAGTGATACCGCCCCAGAAACCCAAGGAGGAGGAGGGGTTTCTATGAGTCAGATCTGACACGACAGCAGTGAGTTTAGGTTTTTATTTATTTATTTTTTGTTTGTTTGTTTGTTTGTTTTTTAAACTGCTGAGGCACTAGGAAAGGGGTGGAAGAGGCTGACCACAGAGATCTGGGAGCAGGCACTGCTGACAGAGAAGATAGCAAAGGCCAGGTACATGCTCCACAAGATCAAAGAAAAAAAAAAGTGGAGAGAAAGAAGAAGAAAAAGGGGGGAAATGGAGAGGAAGAAAGAAGACCTGAGAAGAGGGAGAAAAAGTAAAGAAAAAGGGGACACAGCATTGGCAGTGGCGAGGAGTGTTGACTGGCTGCCATGTTTAGGAGAGTGTCTGTGGTCACCAGGAGACTGTGAAGGGTAGGGGGTAATCATACCTCTCTGGTTACCAATCATCAATGTGGATTCCATTGCAGTCCTGGCCAAACAGAGGCAGTTATCTAATTCCTGCCCCAGTTGAAACATTGCCTGCAATAATTCAAAATGGCTGCACTGTGCTGGGCCCATTGGCAATTTACCATTCCATATGCCTCCTTGTTTGTTACTTTTGTTCAGGTTTTTCCTCTAAAGGGTATTTGATCTACTTCTTTATCTTTTCGTTTGCAGCTCTGTGTTTTAGGATTGTCATCTATATCTGTTTCCCTAGGTTTTTAGGTCTTTGTTGTAGAGGGTCGGGATAGTATATCTGCCTACTACTCCATCTTTAATTCTGAGTCATTCATGATTGATTTGTATTATTCATTTTTAACACAGAGACAATAGACTAACTCTTGTAACCCACCCAGGCACTGCCATTAAGTCCATTCCAACTCACAGAGACATTATAGGACAAATAGAACTGTTCCATATGGTTTCCAAGGCTTTAAATCTTTACAGAATTAACTATGTCATCGTTCTCGCATGGAGCAGCTGGCAGGTTTGAACTACTCACCCTTTGGTTAGCAGCGGATGCCCCAACCACTGTGTCATCAAATCACCTTAATTCTGGTAAAAGTAAATTACATACAGAGATTTCTGGCAAGATGGTGGACTGGGCAGAAAGACTGCACAGACCCTCTTCAACAAAGAAAAGGGAAACACAGACATAGAAGATAATCTTGGACCCCTGAGCCTTGAAGGGAAGGATATAGAAGTAGACTAAACCCAACTAGCAGAAGAGTTTGCGTGAAAATACCAAAAAAGGAGACATATGGAGCTGTGGCCTGGCAGTGATCCTGAGCAATCCTGATGGCACAGACAGCTTGGAGATTCCCGAGTGCTGGTAGGACCTAAGAATTAACCTAAAAGTCACCATGCTAACCAGGGCCTGCATGCAGGACTGTGCAAGGTGGCTGGGGAACAAAAGGAGAAGGTGAAGAGAAAGGTGGGCTGAACTGTGGACTCTTGCCGGTCTGGAGGACACTGCCATTTTGAAGGTTTAAACAACGGCTTGACTATTTTGGATATTTAAAGAGACAGCGTGCTCACAGATTTCTGGAGCTTAAGAACACATTCTGCTTTCCAGCAACCCCAAGGACACTCGGGGCCTGCAAGACTGAAAAGGTACGACATTCTTCTTGTTACTACACCCTACACCTGCTTGGTGAATGGAGGTGTGATCCCCCACTCCCACTTACCTTCTGGGCTCATAAGAATTACATCACAGTCTGTGTGCTCAGATGGAGCCTGGGTGCCCTACCCTGTCCTCCACCGATTTTTTTTTCTTTTTTCTCTTTTTTTATTTTTATTTTTTTTCTTTTTTGTTTTCTTTTTTCTGGTGATTAATTTGCTTCTATTTATCTGTCTTAAAACAACTAATATTGTTAATACTTTTGTCCTTTTTATTATTATTCTTAATCTTCCCCTACCAGGTCCTAGTTTTCAGCATTTTTTCTTTCCCTGTGCCTGGATGAAATTTTTTTTTTTTTCCAAATTTAAGGGTTTTTTTTCCTTTCCCCCTTTTTCTCATGATTAACCCCTTCTCTTGGTTTTCTTTTTGCATTTTTCCCATTTTTTTCTTCATTTATTATTCTCCTTCCCTACTTTTTTATTTTTTCTTAGTGCCTTAACCACAGATATTGCAGGTTGTCTTGTTTTCTCTTCTTTTTTTCCCTTTTTTCTTTTTATGTTTACTGTTCCTGTGTGATTACAGGTGTGGTTTTCATCCACGGGCTTTTAGTTTTTTGATGGTTATTCAATTGTAATTTGTGTCTAACTCAGTGGGAAACAACAACAGTCCCCATAAGACACAACTACACCCACACCTCCTGCAACTTCAATTAATGAGTGAGAGTCACTTCCTCCTTCTCCACCAACAAGCCAACGATAAAAAACCACCAAGAAGAGCCTGAA
>NW_006921673.1:4992479-5043896 GCF_000298275.1 Orycteropus afer afer | reverse complement strand
GGGAGGGGAGCTGTTGCATTGTGGTGAACTATGGTCAATGACATGAGACAAAGTATATGTGAACTGCTCTATGGAAAGTTAATTTGCTCTGTAAATCTTCACCCAAGTCACAATAAGAGAAAAAAAGAAAGTAAATTACATACAAAAATTCATTTAATCCACACAATAGCCTCATGAAATATGTATTGTTATTACTCCTACTTTACAGATAAGGAAACACATTTTAAAAGGTTAAGTAATTTTCCTGAAGTCATATCAGAAAATGGTGGACTCAAGATTTGAATTCAGGTCTAAATTTTGAGACCTTATTCATAAGCACTACATCTCGAACACTGTCTTACACTTTGTAAACCTTCAATAAATACTTGAAAAATATTTTCAAAATTCTAAGGACTTAAGATCTTTATGTCTCACAAAGAAATATTCATTATTTCCAGCTTATTCACAATTTAAATCAATGGAGATTAAAAATGTATCTGGAATGAAGGGAAACACAAAAGTTGAGAAAAGTATAGTGAATGTTAAAGAAATATGATATTATTTATCTAGGTAACAACTTAATAGTATTCTTCAACAAATTGAAGAGTGATTATGTGATAAATACTGTTATAGATATTAATTGAAGCCTTTGTTAATTTTCTAGTATACTTGATCTACCTCCTTTGTAGTTTGTTCTATCCTTATTACTTAATACTTGTATTGTAGTTAGTTAATACTACTTGTACTGTAGTTAGTGCAACTGGATCCAATGTAAAATGCTGCAATCCCACAAACATTTTATTGAGTGCCACTCTAGGTGGGGTGCTGAAGTGAGAAGTTGAAAGCATAGCATGTAATATCCCCAAAGGGGAAAAAAGGCACATACCTGAAAGGCAGTGTTCCAGAGTGGTTAAAAGTGAAAGCTATGGACTCAAACTGCCTGAATTTGAATTCTGGATTTGATGCTTACTATATGTGTATCTTGCACAGGTTACTTAAGTCCTCCAACATTAAGACTCTCCAACTGGAAAAGGGACAACGAATAAGGTTAATGTGGTTGATGTGAAGGTTAAATAATAGCATCCAAGTAAAACACTTGGCACTGTGCTGTGCCCTTACAGTATATGCTCAACAAGTGTTTGCAATGTTCATTAAACATTAAATGACTAAAACAATAGTACATGATAGCAGTAAAGTAAAGGTATAAACAAATTTCTCTGTGAGCAATGAATAACTAATTAATTCTGTATCATAAGTACATATCATGGAAGTAAGACTGGGCAATCTACTTCCATAAAGATTTACCACCTCAGGACCCAATGGGATTGCTATGAGGTGGAATTGACTCCATGGCAGTGGATTTGTTGTTGTTGTTGTTGTTGTTAAGTACATCTGGGACTGTTTCTCAGGGTTTTTGCTAGGCCTAGTCAAGGAGCTCTGGTGGTGTAGTGCCTAAAAGCATTTGACTGCTAACCAGAAGGCTGGTGGTTCAAACCCACAAGCCACTCCTCGGGATGAAGACTGGGCAATCTATTTCCATAGAGATATCACCTTGGAAACCCAAGGAGGGGTTGCTATGAGTCAAAACTGACTCTACGGCAGTGAGGTTTTGGCAGTGAGTAGGAGTCAAGAGAGGTAAGAAGTAGGACATTGAAGACACAGATAAATGACATCTGAGCAAAATCAGATGACGTGGAATGACATGACCCATTCAAGAAAAAGACAAGCAGAGTGATAGTGCTTGAGCATAGGATTCATAGAGAAAAAAGATTGAGTTGCAGCTAGGCAGGGGCAGTGGAGGAGGCATGGCTGTGATGCTGTAGAATTTGCACTTTATGTTGTAGAAAATAAGGAAACACTGATGGATTTTACCCAGAGGGGCAGTTTGATTAGATGTATGTTTTAGAAATTACCTCTGTTGGCAGTGGTGAGGATGGATTGCACCATGGGGAAACTGAAAAGAAGGACACCATGGGTGGGTATTACTACAATTCAGCAAGATATCTGGGGTCTAGTCTGGGGCAGAGCCCACGAGATGGAATAAGAGGAAAGAGATGCAGGAGAGATTTGGGTGGCAGAACAGACCAAGTTCCGTTGTGCACTCTTAAATCTTCTCTAGAGACTTCCTTGAGCGCAGAGACCACATCTTACTCATAGCCTTATTGAGAAATTATTCACATATTAGGCAACTCATTCTTTTAAAGTATAAAATTCAAAGAATTTTAGTATACTCACAGATATGCACAACTATCACCACAGTCAATTTTAAAGCATTTTCATCACCTCAAAAAGAAATCCCATACCAGTTACAGAAATCTCTAGATCTACATTCCTACTTTGATTCAAAGTATCCTGAAGGTTTGGAGACAGTGAAGGATATAAATCTTGAAACCAGGAAACCAATAATTCTACCTGACAGGTCACACAGTAAGCATTCTAAGACTTGTGCAATATGGAAACCAGGTGGTCCTCTCATATTTCCTAAAGCTTTTGACCGCTGACCAGAAGGTTGGCAGTTCAAACCCACCAGCCCCTCCTCAGGAGGAAGACAGGGCAATCTACTTCCATAGAGGAAGAGTCACTATGAGTCAAATCCACTCAATGACAGTGAGGTTTTCTTTGTTTGTTTTGTTTAAGGTGGCTGGAAGGAGGTCTAGTGGCACAGTGCCTAAGATATTTCAGAAGGTTGGTGGTTCAAATCCACCAGCCACTCTATAGAAGGAAGCTGGGGCAATCTACTTCCATAAAGATTTACTGCTTTGGAAACCGAATGGGGGTTGCTATGAGTCAGAATTGACTCGATGGCAGTGGGTTTTTTTTTTTTTTTTTTTTTTGGAATGTGGCTAGCACAGCTGTATGGTGAGGAGAATATAGTCTGCTCTTTGCTCTGGTGGCATAGAACCTAAGGCACTTGACTGCTAACCAGAAAGCTGGAGGTTCAAACCCACCAGCCACTCCTCAGAAGGAAGATTGGGCAATCTACTATCATAGTGATATCACCTCAGAAACCCAAGGAGGGGTTGCTATGAGTCAGATCCAACTCTTGGCCATTTAACTCTACATATAGTCTACTCCCCTAGTTTTGTTCTTTGTCTTGTTCTATGCTTGATCTCTGGCCACCTGGTATAATGTGTTTCCTAATTTGGCCTCCTATCTTTCACATGTGAATGAAGATCCTTATGGGAAGCACCACCAAGAGTTTCCTGTGGCTCCAGGCTTTACAGAGGTTTGGACTGTCAGAATCTGACATCTGCATAATCACTTTTACTATGGTTTTCCTAGGCTAACTCTTCTTCTCTGCACACTGCCACCATTTCACTTGACACATTTTCTACTTATACTTAGGCACTAAAATCAAATCAGATCCTAATCCTGGAGTTTAATGAGTTTGATGAAATGTTTGTTTTGAGCAAGATTCTAGTTGAAACCTTGAAAAAGCCAACAGTAAACAGAAACCTTTTTTTCTCCATTATCTACTTAAGTTATTCTGCTCGAAGATAAGATTTCCCACATAAGACAAACATGGATACGGCTTTTATGACTAAACTCTGATCATTGGGGACCAAAAATTCCTGTAGATGACCTGGCTTCCCCTTCTCTATAAACAGATGGTGGTGAGGAGAGTGTGGTGATAGCAAGTGTTTCTAACAGAATATCAGTGCCCACTCCATCATTCAATTTCTTGAATAAAAAGTTAATTCTCACTTCTCTATTCTAAAGTCTTTAAATAAAACAATATCTAAATCTGTGACACATGGTAGATTTTCAGATATTTGTTTTTTTCCATACAGGCAGTTCCTGATTGAAGTTCACTCAGCTTAGAAATGAGTATAAACCCAGAAGTGTCCAAAGTGGGATCTCCCCAACGAGGAGCTGACAGGGACCTTTTCAGTCTTGTCCATAGTCCTGAGAATCATTTTCTTGTAATATTGATATGACCAGTAAAATCACATCATTGCTTATCTAGCACATCAAATCATCTCCTGATTAAGATAAGATTAAGATGATGAACTTTATACAAATATGGACAGCCTGGTGGTCAGTACAGTCCTATAATGTGCATGTTGTTGTTGCTGGGTTCTGTCGAGTCATCTCCGACTCCTAGCGACCCTATGTACAGTAAAATGTGCATGTATAATATCTATATATTACTTAATTCCAAAGGTAGAATTTTCAAAACAGATTTATGAAACTATAAATTATTTTTTTTTTTCTAATACAGAGCAGTTATTGTGTAACACTAAATAACTTGGGGAACATTATGGATTTACTCCCTTGTTTTGTTAAAAAAAAAGTGTTATTCCACTAACTGTAATTCTTTGAAGAGCCCTCCCTAAAACCAGAACAATGGATCCATGACCTTTTGAGGACTAGTCCCTCAGGCTCCTATGAAAACTTTTCTATTCTTGTATTCAACTCTTTCAAGCTTGCTTCTTATCATCGAGCTGCTTCTATTTATTTATTTATTTATTTATTTATTTATTTATTTATTTATTTTAATCTCATCAGGATGTTCCCAAATTGCCTCTGTTGTTAAATTATTCATATAAGGGAAAAGCTTTTAAATAGATTTGACAAGACAACTTCTTTAGCAAAGTCATTAAGATAAGAGACCTCAGCAGGGATGGAAGTTACTCAGATTATACACAAAGCCTCTCTGTGTAGGCAGGGGTTTTTCTGTTCTCTTTCTACCTCACTTTTTTTTTTTTTTTTTGGTGTCTTTAACTAAATGTCATTCAGTATAACAAATCACCATTTCGCCACAAGTAATGTAGGTTTCTGGCAGTGTGCAAAACCGTTTCACTTGCAGCATTATAAAACATTGAACATGGAAATGTAGCCTGGGGAAAAAACTCATTCAAAGTTCATAGGTGATTTTAGAGACAGTGAATATTAAAGACAACCTATTTCTGGAGATTCTGATGAAGGCAGTAATGGGAGAATTAGGTTAAGACTGGGTGTAGTAAGTGTGTTTGCTCAAGATAAACACATGAATGGCATTCTCTAAAAGCACATATGTGCTTATTTAGACAATATTTAGTGGCTGCACAATTTTCATGCTAACAAAAGACATACGTTCAAACTTCAGTATTGCTGGTGGATGACCTGCAAATCCACTATCGGTCTGAGCTCAAGAGAATCAATAGAGTTTATCCTGTAGAGCTTATAGGTAATGAAGTCAAAAGGAAAATCCAAGTTGGGAGAAAAATATGTCAACCAAATTATGGTATTATTTAGGAAGCAGGACTAAAATAATAGCCAAGAACCTCAGACTTTCTGCTCAGCTGTTCCCTGCTTCCTTTCTATATATAATTAATTAATTCAACTCAACACATAATTACAAGCAATTTGCATTGAGCATGATGTTAATGCTTAAACAATGTTGACTATAGAACCTTATAGTCTCAATTTTATTAACTGGAAAAATAAACTGGGTTTGAGAAAATACGTTACTTATTCAAAACTCCTCCATTATATTCTTTGATTCTCTTATGGATTCTAACTTGTCAAAAAATATCAGCAAATAAATGACCATGCCATTCCTCTTAGTTCTTATGAAAAGACAGAATTCAAATACTTAGAAAGGTAAGACTAGACCAGGCAATTCCTAAATGCTATGGAGATATGAGTCGGGGCTGACTCGATGGCAAACAACAACAACAACAACAACATGGAGATATGTGACTTCCTAAATTTCTGCATTAGCCAACCCCAAGGAGGGGTTGCTATGAGTCGGATTCCACTCAGCAGTGAGTATGGTTTTTTGATTTTATAGCAACTGAACAGAAAAAATAACAAAACTCTGGAGTCCTGAAGAATTAGAGTGTTTTAGCAGGAGAAAAAGAAGTAGGAAAAAAGGTTGGAAGGAAAATTGAAGAAAAGAAGGAGGCAATTAAGGTGGAGGCAATACTATGTCTGTAATAAAAAAAAAAAAAGACATTGCTGTGGAGTCCACTCCAACTCACAGCGACCCCCTCCTTGGGTTTCCAAGGCAGTATCACTACAGAAGTAGATTGCCCAATCTTCCTTCTGAGGAGTGGCTAGTGGGTTTGAACTGCCAACCTTCTGGTTACCAGTCAAGTGCCTTATGCCACCAGAGCTCCCACTGGAATATAGGTATGTCATTTTCATGGGTTTTAGTGGAAACCACAAAGGGTTAAGAGTTGCTAGAGCATGGATGATGAGATAGTATCCCACAGCACCTGTGACTAAGAAGTGGGCAGGTGCTAGAAATGTTGGTATCACAATTAACAGTTACTCAGGAATATAAAACACATTTGTTTTATGTATGTTAGAATTCAATATTTTATTGGACTACATTTCTGATCAAAGGATTTACAATCTTATGTAACTTAATTTTCCTCTTATTATCTAACATATTGTTAGAATATATTCAGTAAATACCAGTGGATTTACTGCCATTAAGTAAAGCTCACTAGCAATTTTCTGTTCATTTCTACCAAATGAATCACCAGGATTTTCACCAAGTCAGATAGATCGAGAAAACTTCCTTTAGACATTGGTAATTGCTGCTTAGAATTCATGGTGAAACAGTGTTGAAAGGGCCCGATCACCTCCCTTATTTCTGTCCTATAAAATTAACAAGGTATCCAATTTGTTAAGATGACTTGTCTTGCTTAAGTAATGCTTTATTACCTTACCTGAGTGTCCAAAGCAACTTCCTTAGGGAAAATTTCTCAGGAAATAATAATAATTTACATATAAAAAGTGTTTTATTGCTTTCAAAATGCTTTTACATTCATGTCATTTTATCTTTATAGGGGTCGCTATGAGTCGGGCCGACTGGATGGCAAACAACAACAACAACAGTAGCTCTTTGAGTTAGGCAAGATAAATATTATCATTTTCATTTTATTTTAATGAAAACTGAAATTCAGAGAGGTCATACAACTAATATAGTGGATCCAAAATTAGAACTGAAGCCTTTGGCTCCCATATCATTGTCACCATGTCATTTCCATAAAAAATAATTTCAAGAAAGATAAATGCATCATAGTTTTATTATTTGGGAAGAAAAGGGGCAATTAAATTGCTATAAACTATTTTTTATATGTAAAGATCTGCATATGTTCTTCCATTCCTTTATTGAACAAATATTAATCCAATCCCTACTATGTAGCTCATACCTTCCTAGTCACATGGGATATAACACAACGAACAAAAATCTATGCCCTCTTCTCTTAGATATACAATAATCAAATAATTTATGGATAATGTCAGATGATGAGGAGTATTATGGAGAAAACTAAAGCAGGGGAAGAACTACGGGGTGGGTGTGATTTTAAATAGGATGGTAAGAAAAAGCATCACTGGGATGATGGCATTTGAGCAAAGATTTTAGAAAGGTAATGGAGTGAGCCAACTGAATAGCTGCGTAAAAGCACTCCAGGCATACAGAATAGCAATCACCAAGGTCCTGATGTGGTAGAATGCCTGGAATATTGGAGGAACAATAGAGTTCAACATGGCTGGAGTAGAGGGTGAGACTTGGAAGAGAAACGGTTACAATTACTGGTGTGTGTTCTTAGGGCTGGGGAAGATCTTGCCATTGAAATCTTGCTCAAATCCATTGAAGGACTTTGAACAGAAGAATGACTTAGTTTCCTTACCTTCCAAAAGGATTGTTCTTGTTTCAGTGGGAAGGCAAGAGAAAGATCAGAGGGAGGAGATGGTAAAGAGGAAGTATCAAGAAAGTATAGAGATTGTTGCAATAATCAAGGAAAGAAATGACATTGCCTTAGTCCAGGGTGGTAACAGTGGAGGTGGTTAGTGGCTGAGTTGAGAATATACTTGCTGAAGATGAAATGTAGGGTGCAAACACAAACATTTTTGTCAAATCCCCCCTCCATTCCAGGAACTTTGTTAAGCGATGGGAATGCAATGTCAGGACATACATGACTGACATGGTTTCTGCCTTTGTGGAGTTTACAAGCCTTGCTTGTTCTTTATGTAGAGCCATCTCCCAAGTAGGCAAATTATCAAAATGGCTTCATTTGTGCAGTGTTTCCCTGTTACCACAATTCTTATAAATCACCCATCTCCTCAGGCCTGAGCAAGTCAATTTTCTTCACCGGACTTCCATTTCAATTTCAATATGCAAATCTAAACAAAAAACAAAAAAACATACCCACTACCATTGAGTCTATTCTGACTCATTGCAACACCCATTGGGTTCCCAAGGCTATAAATCTTTACAGAAATAGATTGTGCCATCTTCCTCTTGTGGAGCAGCTGGTGGATTTGAACCACCAACCTGGTTAGCATCCAAAAACCTTACCCAGTATGCCACCAGAGCTCCTTATGTGCAAAACTATGGGATTGATAAAACAAAGAAACATAGTTTTTTAACTTCAGTATTCCAAGGGTTCATGTATCTGATAAAAACGGGGTCTCCTTTTTATTATCTTCTATGAAGAGAGAGCTGGGTTGTTTTTTTTTTTTTTTTTTTTTTTCAGGAACATGGGATTTTTCCAAGAATTAAAAAATGTTGGAATCAGAGGATATGAAGAGTCTTTCCCTTAGTGTGTGTCTCCTCAAAAGCATGAATTTGTTGACATGGCAGTCATGGATCCTCTGCATTCCAGTCAACAACCTGCTAATATGCTGCCTCCAATATGCAGAAAAATAAGGTCCAAGATATTTCTAACTCTGGGGAACTCCCTAATTACTTTCTAATAATGCCATAGAAGCCATTGAGATAGGCAGGGTGCTTGGCTCTGCTAGTCTCCGTGTGTTGGCCTCTGCGTTTCTGGCTTGATCTCGCTAAGCTGGTGAAAGGCCTAGTTTACATGTCATTGTGTCAATATTTACTTTTTTGCTACTTTGCCTTTATCCCATCAGTGGAGAAAGCTACACAGACTCTGGTTAATATATAAGGTGCATGCAAACTGCCACATTCACTCCACCATCCTAGAGAAGTCAAAGTGGGGAAATATGAGCAGACTAATCAGCCAGGTAGAGCATTGAGAAAGACAGTGACTCAATAATGTCCAAAATCTTTTGGCTTCTCTACAGATCAGTGCCCTGCCCAAGTAGATGCACAGGAACTGGCTGGCTGCCCTTTCCTCTTTCTTTGCTCTCCTGTCTTCACTTCCTCTCAGCCTCCTTCCATTCTCAGTTACTCAGACCCTTGCCTAGCTCCTCCGGGTTAATGCACAATTCCACTTCTCTGTGTCTCCAACCTCAGTTGACCCTCTTAGCTAATGTAGCTTTCTCTCCTCTGCCAAGTGAATCCATTCGGGCCTCTCTGAGTAAATCCCTGGGACCTGCCTTTTAGTATTGAGATCAGCTCATCCCTCCCTCCATCTGTCTTCATATAGAAGAGGAGTGAGCTAGAAAAAAAAAGCAAAACAAATATAATAATACTTTAGCAAACTTCCATATGTAGAATCCTGTTACTCAATCTCTTTTTATTTCAATGACAATTCTTTTTGTGAGAAAAACTTTGTCCCAAGGCATGACTCTCCAGACCTGTAACAGACTTGGTGTCATCATGCTCTGGCCCACTATACTTCCAGAGATTGGGGATCTTTTTCCCATTCCTTTTGCCTTTGTTTTACCTGGTTCTATCCGTATTTGTAGGCATCTAGGAGGGTGATTTTTTTTTTTTTTTTCTTTTTCTCTCCTCTCCCCTACATCTTCATTATTTTGAACTTCTCTCACTTGTATCTTTTCCTATAGATTCTGTGCTTACGACATGTCTATTGTTAGATGTAGGTCCATGGCTACTTTCTATATAGGCCTGTGTTTCTTCAGTGGCTATGAGGTTTTGCTGAATATGCTTATAAATGTTTGCTTGTGTGGGGGATGAGGTTGTCATTATTTTTAAGGTCTTCTATAATACTGTGTAAACCATGCACAAGAAGGCACATTCTAGCTGCTTCTCAACTAGGAAAAAAACTCTATCCCATTGTTTTCTGAGCCATGGCTAGGACCAGCATGTGGCACTGGCTGGCGGCCAAAGTGGCTCTGCTACTGGCAGGGAGGTGGTGACAGGCTAAGGGAACTCAGAATCCTGTCATCACACTTTCTCAGGGAACCAAGTCCAAATTCATTTCCCTGGTTCATACATTCCATTATAGTTAAAGCCAGCCAGCACCACATAAAATGGAAACTTTTAAATCCACTTAAGATTACAGCATTGTTTTCTCATGATTGGGTCCAGTAAATTATGGGGGAGGAACAGTGCTGGGAACTTTCCCTGGGCACAGAAATGTGTGGTTATGCCTTTGGGATTAGGAAATAAGACAAAAACTGGTAATTTGGCCTCCAGGTGGAGGTGAAGAAAGAGAGAAGGTGTGATGGGGTTGTTTGTGAAATAGTAGTTCTGATTTGACAGGATCTACCTGGAGCAGCTCCTGCTTTGCAGGGAGGTCGAGGGTCTTAGTGGCACCAGCCAGATGTGAGAAACTCGTTGACCTGCCCAAGGCCCCTCCTCCAGCTGGAAACTGGAATGGCAAGTCCACCTGGTTGTTTAAAAACAAAGAGGTCTTTCTCTTTGCCTGTAGCTTTATGGGTTGGCAGCTCCGGAAAAGCCTCCTTTTGATCTTGAGCTTTGAAGGGATCAAACAAGCTGCTTAATGGGCAAGAATGCAGCTCTGAAAATCCTACTTTTTGTCAGCAAAGCATTTCTCCTTCTTCTCCTGGGGCAGGTGCAATCAGAAGAGGATGGAATCTGCTTTCCAGGCCCTGAGCCAGATGTTCCATCTTGCAACAAGTAGAACAAAGGAGTGAAAGTGAGATCAGGGCAGAAACTGACAAGGCCTTGTCCACACGTGAGCTTTGCCCGGTTTGGGAGTTAGCTCAGGACCTGTTTTAACTGCACTGCATTTTACAAAGGCCAGAAATCATCTGCTGTTGTGCTGCCTGTGCTGATGAAGACTCCTTGGAGCTTTTAGATTGTTTGGAGTAAGGCTCACCTTTAAGCAGTGATATTTAGGATAGCATCCTTTGATTTAGGAGATAGGCTTTCCAGTCCTTTTCTGCCTGGGATCCAGACTCCTTCATGGATGCCAAAACAGCCCTTAAATACTACTTCCATTCTCTTCACCTGTGCTGCTAATATGGCAGCAAAAAGAAAAAGGAAGAAAAAAAATTGATCATACTTTTGTGTCCTGAGGGTCATTTAACCATGACCCTAAGAAGATGCTGGAAAAATTACACATCATATAGAGAATTAACACATTTCTCAAGCTAATGTGGAATAAACAAAATCAACACACTGTCAAATTCTTGGATAAATTTGACATTGTTTTCTTATGCATGTTTTCTAGAAACTGCCTTAAATGCTTTTAAAGAAGAGGTACTAATGATTACGTGTACAACTTTTTACTTTTTTTACATGACGTACATGACTTTTTAAGCTAGCAGTGGCTTTATATTCTTATACTTCCTTAAATTTCTTTTAGAACATGATCTCCAGGGTATGTTCTTCAAATGCCTTGTCTTAGGATATTTGCTCCAGGAAGAGAGAGTTCCATGACTAAAGGAGTTAGAGAAACATCTGATTACTGCAGTTGCTTCTTGAAATTCTCACTGCACATTAAATTTGAAGCCTCTGAGAAATTTGTTTAATATCACTTACCCCATATTTCCTTAAAGTATTTCATTAGGGAAAGTGTTTTGCCACATATGATTAATATGCCATGAAACAAACCCTTGGTGAAGCACACAATGAGATCTTCACCTCAGAGCACAAAAGACCTACCTGGATATATCCTTAATACATTGACGGACCTTCCCTGAGGAATCTGACTTGGTAGATCTGGACTGGAACCCTGGGAACCAGATTGTTAACAAAGATTCCAGGTGATTCTTCAGACAAGCTAAATTTGAGAACTCTGCCTATTGTATATCCACTATCTCCATGCTCCCTGCAGCACACTAGCACACATAAACACCCTCACAAATATACATTACTTATGGAAGCACTGTCTAAAATAGGCAAGCCCTAAAGGTAATAGAGATGATTTCTTCTTGAAGTAAAAAGGCAGAGATAATATCAGCAGTGACATTTTAACTCAAGTTGAAGCACATAAAGCATGTCCATCGTTTTATTGGCAGGCTTCTAAGAGTAATAAGCACATCAAGCCCTAAAGAGTGCAGGGGATTTCAGCCAAACCACGTGAGCAGGAGGTGGTCTGGAGGGTGGTTAAATATGCAGAAGTGGAGTCAGGTCACGTGGGTGTAAGATCCTTCCTTGCCCTACTTCCTTTCCAAGTCTCAAAGTCCTCATCTGAAAAATCAGGGATAAAAAATAATAGTTCCCTTATTGTTGAGTGTTAATTTAGACAACACAGGTAAATTGTTTAGAATATCATCTGGCTTAATAAACGTTCATTATCATTATTATTTTTATTGAGATGAAATTCACATAACATAAAATTAACCATCTTAAAGTAATCAGTTCAGTGACACTTAGTACATTCACAATGTTGTGCAACCACTACATCTAGTTCCAAAACATTTCCATCACTTCATTAAGCAGTTTCTCTCTACTCTTCCCTCTCCCCAGCCCCTGGCAACCACCAGTTATTATTTTTAAGTGAAGATTTTAGGAGACATAAAAGTACACAATAGAAGGCAAAAAGCAGAGTGGAGAGAAGGCCTGTCCAAGATACCCAGGAATTTATCCCAGCAGTAGGCTGTCCGGTGGAAAACACAAAATGGGATCTGGGTCTCCATGAATTGGAATCGACTTGACTGTAATGAGTTTTGGCTTTGGTTTGATTGCCTTGGCTCTTCACGAGCTCCAGACTTTTGCAGTTGGTGAAGGTTAGCAGTACTGGATTCCTTCCCTGTTCCATGTGATTGTAAACCTTCCAAGTTCTAGGCCACAAGGCTGACCTTGGGAGATTCGGCAGCAAGGGTTTACGTCAACACCCTTAGCAAACAAATTAGAGGCAGCACAAAAAGGGTTACAGTCATGTTTCTAAATAAATAAATAAGAACTGCCAAGCCTTGATGGTGATATGAAATTATAATCAAGGTATTCATGGATTGGTAGTATTTATCATGTTGTTAGCATTGTAAATTTGTACCATTGTAGATAGGAGTCACACAGCTTGGGGCCCTGTACCTTCACCTATTGTTTTCCCTGTGTTATGATAAATTTCCAGCAACACTTGATTAAAACTGCCAATTTGTTGGGAATAAAGAGAATCTCTCGACACCACCAGGACTAATTACGTTGTCCTTGCCAAAGGGGTAGTTGAATAATTGCATGCGATTATTGCACAGGCATGGCGCTTTTCACGTCAGTAGCAAAGCAATGAAGATTGATTCCCTTTAATTAATCATTCAAAAATAGCCCCCTTGTATCATTTCCCAAATAGGAGGGAGCATGTTCCTACATCTTTCTTCCAAAAGGTACCTGGATGCAATTGGTTCCCTGATGAGATATCAAAATGTGTGTGCCTGTCCGAGATAGGAGGGCCTTCTCTGTAATTGATTGTGGATCCTATTCTCCCGATTCTTTATTCCTAGCCCTGAACTCACTTTGTAATCTTAACAGCCTGGAGCACATTTACATAGGTTTCATTAATTGTACTCTGGGCTTCTCATTAGAAAGGGAGGCAACACCTCTCATCTGATCCAATATAGGCTTTCGTTTGCATTTCTAATAACATGATATATTGAGTTTAAGTGTTCCTAGTGTTTGGTTTAGACAATAGAAAGCTCTGTAGGACATGTATTATTAGAAGTATTGATATACACCATTATATATTATTTGCATTGTTTATCTCTTGATTTTTCCAACAGTGTCCAATAATTTCAAAACACTGATTTCTACTCATTCTCTTAAATTGTGTTAAAACTATATCTTAAAATGTGGTTTTCTTCAGATACTCTTGTTATTAGCATGACTTTTAATAGTGTGCTCTGGAAAAAGATTCAATCGGCAATATTAGCTGACAGCCTACTGCAGAAAAGCTGTGCTTGATGCTTTGGAATGATGCTGAAGAAAGAAGATTGCACTGTTTTCTAATGGGAAGCAAAATTGTGAAGTAGGAAAGTTCACATTTTAACACATCTCCACTTCCCACATCCTGCATTCACCAACAGTTCTGTTCCCTCCCATTTTCAGAAAATATCTTATTAAGAAGCTTGATGTATAATCTGTTCTTCGATTTTATAAATTACTGGAGAAGTAGGACAAGTGGCCCCCTCCCCCCATCTTCATAAACTCCGTGTCCTCTGGTTTTGCTCTGCCTTTCCCCTCCAAAGCTCCTTCTCCTTTCCACCTGGTCCTTGTCCACTCTTACATTGTGAGCCAAGGTCCTCTCCCATCACCTTTCTAAGTCTCATACACTAAGCAGAAATGAAGGATGAAAAGGAAAAGGAGATGTAGCATGTGAGGATCATAGCAGGCTTTGTTCTGTGCATACCTGGATGTCCATCACAATGTTATATTTGTTTGTTTAAATTTAAATATGCATTTTAGATACATCTTTTAAACAACTTCAGAGTTAAGTTGGATATCTATGTGTGTGGAGTTGCCTTTTTAGTAAATTATAGAAAAATGGAGCTAGACATTATCCCAAAGAGCATCCATAACAACATATTAAATTTATAGATGAGAAAATTGGGGTCTCAGAGAGGAAGTGACCTTTTGTTCTGAGTGTTAAATAGGGAAATATAAGAGGAGGGGGGAGCAAAGCAGGGAAAAGAATTGGGGGTGAACAGAGACATCACTTAGGGTAATGACTTTGGAGTCAGCCCTGTAGGAGAATCTCAACTCCAGCACTGTTTTATCCCTGAATCTCAGTGTTTGCATTAGTCAAACAGAATAGACAACAATTACCTTACAGGATTGTTATAATAATAAGAAGTCATTCAGATAAAACCCTGACACCAAAAGATTCTTATTAAAAGATGGTGAAAATGACAATGATAATTCCAATGTGCAGCGCCCACCACCATGTATTCTAGGCCTGGTGTATTGAGGTTTAAAAGGAATTTCAATTCATTAATCAAGTTTCCTTCATTTTCCTGTATAGGAGTTTGTTTTCACTCTGTGGTCAGTCAGAAATAAAATAATATAAGAAAATACATCACTGTGGCTCTCTCACTTCTCCTTCATCACTCATCCCCTTCTGACTTCCCATTATAGATCCAAAGAACAGAAACTGGCATGGGAGAAGTATGTTGGAAGATGGGGAGGAAAATTCAGGTCTCTGTAAGTCTGAGTTCATGCGAAAATGTGTGAAAGTCTGGGACACTACTCAAGGAACTCCTACAAGGAAGCTTCTGGTGACTTGTTCCATCTTGGAGAAACTTAGAAGTGATAGCCAAAAGCTTAAACTATGAGTGCTGGTTCTTGGGCCCTCTGCTCTGAAGGGGTCTTAGTTGCCCAGTGAGACCACTTCACCAATCTTCTCCCAAACTGATTTCCCTATCTTGATAGACTCCTATACTTAATAATATAGATCAGTGATTCTCCAAATCTAACAAGCATCACTTGAAGGTCTTATTAAAATGCAGATTTTCATTTAATAGTCCTAAAGTAGGGCCAAGATTCCTAATACACTTCAAAGTGATACCAGTTGGTGGACCACCCTTTGATCCTAAAGAAGATATGACATTTGAATGAAAGTTGAATATTGATAGATAACATTGAGGGAAGAGATCTTCTAGGTTGAGAGAAGACCACCACCAACAGAAGACTAGACTTGAAAGTGTGACAATTACTGAGGAAGTGTATAGAGTGACAGATAAACAGGGGTCAGGAGAAATTGTAGCAGAAGGGCAAATGGGCTAAGTAAGATCAGATGATAGCCAGCCTAGGGGGCTGAGTAAGTAGTTTAGATTCCATTCTGGAGGCAACGGGAACTACTAAGGTGCTTAAGAAAGGATCAATCTCATTTTTTGGAAGTTGGTAGCAGTGGAAAGGATCTGTTGAAGAGATAAAATTATTAGGTGATTACTTCAAACCCACCAGTCACTCCTCAGAAGGAAGGTTGGGCAATCCTACTTCCGTAGTGATACTGCCCCGGAAACCCAAGGAGGGGTTGCTATGAGTCGGGTTTGACTCGACGGCACATAACAACAACAACAACAACTACAATTGTATTCCAGGCAAGAAAGGAGCTCTGGTAGCATAGTGGCTAAGGCACTTGACTGCTAACCAGAAGGCTGGCAGTTCAAACCCACCAGCCACCCCTTGGAAAGAAGGTTGGGCAATCTACTTCCATAGTGATCCTGCCTCGGAAACTCAAGGAGGGGTCGCTATGAGTCAGGTCTGACTTGATGGCACATAACAACAACAACAACCAGACAAGAAAGGAAGACAAGTGTAATAACAGTAGAGATTAACAGAGGGGCTGGCTATAAGAATTTTAGTAGAAGGTCAAACACAATATGAGACACATAATTTGATATTAAGTTAATATATTCTTAAAATTCCTATTTTGGATCTACACTGTTTCTGTTCCCAGGGTACTTTGCACATCCAGTCTCACTGATAACCTAGAAATGAAATTTGCCTTTAAATTCATGTGCTGACTTAGAACACCCAGAGCAATACACATAGTTCCATCATGACCAGGAAAAAAAAAAAAGTACAAAGATAAAGATAGAAATGAAAGATTTTATATTACTGTAATAGTAGTTCTTGTTTGTGTAAGAGAGGTTGATTCAGTCCTCGAGTCAATTCCAACTCACAGAGACCCCTCCTTGGGTTTCACAGATGGTATCTTTATGGAAGTACATTGCCCAGTCTTCCTTCTGAGGAGTGGCTGGTGGGTTTGAACTGCCAGACTTCTGGGTAGCAGTCAAATGCCTTAGGCACTACACCATCAGAGCTTCTATCAAGTGCAAAGAGGTGAGATTTGAGCTCTGATGCAAATAGCAACCTAGCAGCCTGAGAAGTACTAACATTGCCCATAGAGTCAAGTCATAGCAAACCGGGCAGTCTGAATCCTTCCCTTCCCTTCCCTGTGTTTTAGCTGTGCTTTTATAGATCCAACCTCAAAGAAAGTCATTTTTTCGCAGATGCTAGCATTTTTACTAATGAAATGTAAAAATCTCTCTCTCACACACACACACACACACACACACACAAACACATACTCACACACCATCCATATTCAATATCAGGAGCCAACTCCTTTCCTCCAAGTAAATGTACCAGTGTGTGCCTGACTGCATTACCATGCTTTTAAGTCCTGCGGTAACAACAGCTGATAATCAATATTCTAGATGTAATCTCAAATTTTGTGCTTTTTCCAAAAGAGCATTAGCCTTTAAGGTTCACATTAGGCAGCGTAAAGTTTCTTTTGATTTGTCAGTCACTATCACCCCTAGGTCTCCTTCTGCTTTTCTGCTTCCTATGTTTCTGCCACCTGCAAGGCCTGGACAATGCTATGTCATGCTATAAAGAAAAATAAAGTACTTTCTAGCTTCCCAAATTGTCTCTTCTGGGAGCCTATTTATCAGAAGGCACAACACAAAAGAGAGAAAGTGCTGTAGGTAGATATTATAAATTCCATCGGGGTTTCAGAAGTTGAACCATCTATTTTATTCTAGCAGGAGATGTTTTCTATATGTCTGCTGATTGCACATTCATTCTTTAATCTTTATACATGAAAAGCTAAAAGCAGAAAGCCATGGTAAAATTTCCTCTGTAAATTGTTGAACATTTGCAACAGATATAGAAAGTCACAGTGTGAAAGCTGTTAAAGCTGTGAAAAAATAAATTGGAGGCACCACAGGAAATGAAGGTTTTACATAAGGACAAGGAGCCAGCCAGAATTTTCAAGTCCATTTTGTAATAAAGGAAATTACGATGCACATAAAGCCCACTTTGGGAAATTTACATTTTGATGGATAATACACTTACAACAATTAGTATGAAATGTTTCTGGTTTACTTACGACATGTTTCTAATAGATAGTCCACATGCATCTTTAGCAGAATGTAACTGCTAATATTTGAAGTGCAGGTAATTCCTTGGTTCTCATTTAAAATACCATAATGCTCTCCTTGCTCCAGGAAGGCGAAAATAAAATCTCAATTAAAATAAAAGCAGGCATGGTTCCAGTTAAGCAATGATCATTTAGAGAATTAATGCAATAAAGCTTTTTCCATAAAGTGCATAGTCAGCGTGATGTGGGACCAATAGCGCCAGACTGAGACTCCAGTCCCCTGGACCCAGAATTGGATTCTCTTTTACCAAGTCATTTAATCTTGTGCACATCACTTAACCTCAGTGAGTAACAGCTTTTTCGTCTATAAAAATAAAATTGTTGTACCTATCATCTCTCAGGCCTCATCTAGCTTTAAAACATTGGGATCTTGAATCTACGCAATCTGTGGAAATCCTTGTAATACTGAGAAACGAAAGTACTCAAGAGGCTCTGTTTCACTATAATCTAAACTCAAGAAAATTAAGAAACTGCTGCAGTGACTAAGAACAGGGATCATAAATTGGCAGCAATATAACAAATTTAGTCTGCAGAGTTTTGATCCAGTAAGGAGCCCTGGCACAATGGGTAAGAGCTCAGCTGCTAATTGAAAGACTGGCAGTTTGAACCCAGCCAGCAGCTCCATGGGAGAAAAACCTAGTGATCTGCGTACATAATATTTGCAGCCAAGAAAACATTATGGGGCAGTTCTACTCTTTCATATAGGTTTGCTATGAGTTGGAATTGACTTGATGGCACCTAACTACAAAAACACAGCATTTTAATTTTTTTTTTTTTTTTTTTTTAATAAGCCTTTAGATGTTCAGTTTGCCACAATAACTATTTCTCTATCGTTCTCTATCCAGGCTGATCCATGAGGTTGTTGATTCATTCAACAAATATTTATTGAGCTCCAACTCTATATGCCAGCATGATTCTAAGCACTGGACTTACAATAATAAATAAATAGACAAGAGAAAGATGAGTCTCTTCAATAAATGGTGCTAGGAAAATTGGATTTTCACATGCAGAAAAATCAGAGTATCCATGCCTCACACCACACACAAAAACAAATTCAAAATAGAATAGGGACCTAACTGCAGACTAAAACCATAAAATTCTTAAAAGAACAAGCAGGGTCAGTGCTGTCAAGACTAGCTTTCAACAACGAGTTATCTAATATAATGACAATAGCAAAAACAGCAAAAAACAAAATAAATAAATGAGACTCATAAACATTAAAAACTTTTGTTCATTAAAAATTTTTACCAGGTAAGTGAAAAGATAAGTGACTGACAGGAAGCATATCTTCAGAAACCATATATCCAACAAGAATCTAATAACTTAAATATATGTCCAACATTGACAACTTAGCAGCAAAGAGACAAATATCCAATCATTAATTAGGCAACAGACTTGAATAGACATTTAACCAAAGAAGACATTCTAACAGCCACCAAACACATAAAAATATGCTCAGTCTCATTAGCCATCAGAAAGATGCAAACCAAATCACAATTCAATACCTTTTTACCCTACTAGGATGGCTAACATTTAAAAAATAAATAAATAAACAATATTGGGGAGGATGTGGAGAAATCAGAACCCTTACTCATTACCCGTGGGAATGCAAAATGCTACAGCCATTATGGAAAACAGTTTGGTGATTCCTTAAAAAATTCAAAATAGAACTATCGTATGAACTAGAGATTCCACTTCTAGGTATATACCCAAAAGACTTGAAAACAGAGATGCAAACTGAGACTTATACACCAATGTTTACTGTAGCACTATTCACAACAGGCAAAAGATAGAAAAAACAACTTAAATGCCCATCAGCAGCTGGATGTATAAACAAAATGTGGTACATACATACCATGGAATACTACTCAGCCAGTAGGAGAAATGAAGTCTTGATATATGCTACAGTATGGATGGAGCTGGAAGATAATTATGCTAAGTGAAATAAGTCAGTCACAAAAGGACAAATGTTTCATGACCTCGCTTATACAAAAAGAAAAGAAAAGACAAATATATAGAGAACAAAGTTTATTAGTGGTTACAGAGGCAAAAAGGAGGGGTGTTAATGATGATGGAAAAATTGCGTTAATTAACAGTAGGATTGCACCGCCAATTACTGTAGTTGATGTCAGTAAGAAGTTGAGTGGACAAATGTTGTATGGTAGACATATTTAAAACCAAACTCACTGCCGTCGAGTTGGATCTAAATCACAGTGAGCCATTCTTGAGTTTATGAGGCAAGTACAGAAGCAGATCACCAAATCTTCCTTCCAAGGAGTGGCTGGTGGATTTGAACTGCCAGCCTTCTGGTTAGCAGTCAAATGCCATAGGCATTACACCACCAGAGCTCATCAAAAAAAAAAAAAAAAATGAGTAGCTTCTGAGACTGCCATGTTCAACCAAAAACCTCTTGGGATTTGATTTTTTTGGTTTGGAGGGTTAGGGTCATGGTTATATGGGACATCACACTTACCGGGCTTAATAATGTATTTAGTGCTTCTGTTCTACCTCCTGATTCGTTGCATAATGCCTGGGGTTTTAAAAGCTTTTAAGTGCCCATCCAAGGCACAACAATTGATCTCAATTCTCCTGGAGCAAGAGGGAAAGAAAGAGAGGTAGGAAGACATGCAATCTGTGGCTAATTGTCTCCATAAACAACTGCCTCTTTGCCATGAAACCAGAACTGGATTGTATCCAGATACCATTACTGAAGGGAGAATGGCCAGACTTCATCTCACCTACTTTGGTCCTATTGTCAGAAGGGACCATTTCTTGGAGTAGGATATCATGCTTGGTAAAGTGGAGAGCCAGTGAAAAAGGGGAAGACCCTCAACAAAATGGATTGACACAGTGGCTGCAATGATGCACTCAAGTATAGCAAGGATTATGGAGATGGGGCAGGACTGGGCAGTATTTAGTTCTGTTGTACATAACTCTCACTCTGAGACAGAGCCAATTCAATGGCACTGAACAGTACAAAAACAACCATTACTGACCAATTTGATGAAGGATTATGTAGAAGAATCCTGATCAAAAGGGGGGAAATGCAGAACAGAATTTCAAATTCTCATGGACTCCAGAATTCCTGGAGCCATGAATATTGAATGAACCCTTTAAACTATTCTCCTGACATAATCTTTAAACTTTAAACCAAAAAAATATTCTTGGGCAATCTACTTCTGTAGTGATACGGCCTCAGAAACCCAAGGAGGGGTCAGTAGGAGTCGGGTCCAACTCGATGGCACTTAATAACAACAACAAAGTCTTCTTGAAACCAAACAATAGTTTAGTTTAACTAGTAAAAACTATCTTCCTTGAGCACTAAGTTATTTTATGAACTATTTATACAGGATCAAATTGACAATAGCAACTTAAAATATTAGATAGGAACATTAGAGGGCAGTGAATTTATATTGATGGAGGAGGAAAAACTCAGAAAAGGATGAGAATAGTTGCACAACTTAAAGAAGGTAATCAATATCACTAAATGATACAAGTAGGAACTGTATGTATATGTTTTGCTGTGTATATTCTCACCATCAACAAAATAAATAAAATTGCATTAAAAATAATGAAAAAATAAAATAAATGAAAACCCTGCAGCACCGATGTCTAGTTGGGTTATTTAATCTTAAATGATCTTCATCTTATTTGAAAGTGGAAATTGTCAGGTAAAGATCATTAGAAAGCTACTTTTTTCAGGGCTAGATTCATTTCTAAACTGGAAATCTTAGATGACCCAATCCACTGCACTAGTTGTCACAGCACCTTGGAAAATTTATAGCTTTCTTCCCATCATTATAAATGCTTATCAGTCTCCTGAGCTTCATAAATTATTTCTCCTGCTCACCTCTGCTTCTGACAAACATTTTCCTCCTCCAACATCTCTGGTGTTTAAAAGCAGTTCACTACCTTCTAAAGGGAGCTCTGCTAGCATATTGCCTAAGGCACTTGACTGCTAACCAGAAGGCTGGCGGTTCAAATCCACCTGCCACTCCTCAGAAGGAAGGTTAGGCAATCTACTTTCATAATGATACTGCCTCAGAAACCCAAGGAGGGGTCGCTATGAGTCGGGGCCGACTCAATAGCACATAACAACACAACAAACCTTCTAAACACTCTGACAATGATCTTGTTATAGCATTTGGGTGCTAACCAAAAAGTCCATGATTAGAAGCCCCCAGCTACTCCATGGGAGAAAGATGAGGCAGTCTGCTTCTGTAAATATTTACAGACTGGGAAATCCTATGGGGCAGTTCTACTCTGTCCTATAAGGTCATTATCAGTTGGAATCAATTTGATGGCAGTGGGTTTGTTTGGTTTTGATTACATTTGCTGGAGTCCCTGAACACTGCAAATGGTTAACATGCTCAGCTGCTAACTGAAAGGTTGGAGGTTTGAGGACACACAGAGTTGCATCAGAATAAAGGCCTGGTGATCTACTTTCAAAAAACAGTCATTGAAAACCCTATGGAGCATAGTTCTACACATGAGTTTGGTATGAACTGGAATCCACTTGATCACAACTGTTTGTTGTTGTTAGGTATCAATGAGTATAACAGAATGTATAACAGAACAAAACATTGTCTGGTCCTGCACCATTCTCACAATCTTTGCTGCACTGAGCCCATTGTTGCAGCACTGTGTAAATTCACCTCATTGAAGTTCTCCTTCTTTTTCATTGACCCTCTACTTTACAAAGCATGATGCCCTTCTCTAGGGAATGACCCTCTTAATCACACGCCCAAAGTATATATATGTCTCACCATCCTCATGTCTGAGAAGCATTCTGACTGTACTTCTTCCAAAATAGATTTGTTCATTCTTCTGGCAGTCAATGGTATATTCACCATTCTTCTCCAATGCCATAATTATAATGTGTCAACTCTTCTTTGGTCTTCCTTATTCATTGTCCAGCTTTCACATGCACCTGAGGCAAATGAAAATATCAAGGCTTGGGTCAGGTGAACCTCAGTCATCAAAGAGACATCTTTTTTAACTCTTTAAAAAGGTCTTTTGCAGTAGATTTGCCCTATGCAATATATCGTTTGATTTCTTAACTGCTGCTTCCATGGGCACTGACTGTTGATCCAAGTAGAATGAAATCCTTGACAACTTCAATATCTTTGCCATTTATTATGATGTTGCTGTGAGGATTTTTGTTTTATGTTCTGGTGTAAAATATACTGAAGCCTGTAGTCATTGACTTTCATCAGTGTTTCAAGTCAGCAACTGCTACAGGTGGCTGTATTCACTAGCTGCACTGCTGTGTTTTCCTATGTCTTCTTCCACTTCTTCCTCAGTCATTCATCCATTTTTTCATCTCAAGTCTCTTTTTGAACCACTGCCAATCTTTGAGGGTGAAAGGTAAATCACACCTTTAAGAAGCAGTGAAAATGCTGCTTAAATATTTGACTCTCTAGGCCCTTCTGCTTATCTTTTATCTTCTGGGGTTGAAAGGATGGTGGGAAGGGGAAATATTAAATCAAAGCATTGACATGATTCTTATCATAGCAGGATCAGAAATAATAACAATAAAAGAATAGATGTGATAGGGAGACCAATCTGAGGTTAAAATGAGCTCCAAGCTTGTGAAAATTAACCTCAAGTTTTCAGTTCATGTTCTTGCAACTAAAAAAATAAACAAATAAGCAAACAAACAAAAGAAAATACTGAGGTATAGTAGAAAGAAAGCTGAATGAAACACCAAGATGCCTGAATATTTATCTGAACCCTGATATCCTTGAATTGTTCTTAGTCTTAGTTTCTATTTCTAGAGATGAAGGAGAATGGACTACTTCAGTGTTCTCAACTCTCGTTACATGTTAGAATAATCTAGGGAGATATTTTTAAAATACAGTTGCCTGGATCTTATGAATACCAATTAAATCAAAATGTCTTTGGGAAGAACACAGAAAACAATATAATTCAAAGCTCCTCGAGAAATTCTAATGTCCAGTCAGTGTTGGAAACCACTGCTTAGAATATTTATCAAAACATCTTCTGTGTAGCTCTCACTAAATTAATATTTGTTAAATTGACTTGAGTCAGCTCAAAAGTTCTCTTTATCTCAAAAATTCTATAATCCTAAATTACCTTGTGTAGTGATTTTATTTTGTTAGAAGAGAACTTCTTGTAGGATAATTATCTTTCCAATTTTTATTGAAACTTTAGAGGATCAACAGAAATAGAAACAAAAATAGAGCAATATAGATGACCCTCTAATTTTAGGATATAGAAGTCATTCTAGGTGAATAATTGAATATCTGAAGCTAAAAGGGAATGTGTAATAAAATGTTGGTAGATTAAAATACCAAAATATCTAAAGATTCTGTAAATCAAATGCCAATATAAACTAGCAAAAATTTGCATATGCATGAGCTGTAATCTAATAGACAAATGGAAAAGGATGCCAAAAAGCTGTACACCATAGTAGAAATACAAAGCATTCACAATAATTTAATCTTAGTACTAATTCTATTTTATTAGAGAATCCTTTTGAAAAAACAAAAACATATTAAGACTTTTATGTACTTATATTACATGATGTCTGGACCTAGGCATTTCAGGGCTGGTTTGGTGATTCCAGTGCGAAATGCCCAGCCTCAGACACATGAGAAAAATAAACATCTTCCTTTGTTTGGTATGATGGCTCCAGGAGTCCAAGGGTGGTGCAAAATGTTAACGCACTTGGCTGCTAATCTAAAGGTTTCCTTACAGAAGCAATAGAAGACAGACATAGAGTGATCCCTCACAGAAAGCCAGACACTGTGGGAGAGAGATGCAACGGATCTACCGTCTCAGGACCATAGTACTGGGAGACACCGGACTCACTTGGCACAACAAAATACATAAAAATCTTGTTACTCAACCTACATTGGGGTCTTAAAAGCTTTCACATGGCCATCTAAGATGCAGCTAATGGTCTTCTATTGTCAGAAGCAAAGAAGAGTGCAAAAAACCAAGGGCATTTTGAAGCAATCAGCCCTTGGACATGATGAACCTCGAGACCAGAAGAACTAGATGGTACCCAGCTACCAATGCCAACTACTCAGGAAAGGATCAAAACTGGAGATCCTGGATAGAGTGGGAGGAAAATTATGAAACAAAATTTGAAAACACAATAATGATCAAAATAACTGGTTGGGTGGAGTCTGGTGGGACCCCCAATACTATGGCCCTGGGATACATTTTGGGCCTGGAATAAAACTCACTCCCAGGGGCTGGTTCTCAGGCCAATAGTAAGCAAGGTGCACATGCAGACCACTCAACCCAGGGTGACACACCCACATACTCTATGGAGATGCAGCCCTTGGAGCAATCGATCACGGGGCACCAGAGGGGCAACATTCGCACAAAGGAAATGCAGGACACACAGGATTGCATAACTATGAGGGACACAGGGGGAGTAGGAGTTCCTGGGCAGGGAGGGAAGGAGACTGGGTTAGGGTTCGGGATGGTAATTAGGGAGTGAAACCAAATGTACACGAAATGTTGAATGTAAAACAAACTTTGCTCTGTAAACTTGCACCTAAAGCACAATTTAAAAATATTAATAATAATAATGAAAGGTTGGTGGTCTTAGTCCACCCAGAGGCAACTTGAAAGAAAGTTTTGGTGATCTGTTTCCAAAAGATCAGCCATTGAAAACTCCATGGAGCACAGGTCAACTCTGACACAAATAGGGTCATGAGTTTGAATCAACTAACTAGATGGCAACTGATAATGGATAATCGTGAGTTCATGATACCATCATGGATTCGGGATCCTTCTATGCTTACATTCACTTATCTTCAATGTATGCTTGTTGCTTCCTGAACCCAACATTGCTGCATCACCTCCAGCATAGTATTTTAGCCATTTTACTCTCTGGCTTCAGTTTTCTCACATGTAACACAAGAGGATCAACAATTACAATTTTATCAGACCAAAAAGGATACAAATGAAAAGACACAGAAAGCCAGGGTTTCCAACACAGATCTCCATGGCCAAAAAAAGGATATGCTACTATCCCACATGTATCAAAGTCTTTTACCAGTGAGGAAGCTCTAACAATACTTTGTAAAGTATTACAATTTAAATTAATATGATCACATTTTTACCCAACAAATTTGAATAATTATATTTCATTTTTAATCAGCATTGGAGAAACTTTAGAAAGTATATCATTCTTATAATTGTTGATCAGCCTTGCAGAGCTGTGTTATTTATCTTTCATGAAATGTTTGAATATATAGTGAATTGAAAAAATGAAACTGGAGACTTCCAGTAAGATGGCAAAATAGGCAGATCCTCTTCAACAAAGAAAAGAGAAACCAATTGACAGAGATACAGAAAATAATCCTGCAGCTCTGAGCTTTGAACAGAACCATACAGAAGTGGATTAGGCACCAACTAGTGGGAAAACCTGAATGAAAACAGTGAATGCAGAGACAGACAGGGCTGCGGACTGTCAGCTACTCTCATGGCACCAACAGCCTGAACATTTCCAAGTGGTGTTGGGACATGAGAATTGACCTAAAGATCAGCCCTGGTTGCCAAGGGCGGCAGGGACGAATGCACTGGTGGCTGATGACTAGGAAGAGAAAGCAAGAAGGGAGACAATACAAGCTGTGGACTTCTGGCTGTCCGGAGGGCACAGCCATTTTGATTGTTTACAAGTGGTGGCCATTTGGATATTTAAAGTGACCAAAGGGGGAAAAAAATGGAACTGGAGTCCCAGTCTGTAACAACTGCTCCCACATCATACTGACTATGCACTTTATGGGAAAGAAAAAAAATATATTGCATTAATTTTCTAAATGATCATTGCTTAACTGGACCATGCCTACAGACCTACAGATTGGGGGAAATTTTGGGGAAACAATATATCTGTCAGGGGTTTAATATCAAAAAATATATAAAGAACACTTACAAATTCCAATTTCACATGTATCATATAATCAAGAAATGATGATATTATAGAAAGAGGTCTAAAATACACTGAGGGAAATAATGAAAGATATGGTTCTCGGAATTGATGGAATACCTACTGAGATGTTTTAACAAACTAATGCAGCACTCGAGGCATTCATTTGTGCCAAGAAATTTGGAAAACAGCCACCTGGCCAACAAATTGGAAGACAGCCATATCTGCATGCATTTCAAAGAAAAGTAATCCAGCAGAATGCAGAAATTATAACACAGTATCATTAATATCACATACAAATAAAATATTTCTGAAAAAAATTTTAAAAAATTGCAGTACTATATTGACAAGGAACTGCCAGAAACTCAAACCTGATTCAGAAGAGGATGTGGAATGATGGATATCATTGCTGATGTCCGATGAATCCTGGCTGAAAAGCAGAGAAGACCACAAAGATGTTTACCTGTTTTTATTGACTATGCAAAGACATTTGACTGTATGGGTCATAACAAATTATGAAAAAGATTGGGAAAAATGGGAATTCCAGAACACTTAATTGTGTTCATGAGGAACTTGAACATAGACCAAAAGACAAAAAAGAACAAGGGAATAATGCAGGGTTTAAAATCAGGAAGAGTGTTCATCAGACTGTATCCTTCAATCTGTTTGCTAAGCAAATAATATGAGAAGCTGGACTATGAAGAAGAATACAGCATCAGGATTGGAGGAAGACTCATTAACAACTTGTGATATGCAGATGACACAACCTTGCTTGCTAAAACTGAAGAAGACTTGAAGCACTTATATATGAAGATCAAGGACTACAGTCCTCAGTGTGGATTATATCTCAATATAAAAAAAACAAAAATCCTCACAACTGGACCATTAAGCAACATTACAATAAATGGAGAAAAGATTGAAGTTGTCAATGATTTCATTTAACTTGAATCCACAATCAACACTCATGGAAGCAGCAGTCAAGAAATCAGAATCAGACATGGTATTGCACTGGGCAAATCTGCTGCAAAAGACTTCTTTAATGTGTTAGGAAGCAAAGATGTCACTTTGAAGGCTAAGTTGAGCCTAGCCCAAGCCATGATATTTTCAGTCACCTCACATGCACATGAAAGCTGGACAATGAATAAGGAAGACAGAAAAATTGATGCCCTTGAATTGTGGTGTTGCTGAAGAATACTGGAAATATTATGCACTGCCAGAAGAACAAACAAATCTATCCTGGAGGAACTGCAGCCAGAATGTTCCTTAGAAGAGAGAATGGCCGGATTTCATCTCACATACTTCAGCCATGTTGTCAGAAGGGAGTAGGATATCATGCTTTGTAAAGTGGACGGTTGGGAACTCTGGTAGCATAGTGCCTAAGGCACTTGACTGCTAACCAGAAGGCTGGCTGTTCAAACCTACCAGCCACTCCTCAGAAGGAAGGTTGGGCAATCTATTTCCATAGTGATAGTGCCTCAGAAATCCAAAGAGGGGATGCCATGCGTCAGGTTCAACTTGATGGCACATAACAACAACAACAAAGTGAACAGTCAGAGAAAAAGGGGAAGACCCTCATGAGAAGAACTGATACAGTGACTGCAACAATGGGCTCAAGCAAAGCAAGGACTGTGAGGATGGCACAGGACTGGGCAGTGTTTCATTCTGTTATACATAGGGTCGCTGTATGTCAGAATTAACTTGATGGCACATAACAACAGCAACAACATATAGAGAAAAGCTTATTAGTGGTTACCAAGGGTGAGAAAGAGAGGAAAAGGGAGAATTATTGCTTAGGGGACACTGAGTTTCAATTAATGGTGGTAAAGGATAGTGGTAATGGTTGTCCATCATGCTGAATGTAAACAATATCATAAAATTATACACAATTTTACAAATATTTTGATATATATACATATATAAAAAACCACATGCACACACAAAAAGTAGACAGACTTAAATAAGAAGATGGCCAGGATAAGCAGGCTTGAGCCTAGGTTGGGATCAGCATTTGGAGGGACACAGGACAGGAATGGGAGGTAGCACTACAACAGCATGGCAAGCTGATAGGCAGGACAGGTCAGGGCAAAGGAAGGGGTTGGGGAGCAGGGAGCAAGTCAGGCATTTGGCTAAAAATAGGGAGATTAAGACAATGTGAGCCAAGTTTCTCCCTGCCGGAGAAGAGAGGTACAAATATGAAAAAGAGGAAGACTAGAATGAACCATGTAGAGTTGCCTGGCATTATAGGTAATGATGTAAATTTAAGGTTTTCAGTATAGATAGGTATGTAGGTAGGTAGGTAGATAGATAGATACATAGATTGATAGACAGATAGATAGACAGACAGACAGATAGATTGATTCACTGCTTATCTGCTTATCTGTCAGTTTGTGGTGCTGTGGTGGTTTGCATGTTGCTGTGATAAGGGAAGTTGTATCACTGGTATTTCAAATACAGGCAGGGTAACCTATGATGGATGGGTTTTAGTGGAGCTTCCAGACAAAGTCTAGGAAGAAGGAAGAGGCAGTCTAATTCTGAAAAAATGTAAGCACTAAAAACCTTATGAATGGCAGTGAAACACTGCCAGATAATAGTGCCTGAAGATGAGCCCCTTAGGTTGGAAATCACTCAAAATATGACTGAGAAAGAATTGCCTCCTCAAAGTAAAGACAATCTTAATGAGGTAGATGAAGTGAAGCTTTCTGGACTTTCGTTTGCTGATGTGGCATAACTCAAAATGAGAAGAACCAGCTGTAACCATCCATTAATACTCAGAACATGGAATGCATGAAGTATGGATCTAGGAAAATTAGAAGTTGTCAAAAATGAAATGGGATACATGAAGATCAGTATTCTAGGTATCAGTGAAATATGGACTAAAATGGACTGGTATTGACCATTTTGAATCAGACAATCATATGGTCTACTATGTCAGGACTGACAAATTGAAGAGGGATGGCATCATATTCATCATCAAAAAGAACACTTCCAGATCTATCCTGTAGTACAGTGCTGTCAGAAAAAAGATAGTATCCAATAACCAACAAAAAAAGACCCATTAATGCTAATATTATTCAAAATTTTACCCCAACTACCAAAGCCAATGATGAATAAACTGAAGAATTTTACCTACTTGTGCTGTCTGAAATTGAACAAAAATGAAATCAAGGTACAATAATAATTACTGGTGCTTGGAATGTGAAAGTTGGAAACAAAGAAGCATCAGTATTTGGAAAATATGTCCTGATGATAGAAATGGCACTGGAGATCGCATGATAGAATTTTGCAAGACCAACAACTTATTCATTGTAAATACTTTTTTTCAGCAAAAACATAAATGGTGACTATATATGTGGACCTTGCCAGGTGGAATACGTAACACTCAAATCTACTACATCTATGGAAAGGGACAATGAAGAAGATCAAAATCATCAGTCACAGCAAGGCCAGGGCTGACTGGAACATACCATTAATTGCTCATCCATTAAGCATGCAAGTTCAGGTTGAAGATGAAGAAAATTAAAACAAGCCCATGGGATTATATCTCAACCAAATTTAGACACCATCTGAAGAATAGATTTGATGCATTGAACACCAATGATCAAAAACAGATGAAGACTCTCAATAAGATGAATTGGCACAGTGGCTGCAACAATGGGCACAAGCATAGCAATGATTGTGTGGATGGCACAGGACCTGCAGTGTTTCATTCTATCATATATGAGGTTGTTATGAGGCAAAACAGACTCCACAGCACCTGATAACAACAAAATAAATACACTTGTAAATGTGCACATATGTGTGTGTATATAGTTATACATATGCATGTATTTCCTAATTCTGCCCACTGAAAAGGCCAAGAAGCAATAACACTCCAATTAGTCTAAATATTGTTTTCCAAATACCACTCTAAAAATACTAGAGTTCTTTGGGAACAAAATGATGGATTCCAAAGTTGTGGCACATATAATAGGAACATAACAGGAGAACATAGAAGCAATCTTAAAGGAGGTTCCACTGGACAAATCTAGGGTAAATTGAGCATTGAAATAAAAATAATAATAATATAAATGGCTTCGAACCTATTGAATAATAGGTTTTGGAGAAAATAGAAGTCTATGATTAAATAAACAAACGTGTAAATGAACACAGAATGCCAACCAATAAATATAAATAGTAAATATAAAGGGGACAATGTTAGTAGGAACCTTCTTTTGGAAACCATTGTGGTAATAAGTAACTCAGATAAAAACCACCAAATGGATGCTATGGATGAACATGGAGAGAGGAAAAAAATTTCACATAGTCTCAAAGTATCTACTCACAAATTATTTATCAGCCTATGTGGGGGAAAAAAAAGTAATTCTATAGTGGGGAAACCAACAGACTCTATTCAAATCGAATTTAAAACTTTAACACCACCAGGAATGGGAAAAATGGATGTCTTGTTCCACCAAATAGAACGTAACTAAAAAGAACACTATCTGTGCTATTTCAAACAAAAGTATACTACCTGGATCTATTAATGAGGAAACAGCAGATAAACCCAAATTGAGGGACATGCTACAGAATGACTAAAACTTCAAAAACAGTAACATTAAAATCAAAGACTGAGGAATATTCCAGATCAGAGAGACCAGGGAGAAAAGACAACTGAGAACAATTGTGATCCTGCTTTGGATCATTTCGCTTGTTATGAGGGACTTTGATGGAACAATTGGTAAAATTTGAATCCTGTCTCTGAACAAAGGGCATGTGGAAGTTTGTTTACTAATCTTGCAACTTTTCTATAAATTTGAAAGGCACTATTTTTTCTTCCCGTGATTAGTGTTGATTGTGTTGCTTCCTTTTGTAATCTATCAATTTCTTGACTTCAGAATCCACAGCTAGCTCAGTTTAGTATAATGCCTCAGAGCTAAATAGTAACCAGTTGCTATCAAGTCAATTCTGATTGAAGGCAATTCAATACTGTGTCAGAGTATAACTGTGTTCCATAAGGTTTTCAACGGTTGATTTTTTTGGAAGTAGATCACGAGGTGTTTCTTCCAAGGTGCCTCTTCAATGGACTTGAACCTCTAATATTTCAGTTAGCAACCAAGCACATTTACCTTTTGCACTACCCAGGGAAATCCATATAAATGATTATGGAAGGCAGGAGGAGAAGAATAGAGGAAAGAAGGGAGGGAGATAAGGAGAGGGACACAGAAAGAAAGGGAGCCACGGCAGGAGAGAAAAGGCAGAAATTGCCAAAAGTAGACATTTTGCCCCCTCTGCCAATTCATCCTGGATGGGCCAGATAATGATTGCTGAAGATTCTATCCTTGCTTTACTTAAAGTGTCTCTGGAGAAAAGAAAAAATCATTGAAGTGTGTTTTTGGATGAGCTTGTCATTAAGCTGGAAAAAGCTATTTTGTTGCCTTAATTAGTTTTATTGTTTTGACATTTTAGCTTTTTAAAGGCTTTGCGCTGAAATTCAAGTACAGTATTTCATTGCCATGAAGTCTATTTTAATGAATGATTATTATACAAACGAACCTGCTAATAGGATCCCGTTTTTTCCAGAAAACAAACAAAATCCGCATAGAAATGCTCAAGGGCATGATTTTATATTAAACCTGTTTGTGTGTTGCCATTTCCTTAAAAAAAAAAAAAAAATAGGTTCCACTAGCAAATTGTAAAGGGTGGTTATGGTAAATTGACACATAATTAATAATGCAGGATATTGGTGATAAGACTGCCACTCTATTTTTTCTTCATTAGGAAAGGTGTTAATAAAATAGTGCAATAGCCTAGGGCCCTCAGTTTTTTAAGCAATTTTTCAAGGGTTCTTTTCTTAAAACCCAGCCTTGTTTGTATGAATGCTCTGATTTCAGTGGCCATGCCTTGAATAGGATGCCAACCATATAAAATCGATCTTGCTTCTAGAAGAAATGCCCCACCCATTTGTTCATAAACAATGATAGTATCTATGGGAGATAAACTTGCTTGGACTTCATTGAAAGCAGCATTACCATGTCCTGGGGGATGCTGTGGCATATTACCCAGCAGGATTTCACTTACAAGAGCATGGTAAACAATTAGCCCTCATTTACATTTTACAATTAGGTTTCACTTACATTTTACTATGATTTTTACATGCATCAAAGGCTTTATTTCACATCTTTACTAAATCCACACACCGTGAACTTAAGCATCCCATATTTTTGACATGTTATTCCACATGCTAAATGTCAGTAGTCTACATTTGGTTGAACAAAGGCTAAGAATTATATAAGAGTGTGCCCAAATTGAAATGAAATGACTCTGAAATCTAAAAGCTAAGCTAAATCATTTACAATGGCTTCGTAAAAGCCTGAGAGATGAAATGCAAATTTCCTCTGGTGTTAAATAAAATATGCTTAACTCATGTCATGTATTCTAAAGGTCTCCCTGGATAGATTTCTGAAGGTCTGTCAGTTTATTAGAGCACAAATGATATCCATCAATTGGAAATCAATACTTACTGCTGGGTTCTAATTATAAATTATTGGGAAAATGCAGGTGGTAAATAGGCAAGGCATTTCTTGCTAATAGTTTGGAATAAGATTGGTTTGATTTCCACTCTGAGTTTAGAAAGAATTTTTTTGTTCTTATGTATTTCTTTTTCATTCTAAATTGTTTTATTGTTTTTGTTTTTAAATGGTTTTTTTTTTTTTTTTTTTTTCCTACCAAGGTTTGGTTGACAAAGAAATTGTTTCTCTCTATGAATTGTTGCCTTTTAAATTTTGGAAAGCATTGCTCTACAAATCCAATATGGTGATGTTCACTGGGAAATAATATGTATTTACTTTTTATTGGTACAAAAAGGATAGTGTTTCTGCCTCTCTTCTTTCCTTTTCGTGGACACTTTACCTCCAAATATACAATAATGTGCATGCATTCACCTTTTAAAGTATTTCCTGTATAGAATTTCAATTGCTTTTATTTTTCAAAGTTCCTCATCCTGCATTTATGTCTATATAATAAAGCATTCCTCCTTCCTAAGTATAAAAGTATATGAAAGAATCATACACTCAGCAGAATATCCGGAAACTTCACATAGGGAAAAGAGATTCTTTTCACGTGGGTTTTCTCATTTCTGCACTAAATTCTGCTACTAATATTATTTACAATGCAGTTATTCAAAAATTGGCTTTGTTTGCCTCGTCAGCAGAGAAGGATTCTGCCTCCAGGACTAATTCTTTATACTTAGCATTTGCATTATATCCTGGGAGCTTTCCCTGGTTACCTACTATTGATTCATTCGTGCCTTCAGGCCACTATTCAGTCAGTGGTCTTCTACCATGTACCAACCATGACTATGACAGCCACTGCCCTTATGGTACACTGAGTCTAGTAGGAAAACATGACAACAAAGAATGACACCTATTGTGGTAAGAAGTAAAAAAAAAAAAAAAGTTTGGGAATGTTATGGGAATGCAACATAGAAAGCGCTATATTGAAAGGAAGTCTGTATTCTTTCTACTATGCAAGTTGTAAAAATCAGGGAAGGTGGGGAAATCTAGACCTTACTCTCCAATCTCCCTGGCAGTCTATTAAAAAGAAAGTGGTGAAGACATGAGATAACCAGTGGTCTGTCAATTTGTTGTACTGTGGTGGTTTACATGTTGTCATGCTGAAAGCTATGCTATCAGTATTTCAAGTACTACCAGGCCCAGCATGATGGATAGGTTTCAGTGGATCTTGCAGACTAGACAGTCTAGGAAGAACAGCCTGACTATCTACTTCTGAAAATTAGTCAAAGAAAAGCCAATGAATTGGAATAGAATATAATAGATAACTATACAATAGATGTAGTGCAGATACATGAACCTACTAGGTTGTACCTGGAGCTCTGGTGGCGTGGTGCCTAAGGCATCTGACTGCTAACCAGAAGGCTGGTGGTTCAAATCCACTGGCCATTCCTCAGAAGGAAGATTGAGAAATCTACTTCTGTAGAGATACTACTTCAGAAACCCAAGGAGGGGTCACTATGACTCAGATCTGACTCGATGGCAGTGAGTCTGGTCTTTTTTGATTAGGTTGTAACACTCAAAATACATAATGGTAACTAACAACAGGCTCAGGTACACCAAGTATTGTGAGGATGGTGCAGGACCAGGAAATATTTTGTTCTTTATCACACGGGGTCATCATGGATCTGAGCTGATTCCACAGCAACCAACAACAACA
Organism: Orycteropus afer afer; assembly: GCF_000298275.1. Lineage (NCBI taxonomy): Eukaryota > Metazoa > Chordata > Mammalia > Tubulidentata > Orycteropodidae > Orycteropus > Orycteropus afer. Next base: position 5,008,856 of record NW_006921673.1, on the reverse strand, counting down.
ACAACAACAAATCAAAGATGTGAGAAAGGAAAAAGGACAGAAACTCAGAAAGGTGATCATGCATGAACTCAGGAGATCTGAGATTTAAGGGTTACATCTTAGACCTGAGCTCTGAAGAACTGCAATTAGTCACATGAGTCATTAGACTGTACTGATAATATCCTGAAGTGCAACCAAGGTACCTGAAATCCTCCCTCTCATATGTGGCAAAAGCCTCAAAGAAGACAAAAGGTCTCAAGAAGTTATTAATAATTTGGTATCTTAACTCATGTGCAAATGTTAATTCTACTCAAAGAGTCAAATGTTATAGGTATGTTTAATGTGCATAAAAAAAGAAATTTTAACAGAACAGTTTATCTATTTTCCAGTTTTTGCATGCATACGAGGTGATTAAAAAATACCATAACTTGGATCAGATGCACCTTAGTCCTCAAAGTGACATCTTTGCTAATAACATTTTAAAAAGGTCTTTTGGAGCAGATTTGCCCAATGTAATATGCCATTTGATCTCTTGACTGCTGCTTCCATGAGCAATGATTGTGGATCCAAGTAAAACGAAATCCTTGACAACTTCAAACTTTTCTCCATCTAACATGATGTTGCTCCTTGGTCCAGTTGTGATGATTTTCTTTTGTTTTTGTTGAAGTGTAATGCAAACTGAGGGCTATCATTTCTGATCTTCATCAATAAGTGTTTCAAGTCTTTTCTGTTTCAGCAGTCAAGGTTGTGTCATCTCCATATCACAGGTTTTAATGGTTCTTCTTCTAATCCTCATGCCACATTCTTCTTCACATAGTCTAGTTTCTCAGATTATTTGCTCAGGATACAGATTGAATAAGTATGGGGAAAGGATACAACCCTGATGCACATCTTTCCTGATTTTAAACCACTCAGTATCCCTTTATTTTGTTAGAAAGATTGCCATTTGGCCTGTGTATAAGTTCTGCATGAGCATAATGAAATATTCTGGAATTCTTCAAAATGTTATCTATATTTTGTTATGATCCACACAATCTAATGTGTTTGCATAGTCAATAAAACAAAGGTAGACATCTTTCTGATATTCTCTGCTGCCAGCCAAGGTCTACGTGATATCAGGAATGATATCCCTTACCTGATTCCCTCTTCTGAATCTGGCTTCAACTTCTGGCAGTTTGCTGTTGATGTTCTACTACAGCTGTTTTTGAATTATCTTCAGCAAAATTTTACTTTTGTGTGATATTAATGATATGGTTTGATAATTTCTATGTTCTGTTGGATCATCTTTCTTTGGAATGACACATATATAAATACAATAGCCAGTTGGTAGGTTAGGTAATTTGGTAGCTTGTGTGTGGTGGTTATGTTTGTGTGTCAGCTAGGCTGGGCATAGTTGAGTGGCTGGGTAGCTGGTGGTAGTTATTCCCCATGATGAGACTGGCAATCAATTCCATGGTGGGATCTACCACAAGCAGCTGAGTAGCTGCTTTGGGTATGTGGTCTGCTTCCCATATAAAAGAAGCAGTTTGGGAATGGTCTTTAGCTTATGGCACACTTGGACCCTGCATGTAGCCATATCATTGTTCAGCAGCCAAGCTCTGCCAACCTTGGGAGTTACAATGGACTTGAATAAATGGCCTGCCATGTGGTTTGGTAACATCAGGACTGTGCCTTTTTACTTGTCAACCTTGGGCTTGGCAGCCTCAGCAGCCAGCAGCTGTCTGAGTGAAGAAACGCCTCTAGCTCCAGTTGGCCAGGAACTGGAGGCAGAGCTGAAGCCCAAGGATGAGGGGCTTTCACCCAGCCCCCAGAGCCTGGCACTCTGAACTCAGACTTAAAGCCTCTAAACTGTAAGAGAATAAACTCCTGTTTGTTAAGACCATCCCATTTGTGGTATGTTTCCTGTCAGAACAGCACTAGGTAACCAGAGCACTGTGTATTTACTTGGCTGGGCCTAGTTTTGAGTGGCTGGGTAGCTGGATATAGTTATTCCCCATGATGAGACTGGTAATCAACTCCATGGTGGAATCTGCAGTAAGCAGCTGAGTAGCTGCCTTAAGGATGTGGTCTGCTTCTAGTATATAAGGAAAAGGGTTGAGAAAGGTCTCTGAGCTTTTTGGCACACTTGGACCCTGCATGTAGCTGAGTTTTCATCTCAATGGCCTACCATGTTGTGTGCCAATCTTGGGACTGTTAATGGACTTGAATTAGTGGCCTGCCATGTTGTTTGGTAATCTTGGGACTATGCCATTTTACTTGTTGACCTTGGGTTTGTCAGCCACAGAAGCCAGCAGCCGCCTGAGCTAAGAGATGCCTCTAGCTTTAATGAGCTGAAAACAAGAAGCAGAATAGAAGCCCAAGGTCAAGGTGCTTTCCCCTAACCCTAAGACCTGGCACTTTGAATTTGGACTTCTACCCTCCTAAACTATAAGAGAATAAATCTCTGTTTGTTACAGCTACCTACTTGTGGTATTTTCTGTTAGAGTGGCACTAGAGACCCCAAACAGTAATTGTCTTCCAAATTTCTTGGCATGGAAGAGTGAACACCTCCAGAGCTGCATCCATTTGTTGAAACATTTTCGTTGGTAACCCATCAATTCCTGGAGCCTTGTTTTTCACTAACGCCTTCAGTACAGATTGTGCTTTTTCCTTCAGTGCCATTGTTTCTTGATCATATGTTACCTGATGAAATGGTTGAATGTCAACCAAATCTTTTTGATACAATTACTGTGTATTCCTTCCATCTTCTTGTGATGCTTCCTGTATTGTTATTATTGTGTCCATTGTTGTTGTTGTTAAGTACTGTCAAGTTGGTTCGGACTCATAGCAAACCTATGTACAGCAGAACAAAACACCACCCAGTCCTGTGCCATCCTCACAATCATTCCTATGCTTAAGCCCATTGTTGCTGCCACTGTGTCAATCCATCTTATTGATGGTCTTCCTTTTTTACAATGACCCTCTACGTTACTACTCATGTTCAATATTGCAACTCAAGGCTTGATTTTATCTTCAGTTCTTTCAACTTGAGATACGTTGAGTGTGTTCTTTCCCTTTGGCTTTCTAACTCCAGGTTTTTTGCACATTTTATTTTGATACTTTCCTTTATCTTCTCAATGCATCCTTTGAAAACTCTTGTTCAGCTCTTTTACTTCATAATTTCTTCCATTCACTTTAGTTACTCAAAAGCAGTTTCAGAATCTCTTCTGACATTCATTTTGGTCTTTTCTTCTTTTTTTTTTTTTCCCTGTCTTTTTAATGACCTTTCACTTTCTTTGTGTATGATGTTCTCGATGTCATCCCACAACTCATCAGGTCTTCGATCATTAGTGTTCAATGAGTCAAATCTGTTGCTGAGATGATCTCTGAAATCAGGTGAGATATACTCAAGTTTGTACTTTAACTCTGTGGATTTGTTTTAATTTTCTCCAGCTTCAAATTGAGTTCACATATGAGCAATTGATGGTGTGTTCCACAGGCAACCCTGGCCTTGTTCTGGTGAATGATATTGACTTTCTCCATCATCTTTTCCCACAGATGTAGTTGATTTGATTCCTGTGTATTCCATTGGTGAATGGAATGTCTAGTCCCCATGTATATTGTTGAAAAATGGTATTTACGATACATAAGTCATTGGTCTTGAAAAATTCTGTTACGTGGTCTCTAGCATCATTTCTATCACCAAGGTCATATAGCTATATTTTTCTGTTACTGATTCTTCTTTATTTCCCACTTTCACATACCAATCATTAGTAAATATCAGTGCATCTTGATTGTATGTTTGATCAACTTTAGACTGCAGACGACTGACTGAACAGCGGAAGGATCCAGGTAAGAAAGGGCAGAGAGGTTTTGAACAGCTAAGGGAGACAAACTTGTCTGTCAGTTTGTTGTACTGTGGTGTCTTATGTGTTGCTGTGAAGCTTGAGGTTGTGCTACCGGTGTTTCAAACGCCAGCAGGGTTTCACATGGTGCATAGGTTTCAATGCAGCTTATAGACTGAGACAGACTAGGAAGAAGGAAGAGGCCATCCACTTCTCAAAGAACTGGCCAGGGAAAACCTTATGAATAGCAGAGAAACACTGTCTGACACATTATGCACCCAGAAACTTTCTCCAGTACAATGCAGGAGGAAAAGCCCCTTAGGTCAGAAGGCACTCAAAATACAACTGGAAAAGAGCTGCATCATTAGAATAGAACTAACCTTACTGATATGGATAAAGTAAAGCTTTTGAGACCCCCATTTGCTGATGTGGCATTACTCAAGTTGAGGAGAAACAGCTGCAAACATCTATTAATAATCAGAACATGGAATGTACAAAGTATGAATCTAGGAAAATTGGAAGTTGTCAAAAATGAAATGAAACACATAAAGATTGATATCCTAGACATTAGTGAGCTAAAATGGACAAGTTTGGCCATTTTGAATCAGACAACCGTATGATCTACTATGTCAGGAAAGAGAATGGGAAGAGGAATGGCGTGGCATTCATCATCACAAAGAATGTTTCAGGATCTCTCCTGAAGTACAATGCTGTCAGTGATAGAATAATATCCATATGCCTACAAAGGAGACAAGTTAATACGACTAATATTCAAATATATGCACCAAACACCAAAGCCAAAGATGAGGAAATTGAAGATTTTTATCAACTTCTGCAGTCTGAAGTTGACCAAACATGCAATCAGGATGTGTTAATTATTACTGGTGCCTGGAATGCAAAAGTCGGAAACAAAGAAGAATCACCAGTAGTTGGAAAATTTGGCCTTGGTGACAGAAATAATGCTGGAGATTGTGTGACAGAATTTTGCAAGAACAATGACTTACTCATTGCAAATACTTTTTTTCAACAATACAAATGGTGGCTATACACATGGACGTCACCAGATGGAGAACACAGGATCACATTGATTACATCTGTGTCAAGAGGCGATAGAAAACCTAAATATCTTCAGCCAGAACAAGGCCAGGAGCTGATTGTGGAACAGACCATCAACTGCTCATATGCAAGTTCAACTTGAAGTTGAAGACAATTAAAACAAGTCCATGAGAGCCAAAATATGACCTTGAATATATCCCTCCTGAATTTAGAGACCATTTAAAGAATAGATTTGATGCATTGAACACCAATGACCAAAAACCAGAAGAATTGTGGGATGGCATCAAGAACATCATCTATGAAGAAAGCCAAAGGTCATTAAAAAGAAGGGAAAAGAAGACCAAAATGGATGTCAGAAGTGACTCTGAAACTTGCCCTTGAATGGAGAGTAGCGAAAGCAAATGGAAGAAATGACAAGATAAAAGAGTTGAACAGAAGATTTCAAAGAGCAGCTCAAGCAGACAAGGCCAATTACTATAATGAAATGTGCAAAGACCTGGAGTTAGAAAACCAGAAGGGAAGAGCACACTTGGAATTTCTCATGCTGAAAAAACTGAAGAAAAAAAATTTAAGCCTCAAGTTGCAATATTGAAATCTCTTATGGGCAAAAAATTGAATGATGCAAGAAACATCAAAAGAAGATGGAAGGAATACACAGAATCACTGTACCAAAAAATACTGTTTGATCTTCATCCATTTCAGGAGGTGGCATATGTTCAAGAACCAATGGTATTGAAGGAAGAAGTTGAAGCTTCACTGAAGGAATTGGTGAAAAACAAGTCTCCAGCAATTGACGGAATACCCACTGAGATGTTTCAACAAACAGATGGCCTGCTGGAGACACTCACTCAGCTATGCCAAGAGATGTGGAAGACAGCTACATGGCCAACTACTGGACGATAACCATATTTGTACCCATTCAAAAGAAAAGTAAGCCTATAGAATGTGGAAATTATAGAACAACATCATTAATATTGCATATAAGTAAAATCTTACTGAAGATAATTCAAAAATGGTTGCAGCAGTATATTGACAGAGAACTTCCAGAGGTGCAAGCTAGATTCAGAAGGCGAAGCGGAAGGAGGGATATCATTGCTGATGTCAGATGGATCTTGGCTCAAGACAAAGAATACCAGAAAGATGTTTACTTGTGTTTTATTGACTATGCAAAAGCATTTGATTGTGTGGAACATAACAAATTATGGGTAACATTGGGAAGAATGGGAATTCCAGAACACTTAATTTTAGTCATGAGGAACTTGAACATAGAGCAGGAGGCTGTCATTCGAACAGAACAAGGGGACACTTCATGGTTTACAATCAAGAAGGGAGTGTGTCTGGGTTGTAGCCTTTCACCATACTTATTCAATTCAATCTATATGCTTAGCAAATAATCTAAGAAGCTGGACTATGTGAAGAAGAACATGGCATCAGGATTGCAAGAAGACGCATTAACAACCTGTGATGCACAGATGACACAACTTTGCTTGCTGAAAGTGAGGATGACTTGAAGCATTTACTGATGAAGATGGAAGACTACAGTGTGCAGTATGGATTACATCTCAATATAAAGGAAACAAAAATCCTCACCTATAAGCAGCATCACAATAAATAGAGAAAAGATTGAAGTTGTCAAAGACTTCACATTGCTTGGTTCTACAATTAATGCCAATGGAAGCAGCAGTCAGGACATCAGACAACATATAGCAGTGGGCAAATCAGCTGCAAAGGACCTCCTTCAAGTGCTGAGGAGCAAAAATGTCTCCTTGAGGACTAAGGTGCCCCTGACACAAGCCATGATATTTTCAATTGCCTCATATGCATGAGAAAGCTGGACCATGAATAAGGAATACTGAAGAAGAGTTGATGCTTTTGAATTGTGATGTTGGAGAAGAATGCTGAAAGTACCATAGACTGCTAAAAGAACCAGCAGATCTGTCCTGGAGGAAGTGCTGCCAGAATGCTCCTTTGAAGTGAGACTGGCCAGACTTCGTCTCACCTACTTTGGTTATCATGTCAGAAGGGACCATTCTCTGGAGAAGGATGTCATGCTTGGTAAGGTGGAGGGGAAGGCCCTAAACGAGATGGATTGACATAGTGGCAGCAGCGATGGGCTCAAGTACAGTAAGGATTGTGGAGCTGGCGCAGGATGGGGCAGTGTTTTGTTCTGCTATGCATAGGGTCACTATGAGTTGGAGGCGACTCCATGGCACCTAACAACAAAGACTGCAGAAGTTCTTAAAAATCTTTAATTTCTTCACCTCATGCATTAGTGCTTAGTGCATCAATTCGAATAATAACAGTATTAACGGCTCTTCCTTATAGATATATGGATATGATCCTATCAATGACAGTCTAATACTTCAGTATATATCTTGAAATGTTCTTTATGACAACATATTTGACATCATTCCTTTTCATTTTATTGTGCCCGGCATACTAGACTATATGATTGTCTGATTCAGAATCACCAATATTAGTCCATTTCAGTTCTTTACTGCCTAAGATATAAATCTTTATGCATTCCTTTTCATTTATAACAACTTTCAATTTTACTAGATTCATACTTTGTATATTTCCTGTTCTAATTATTAATGGATGTTTCCAGCTGTTTCTTTTCATTTTGAGTTTTGCCCGATTAGCAAAAGAAGGTAGGAACTGAAAGCTTTACTCCATCCACATCATTAAAGCCCACTCTGCATTGAGGATGCAGCTCTTCCCTAATCGTGTTTAGAGTACCTTATACCCTGAGAGACTTTTCTGGCACTATGTCAGATAATGTTCTGCTGCTATTCATAAGGTTTTCACTGTCCCATTGTTTTAAGAAGGTCCTCCTTCCTAGTCTCTTAGTCTGGATTCTCCACTGCAGGCTGTCCACCATGGGTGATCCTGCTAGTATTTGAGATAGTAGTGGCATAGTTTCAGCATCACAGCAACTTTTAATCCACAATAGTATGACAAAGTATCAGAAGATTGGTGGAAAACATTATCATACAATGTAAATACCCACACATACAAATACACACTGGCATTACATACTACATATGTGTGTGTTTGTATACATACTATACACACAGAGACACATGCATAGGCATTATATACATGCACATTTGGAAACACACATGCAGCCACAGACCTACATATGCAGACACACATGCACAAACACAGAAAGGTAGAATATCATTAAGAAATAACATCATATTCATAATGAAGACTTATGTGTTCATTTTTCTTTCAACATACTTTCACATGCCTTATTCCATTAATACTTAACCAACTTCCCTCTTAATTGATATGCTAAAGATTACTGAAGCTCAAACAGTGCCTATGACTCCAAAGTTCATTTTCATGGTCCATTTTGAAAGCTTTTTCATTATCTAATGTGCTATTCCGTAAATGGGTGGCACTTCCATTGACTTTTACCCAACTGAAAAACAAACCAAATAAGAAATAAAGGTAAAAAGTATAGGGAAATGAAGCTGGAACATAAAGACATATTGCAATGATCAAAGAACCCAAACTACATAGTTTCTTTGGGAACTACTTTGCTAATGTGTGCCGTCAAGTTATTCAAACTCATAGTGACCCTACAGGACAGAGTAGAACAGTACCATAGGATTTCCAAGGCTATAATCTGTATGGATTACACATCTTTCTTCTGCAGAGTCACTGGTAGGTTTGAACACAACTGACCTTTCGGTTCACAGCCAAGTGCTTAAATACTGTGCCACCAGGGATCATTCAGAACCACTTTAGAATGATTTATTTTCCTGAAGGTTACACATTGACATTCTAATTAAAAACCCCAGTGATGGAATATGCCATTTCTGTGATCCATCTCTTTAAGCCATAACCACAGATACTCTACCCTCAATATCTTTATGTGAGAGTCCCAAATCCAAATCCTTCCACAAGGATTTTGTGTTGTGGAAGCATCATTCAAAATGTGATAGAAAGGTATTAAGTGAGAAACTTGAATATTAATCCACACTCATCTCTTACTGATTTCAGAACCACTAGATATGACTCTTGTCTTCTCTAAGTCTCAGTTTCCTCATAAATACATATCATTTCTATCAACCTTTGAGTTTTGTGTATGTATAAATGTGTGTGAATGAAAGTGAAATAACAGGCATGACCACTTGTTTGACCATCATGTACTATAAAAATTCAAAATTGTATTATTACCCAATCATTATCACCATACAGTAATTATCTATTTTTGTTGTATTGTATCAAGTCAATTCTAACTCATAGCGACCTTACAGGACAGAGTAGAACTGCCCCATAGAGTTTCCAAGGTTGTAATCTTTATGGAAGCAGATTGCCACATCTTCTCTTTAGTGGCTGGTGAGTTCAAACAGCTGACCTTTCCATTAGCAGACAAGCCCTAACCACTGTGTCACCACGTCTAAATATGTGGAACTCAATGTAATGTCTATGCCAGAGATAGAAATCATCAGGGTCTAACCCTGCAAAAGTTTACATTCTAAAATATTTACCCTCTGATCAGGTTAATTTCCTCATCTGCAGTATATTTTACTTTTTCTTCCCTCACTCTTTAAGCACATCCTCCAAAAATTCAAAGGGTTTAAGACAAGAGCAATTTCACAAACTCAAGAAGAAACGCTTTCTAGAGCATAGTTTTGTTAAAATGTATATTTGATATGTTTACATAAATAAGCATTCATCTTGTCCAGCAATAGGTGGATTGTATTGTCAGCTTATATATCCCTCCTTTTTTTGTCCTCCACAGTCCATAATTTTGTGGATCATCACATAGTTCTTCCTAATCTGATCTTTAAGAATCATGTCTTTTTTTTCCCCCCTCTGATCAGAGACTCAAGCTTACAAATTGGATGTGGTGGCAGTTTCCCTCCATCTGGTATGTTAGTAAGAGACTTGGCAAATGCAAGGTTTGTATTATTCAGTGGTGAGATTGACAGTCTTGTGGAGTCAGAAATGGATACAGTAGATTCAGCTGCCATGTCAAATCAAATGGGAAGTCTATCATTGTTTATAAGCTAATGGGAATGAGGGTGTCAGCACTGTGGTATTACATTCTTTAGTTGAAATCAAGATAGAAATTTATAACTTTGCCTCAGTATCACTTATCTAGCAGTGAAATGAAATGGTTACTCAGCCTTAAATTGTTCCATTTCTACAATGCCAACAGCAATGACTCTCCAGTCACAGAATTCGCAACTCCCCAATATTTCACATGGACCATCAGAGCTGCTCTGCACCTCAGATGTGTGATGATTAAAGTGGAGCAAGAATGATTTCTGTGAACTACACAATATGTGTTGAATATGTTTATTGGTGAATTATGCAATAAAACTGAGAAAAAACATCAACAACTTTCTCAGGGAGGTATCCGCCTTTGGGAAATATTGCACATACTCATTTAAAGATCCTTTCTACTTTCCCCCAAGTAGGAGTATAAGTTAAAAAGAAAAGAAAGGAAGAAAATCTTAGGAACAATCTTAATAAAGAAGGTAGAAATATGAACAGTGATCTTTATCCACAAATCTCTACGACAGAGTTAACAATACAAACAAGAGAACAAAAGAAAGAAAGGAAGGTGGGAGGGAGAAAGAGGGAAGAAAAGGAAACTAAATGTTCAACAATGTGGGTTGGAGAATATGGTAGAACACACACTGACATTAAAAATACTTACGTTGGGTCCAGGAAGTCTGGTTTCTCTAAGAATTTGAAATTTTTAAAACAGAGCTTCTTAACCTTCATTGTGCATCAGACTCATCTGGGGGAGCTTCTGAATAACTGGACTCACTGCCAGAAAGTCTGATTTAATTGGGCTGGTGTAGCGCTCAGGCATCCCAGTGTCAAAAACTGTATGGATGACGATTCTAGTGTGCTGCTGAAATTGAAAACAATGGGATCCCCTGCCTCTCTTCCCATTACACCCTCTTCTCCCCTCCTCTGTCCTCCTAGTATGGGGCTTGGTCTTGGTCTTCTCTTCTGTACCTGGCTGAAGAGTCAGTGGGCTTTCTTCCTGAGATGGCAGAAGGTAGGATTTGTAGATTTTTTTCAATTTAATTTATATATGTAAATAAAATAAAATAAAAATACTTATAATTAGTTTTAATGAAAAAATTATTAGGACAGAAAACTGTATATATATATATAAACATATTATGCTATCAATTGTATGGAGAAGATCCATATGCATGGAAAAAATACTGGACAGAAAATACACCCAAACATGAGAAATAATTATCATTGATAGTAGAAATATCAGTGATTATTTCTTTTCCTTTAAATATTTTTCTCTTTTCTCATATTTTCTACATTGGTCATATATTACTTTTATATTAAGAAAAAAAAAAAAAAAGATAACTAAACGAAGTTCTTTAAATGGACAAGGATATTGCCTAAGAAACCCAAGAAGGGGTCGCTATGAGTCGGAAATGATTCAACTGCAGTGAGTTTGGTTTTGTTTGGTTATTACAAGGATTAGCTGGTGCAACTTTCTGTATATGGACATGCGTGTCATTATTCATCCTTCTTTATCAAAATACCCTTTAATAAATTTTTTAAAGGAAACATATAATTTGATTTAGTTCTTAAATTTAAAAAATGATTTGAGCAAAAAACAAAAGATGCATTTATTTCTACTTTTCCCAACATTAGGGGTAAAAAGAACCATTTCTTTGCAATGACCCATCTCTTCCTCTGCCCTCTCCCCCTTCTCTGGACTCTGGACTCTGGCTTGGCCCCCAAGCAGCAGACAATCCTGCTGTGCATTGATTGACCCTTGTATTCATTGACCTGAGATGGCCTGGGAATTCCTGACCTATTCTACTTGTTGTATTAATCATCAAAACATTGGATATAAGACATGTTGCTACTGAACTTATTTCACCTATAGAGTTCATTTTGCTTTAATCATTAACTCAGCTTTCCATTTCTTTCCTTTGATCCCCATCAGAAAACTTCTCAAGCCTGTAGTCTGGCATGGAGATTAGCATTGAAGCCTGTTGGTTTAGTTGGCTTCTGTGCTTCATTATTCTTAAGTTATCTAGTGCTGCTTTAACAGAAATACCACAAGTGAGTGGCTTTAACAAGCAGAAGTTTATTTTCTCACAGTTTGGAAGTTAGAAGTCTGAATTTAGAGTGTCAGCCCTAGGGAAAGGTTTTCTCTCTCTGCCAGCTCTGGAGGAATGTCCTTGTCTATTTGAACTTCTACTCAGGGCAATCTTCATATGGCTTGGCATCTCTCTTCTCCCATCTCTGCTCTCCTGGATTGTTTAGCCTCTGTTTTTATACCTCAAAAGAAATTAACTCAATATACACCCTACACTAATGCTTCCTAATTAACATATCAGAGGCAACCAATTCTCATATGAGATTATAACAAGAGGCATAGACATTAGGAATTACAACACATATTTTGGGGGGAACACAATTCAATACATAACAATTATGATCCATGACATAATGACATATGTGATTTGTCCCAGTGCACTCTGAAGTGACTTACTATTGTGGTTCAGCAAGGCAGCAAGAATTTTAGAGAAGCTACATTCTTGTTGATATAATGCTTTTAAAACACCATATTTCCCACTATTTTTGTAGAAAACCCAGCTTACATATGACTAATGCCATCAGTAGATATGTGTGCATGTATGCATATATAGTCACCCTAGTCTAAAGAGAAAATTTTAATTTTTCTCTTATTAGGTAGGAATTGCTTAACATATTTTCAGTTCTGTTTTTGTTTGATGCAATATAGTGTGTGGGAAAGATGAAGCAGGGCAGATGGAATAATAGTTTTATTTAAAATATTGCAGAAATATGTCCGTTGTTGTGTTGTTATGTGCCATTGAGTCGGACCTGACTCACAGCAATCCCTCCTTGGGTTTCTGAAGCAGTATCACTATGGAAGTAGATTGCCCCATCTTCCTTCCGAGGAGTGGCTGGTGGAAATATGTCCTAGATTACATTTTTTGCTTTCTATTTATTATACTTGAATAGCTGTCCCAAAACCATAAATTCTTGTGCAGGAATTAAAGATATGCCATCAATATTTAAGGTAATACCACAGAACTTGACCCTAAAGTTTGCATTTCTTTTGCTCAGGCATGGATCATGAAAGCAAACCAGTCATCTAGACCTCTAATTGATCTAGTTGTGACCTCTAGACAGATCTCTAATGATATGCCACCATTTGCATGATTTTTCCCTTGGATCTGATTTGATGGCATTGAGTTCTTTTCTCACCGAGTTCCAGAGAGGACAATGATTTGATCACCATTCTTTAATCATTCGCCTGTACCATAACTTCTAATTCAGTTTTTTTCTCAGTTGTTTTCTTGTCTTTTGTGTATTTTTCATAAGTGATCACTGCATGAACACAGCACTAAGACTGTACAGATTTATTATTCTTTTTTTCTTATTTGTTTTTTTCTTTTTCATCTTTATTTTATAACTTCAAGTTGAATTCCCTTTAAACTTGAATTATTGAAAAAAAAAACAGAAGAAAAGCAAAATATATCTAAGTCCTTGTTGCATTGGTAACATACCTTTTGTAGCATTGAAATATTCTGGTAAACAGTTCACAGTTTTGGATAATAAAACATTTGTGTAGATATATAAAATAATATATTTTTGTGATTTAATGTCTTACTAGTGTAGAACTAGCTTCTGGTAGTTGGAGTGTTCCTTACCAGTCCCATCTTTATAGACATCAAGAAAATTGGTACATGCTTGTTCAGCTGCTGGATTTAGAGTTGACAATGAAGATGGATAAAATGTGTGGACCAGCCTGTCTATTATCTGTTCACTAATGTGGTTGACTTCCAGGTCCAAAAAAAGAATTCGTATTGGATAGAGAGGGAATTAACTCTATTGTTCAAATAGAAACCAAATCCTGAGAAATATGACCAAGGGAAGGTCATGATTATCTGAAACTTTCTGAAAGATGTACCATTTAATTCCAAATCAACTCAATGGAGAAGTTTTAAGGAGCAAGATACAATGCATTAGAAATCAATGACTAGCAAAATGCAACCTCAGAGAGGAACTAAGTCTGGAAAAGAAGAAAATCTGCCACAATGCCTTAACACTGATCCACAGCCCTTGAGAAGGGGTCCACACAGTTTTACAGTGTTTACAGCAGGGTTTAAAGCAGTGGCATGGAACCAGATAGCTTGGGTCCAAATCCAGTCTCTGTCGCTTACTCTGAGAAGGTGAAAAAGTGATTTAACCTGTCTTAGGCTCGGGGGTCAACTTTTTTTTTTTTTTTATTGTGATTTGGGTGAAAGTTTACAGAGAAAATCATTTCCCATACAGTAGTTCATACACATTTTATTTCGTGACATTAACTGTAATTCCACACAATGTAACAGCTCTCTTCCCACTTCCTCCCTGTATCTCTTCCCTGTATCTTTCCCTCCCATGCACTCCCACCCTCCAAGTTGTCTCCCTGTGCAAACATTGCCCTTCTGTTCTCCCACAAGTGATGGCTCCAAGAAGCTTATCTACATGATGTAAATGTTTAACCCATATGCCTGTCTATTGTTTAGCTGGAAGCCACTGGAGTAAGTTCAATTCCAGACCTGAAGGGTAACTAGGGACCATAATCTCAGGGGTCTCACCAGGCTCTATCAGACCAGCAAAGCTGGTCCTTTTTTATGATTTTGAGTTCTGTTCCACATTGTTCTCCCACTCTATCCAGGATCTCCTGCCCTGATTCCCCTCGGAGTGGTTGACAGTGGTAGCCAGGTGCCATCTAGTTCTTCTGGTCTAATGGTCATATGGGCTGAGCATTGTATGGTCTACCGGTCCCTTGGATTAATTGTTTCCAAGTGACTTTGGTTTTCTTGATTCTTCTTTGCTATGGATGAGGAGAGCCCCATCGTTGCATCCAGGTATCTGCTTGCAAGCTTTTAAGACCCTAGTCACTACTCACCAAAGTAGGATATAGAACAATGTTTTTGTGTAGTACATTATGTCAGGGTCACCATTTGTAAAAAGAGGCTAATAATCTCCTGTCTCCTAGGGCTGTGGAGGTTAAATTAATATATGTAAAATACATCGACCAATACCTAGTACATAAGTACCTGAAAATTACTGTTGACTCTTTCAGTTTGGATAAAATTTCACGACTCAAACATATCATTGGTTTTATTGTTAGTGGAAAAAAAAAAAAGAATTTTATCGTAATTGTGATTTTAATAAATATTGCTCTCAGCTGACAAAGTTGATTTCTAATAACATATATTTTCTGTTTTAAGTGGTATAATCATTTTGACTTCAGTACTTGAAATCTTTTACAAAGCAAATGAGTCATAAAGAACTGCTATGAGAAACCAAATGTAAAGGTGCTACTAAGCTATTATGTAAGGAGCTCTGGTGATGCAGTGCCTAAGACATTTGACTGCTAACCAAGAGGTTGGCAGGTCAAACCTACCAGCCATTAGGTGGAAGGAAGATGGGCAATCTATTTCCATAAAGATTTACCACCTTTGAAGCACAGTGGAGGTCACTATGAGTTGGAATCGACTCGATGGCAGTGAGTAATCTATAACGTAAAACACTTTATGCAGGTGAAATCAATGGTGCTATTGAGGAAAGAAACCTTGCCAATTCTCCTTAGTGAACAAATACCTTCTTAGGATTGGCAGACAATACAAATAGGCTTTTATTTTCAACTCCCCGAAATAAAAAGCTGGCAGACCAAGTTTTGTGGGTCTTAAAGGGAAAGATTTTGAGGGCAGGAGGAAGCATATTTAGAGAATGACCAAGGAAATCACCAACAGCAATGTAGAATGGAAAATTGGGTGACTGGAAATACTTTAGTCCAAAAGCAAAGAAATATAATTATAGTGGGCAGAGCATGCAATAATAAAAGGACTTTCTTTCACCAGAAAAAAGAGGAGTTTGAGTAGAAACTGTTCAGAGGTAATTTACCTCCAACAAAAATTTGTAATCTGTAAAACTTCAACAGTCTTTTCAAATGGCACAGGTGCTCTAAGATCTATGCAAAGGAAATGTTCTTATGAAATTGTGTTGCAAAAAAATGCTACATTAAAAATATTTTTCCTATGAGAACTAATAATGAAGGTACAATGCTATTGGTATTCAAATCACATTCAAGAGACATGATAAGATATTATAGCCTATATTCATGAAATGTTGTATATACATTCAAATACATAGCATGAGTGGTGCAGTTGTTGGAAGGCAAAGTGCTCAAATGTATCAACAGAACCACGAGAACACAGAGGCTTTACCTTCCCAACACCTTTGGAGGTGGTTGCTCTCTTAGGCTTTGTTTCCTAGTTGGACTACTGGAATGTGTTGACTACTTCAGATGGATGGTCATCTACTGCTAACTCTCCAGCAGGTAATGCAACAAAGTAAACTTTGCAGTTCAAATGAGCACAAACTTGTTGTTATTGTTGTTATTTGCCGTCGAGTCGGCCCCGACTCATAGCGACCCCTCCTTGGGTTTCCGAGGCAGTATCACTACGGAAGTAGGATTGCCCAACCT
>NW_006921673.1:4983024-4992379 GCF_000298275.1 Orycteropus afer afer | reverse complement strand
CCAGCCTTCTGGTTAGCAGTCAAGTGCCTTAGGCACTATGCTACCAGAGCTCCTGAGCACAAACTAGACACAAATTAAATATTTGAGAAAAATGAAGTAGCTGAAAAACATTAGTTGGTTATTAATGTAGCAGAACAAATTTTATCAACATAAATTCAAGCGTGCAGAAGTGTAACTTCATTAATTTTCTACAACTTGATTTCTCTTTACTCTTTATTTTCTACTCTAAAAAAAATTACAGAAAACATAAGATTGCCAGTTCAATATAATCTTGGTCACTTCCAGATATTTTTCTCAGTCTTTATCTGAGTCAAGATGGCGACATTTGTGCCTCCATGAAAAATAACAATTAAAGCCTTTTATTACACAGTTACTATATATATCAGACATCACTCCAAACACTTTAAAAGTGTTTTCTCTTTTCATTTTCACATCTACAGCAATCTTATAAAGTAGGTACTATTTTTATTATTCATATTTTCTAGTTTAGGAAATGGAAGCAAACAGGAGTTAAATAACATGCCTAGGACTAAATTCATCCTTGTCTGGGTAACACCACCTGATGATAGCAAGCCTATATTTCAGAGAATATCTGAAAGTCAAATTACTTATTTCTTCTGATTTCTTCTTGTGTTCAATGGCAAAGTTTAGAAAGATATGATAATAATAATCTTTTAATCGATGTACATCTTCATTCTATAAAGTATCTTTATTGTTATTGTTGTTGTTGTTGTTTGCTGCAGATATCTTTATAGGCATTTATAAAGCAAAAATTATTATCTATGGAGATAAGGATAAGGAACTTCAGGCTCAAAGAATTTAAGTGTCTTGTCCAATAAAACTGCCATTTGGGAGGTCCCCAAAACCACTCTCCAGTTCCATAATTCACAGGAAGGGCTCACAGAATTCAGAAAAACCATTATACTCAGAGTTATGGCTTACTACAGGGAAAGGATACACATTAAAATTATCAAAGCAAAAAAGTGCATACGGCAGGGTCCAGATGAGATCCAGGCATGGGCTTCCAGTAGAATCTTGTGGACAGTGCTTAATTCTCCCAGTATCTATGTGTAGTAGTAACATGTACTAAGTATTGCCAACAGTGAAGTTCACCCAAGCCTTGGTGTCTAGGATTTTTATTGGAGGTTGATCACGCATACTAAGGTCACTTGCATTTGGGACCTTAGTCTCCAACCCCGCCAAATGTTAAGCTGATTCCCTTTGACCAAAGGGAACAATGACACTATTATCAGACAGATATGCCAAGGGCTTAGAGGTTACCTTATAAAATCTGAACAAGGGCCAAACCTTTCTTTGAGCAAGGTTAATCCTTTACTGTACAGTGACACAGCAATTTCTTTGGCCAAATTTACCTCTTAGGATACCAAGTTTAACGCCTTTCTGCAACTGTATCATCATCAATAGTAAAAGCTTCGATTTATTGCTGGTCTACTATTTTCCATGAATTTATAAAGTATCAGTTAATAAGTTTTGGGTTGAAATTAACAACAGAAATAAAAAACTCTCTTACGTGGGTTTAAATTAGGCTCAATTCACTATTATAGTTGAAAATCAAGAGGAATGTTAAGCTTCAAAGCTATGGTTTGGCTCTTCTTCCTTGTCTTCGTCATCTTGTGTTCTTTTATTTTTCCTTCCCTTTACTTTCTTTCAAGGAGCTCTTGTGGTATAGTGCTTAAAGCATTTGGCCACTAACCAAAAGATCAGTGGTTCAAACCCACCAGCCACTCCACAGAAGAAAGATGGGGTAGTTGGTTTTTCTGTAAAGATTTACAGTCTTAGAAAGCCAGTGCAGGTTGCTATGAGTCATAATTGACTCAGTGCCAGTGACTTTGGTTTAGTTTGGTTTCCTTTCTTTCTGTTTTTGCATAATTCAGCCCCAAAGCCAATAGATAGAGCTCAAGCAAAGTAGACATCTGTGTGAAAAAAGGAGGAAGGGGGCTGTGGCAGTCTAAAGTAGAGTGTTAAAGCCTAAGCACGGTGATAAATGTGTCCATAGGATGTAGTGGAATAGCCTGGGGTGGAGTGTTGGAACTTGAGCAAGGTGAAGAGGGTATCTATATGGACATTATGCACCACTTGTAGGATATAATGAGATGAACACAGCATCACTTCTGTGACACTCTTGACAATCATGAGCAAACATCAGACAAAATTAAACGAAGGGATGTTCCATGGGCATCCCTGACATGTAATCTTCTAAAGTGTCAAGAGCATGAAAGTAAAGGAAGAAAATTGAGGAATTGTTCTAGATTGAAAGAGACACAGAAATAAGATAAACAAATGCAATGCGAAATTCCAGACTGTATTATTTTACTATAAAAGTCATTGTTGCAATAGTTGCAAAACTTTAATGAGATTTTAGAATAAGATAAAAGTAATGAATCAATGTTAGTTACCTAATTTTTACAGTTCTATTTTGGTTATGCTGGAAAATATCCTTGTTTGTAGAAAATGAATTCTAAAACATTAAAGGGTAACGGATAATTATGTTCAGAACTTACTCTTAAATTCTTGAGGAATAAAAAGGTCTTTGTACTATCATATTTGCCCCACCCAAAAAAAAATCAACTTAGTAGCTTGATGATGTCACTAAAGATCCGCTTTCTGTCTATTCTGCTTTCCATTATGTCCATTTCATTGTAAGTCTTGTTCTACTTCATAGTCACAAAATGACTGTGATGAGAGAGAAGAGGAGCAGGAGGAAGAAAAATTGATTCCAGAAACTCTGTAGGAAGAATTGGAAATTTAGGAAGCCTTTTTCCCATAAATCTCCAGAAAACATTTTCTCCAATCTCATTGGCCTAAATTGGGCCATGTGCTGTTTTCTAAGCTATTAATCATGTGCATAGAATGGTTCCACATTTAGTAGCTTTGGCTTAACCACTCACTGCTTTTCCCAAAGTGCATGGACTGCACAAGGAAGGGTGGTTTAAATAATAGATGATTGAAAATTCAGGTAATTATCAGAAGATGGGGCAATAGGATGTTGGGCAGCATTGATAACAGCCACACTGAAAGCCAAGAGACCATCCTAATGAGCATGGTTCTAGAGCCAGCCTATCTAGAAAAACTTTGGTTATGTTCATTTTATGATTTTATGCTATTTCTTTCATCTCTCTTTGCCCTAATCTACCCATTTATGAAATGAAGATAATAGTATTACCTATCTCACAGGATTATTGTGAGAATTCAAAGAATTAGCAAATGTACAGCACTCAGAACAGTGCCTGGTACATAGTAAGCATTTAAAAAATGTTGACTATTATTCTTATTTCATTTAATTTTTACATCATCTCATTTTACAAATAGAGTTATTTAAAAATAATTGTTGTATGTTTACTATATACCAAGCTTTGCAGTGAGAGTGCAATGATGATCTAGAAAGAAAAAGTAAATTAGACCTAATAGTGGAATTCTCCAGTTTTTATCATATCTTTCCAGAACACTTACTGGCAGAGTGGGAAAATGGTCTTTACAGAATATATCACATTTTTGTGTTATTCATCCACTCCCCAGCCTAGTGTTTCTTTCCTTACCTCCTTT
This sequence comes from Orycteropus afer afer, assembly GCF_000298275.1. Taxonomy (NCBI): domain Eukaryota; kingdom Metazoa; phylum Chordata; class Mammalia; order Tubulidentata; family Orycteropodidae; genus Orycteropus; species Orycteropus afer. Next base: position 4,988,815 of record NW_006921673.1, on the reverse strand, counting down.
ATCACTTTCTTTCTTTTTCATGCTCTTACGTATCCTTTTCCTTTTTTTTGCTCTTTCTGTATAAGCATCTACCTTTAATTTTTTTCTCTGCCTTTGCCTGGCAGTGGCCCTAGAGGCATCACCTGTCCTGCTGCTGGGGGCTAAAGCATTTGCTGAATCTCTGTTCTGGTGATAGGGCATCAGAAGGAATTTCTGACTAGTTGTGATTATTAAGGATCATGTGGACTCTCTCACCATGGTGTTAACTGAATGATTTGACCCTTGCCCTCTGAGCTATTGCTTTTGTCTCCTGCAGACCTTTGTCTACAGTTTCAATTGAAAAGTTATCCTTCCACTGAAGTCCATCTCTGGGGAAAGCTTTCCCATTCGCTGTTGGATTCTGCAATACCCTTTCCTAGCCCACAGGTCTTTCTCCCAATCTGCCGTTCTCTGGCCATCCAAGCCCCTCAGCTCAAGAGTTGCGCCCTCATGCCCTGAATCAGTTCGTTTATCCTGATCCTGCCCTCCAACTCAAACATACTAGTCCTACATCTTACTCTCCTAGGACCATTTTGTCTATTAGGGAATGGTTAGCTGATCTGAGAAACTAATCTATTTTGAAAAGTAATACTTAAAAATCGTGTTTCTCTCTGCACCACCCCCCGCCACCAATGCTCAATATTCTTCCTGGAATTTTATTCCTAAATCACAGATAATACTTTTATTTAGCAGTACCATGTGTCAGGCTTTTATTTTTTAAGTATTTTATATCACCTTATTTAAGCTTCGAGCTCTGGTTGTTGTTGTTGTTATTTGCCGTGGAGTCGGCCCCGACTCATAGCGATCCCTCCTTGGGTTTCCGAGGCAGTATCACTACCGAAGTAGGATTGCCCAACCTTCCTTCCGAGGAGTGGCTGGTGGGTTTGAACCGCCAGCCTTCTGGTTAGCAGTCAAGTGCCTTAGGCACTATGCTACCAGAGCTCCTTTGAGCTCTGGTAGCACAGTGCTTAAGGCATCTGACCCCTAACCAGAAGGTTGATGGTTCAAACCCACCAGCCACTCTTCAGAAGCAAGACTGGGTAATCTATTTTCATAAAGATTTGCCACCTCGGAAACCCAATGGGGGTTGTTATGAGTCAGAATCAACTCAATGGCAATGTTTTTTTTTTTTTTAATTTAATCTTCATAACAACCCTGTAAGTTGGTGTTATTTGTATCAACGTCATTTCACAGATGAGGAAATTGAGTCACAAAAAGTTTACATAATTCATCCCAAGTCACACAGAATAGGTGACAGAGTCAGGATTTGCTTCCAGGCACTTTGGCCCCAGATTCTCTGCTCTTCCAAAAACTACTTGCTCCTCATCAAGTCTGCCACTTCTGTCTGATGGGATTGTGTTCTTTGACAATTTAAACACTTTCAAAGTCTATATGGTACAGCTGAATCCACTCATTAAATAAACCCTTCATACTCTGGCCCCAAATTACCTCTCAGGAATTGTCCTCCATTTATCCATCCCATATACCAATGTTTGAAATGTCCATTCCTTTGACATAATACATAATCTTGTAATTCTGCCTTTGATGATATTGTTATCTCTACATGAATGCCTTTTCCCATTCTCTTTGACTAGAAAACCTTTCCTCATCTTTCAAATCCTATCTGAGAAGTCTTGCCATCTTTGAAGCCATTTTCCAGAAAAATAATTAAGTATTCATCTTTGCTTCCTCCCTAAAATTTTATAAAGTATATGGCAGTATCCCAACTAGCTTAGGGAAAAAAAGAGAGTTTTAGATACCTGTCTAGGTTCTCCAGTGCTCCTATAACAGAAATACCCTCAAGCAAATGGATGGCTTAACAAACAGATTTATTCTCTTATAGTTTAGGAGGTTAGAAGTCCAAGTTCAAAATCGTGGCTGTAGGGGCTGGGTGAAGGCCCCTCAACCTTGGGCTTCAGCTCTGCCTCCAGTTCCAGGCCCACTAGAGTTGGCAACTTTTTCTGATTCATGCAGCTGCTGGCTGCTGAGGCTGACAATCCCAAAATTAGCAGGTAAAATGGCACAATCCCAAGATCAAGCAAGAGCAGTCCAGTAGTTCAAGTCCAAGAACAGTCCTGAGATCAGCAGGCAATATGGCAGGCCACTGAGATGAAGAGTTGGCCAAATGTGGGATTCAGATGTACCAAAAGCTAGAGACCTTTCTCAAAGCTTTCCCATATATACTGGAAGCAAGACACACTCTAAAGACAACTAATTAGCTGCTCACAGCAGATTCCACCAGGAGTTGATTTCAATTTCATCATGAGAAATACTGCATCCAGTGTCCCAGCCAAGTTAGCACACAACCTTAACTACCGCAGTACCCTAGGTTCAAAATCTGTAATCAAGATGTTGATGCTCTCTTTTTATCTCTCTACCTATGTCTGTTTCTGTTTCTTCCTCAAAAAGCTCTCTCCTTATAGCAGGCCTGTGACTGTGGTCAGCCAAGGACTTACATTCCATTAGCATTGGAATTTTGCTAAAAAGAAAGCCTCTTCTCTAATAGTTTTGATAGATATTTCACAGAGAGCACCCAATAGCTTGACTTTGATCATGTGTTCAACCCTAAGCCAGTCACTGTGATTAAGAAAAAGAAGAAATTTGGCACTGAGCAACCTGGATTTTATGGTGACCCTGTCATGGAAGAGGATGCAATGCAGTAAATAAATGAAATGGTTACCATTCAGGAAACAGGATTCTTTCTTAGAAGGAAGGAATAATAGGGCAGAGATAGATGGCATCCTTGTAACACACTCCCCCCAATCCCTTTACAACAGAGACCCCAAAAAACTGAGTGAAACAGAGACAAAGAATGATCCTGGAATTCTGAGCACCAAATGAGAGGATAAAGAATTAGATTGAGTGCTGATTGGAAAGGGAGACAGAGTGAAGTCAGGGAATTGGAAGAGAAAAAAGCCAGGACTGGCTGAAGTGTTATCATTTTAAGCAAAGAGGCATCAGATGCAGACAAGGAGAAAACAACTTCACAGGATCCAAAGTGCGATAAAATCACAGTAAAGACAGATCAAGAGAAATTCAAGGTGAGCACAAGATGTATGGGAACTGGGAGAGGAATATGCAGGGAAGCAGGTCAGAGTTATAGTGGCACAGATGGCTACAGAGTGAAGAGAGAGCTAGAGAAAGGGAATGAAATAACTCACCACCAGCAGAAACTAAAAAGGAGTGCTGGTGTCACTTCGGAAACCCTATGGGGTCGTCATGATTCAGCATCAACTTGACAGTAGAAGGTTTGGTTTCTCAGTAGGCACTAGTTGTTAGGGCTGAGGACCTATGCAAGGGGAAAAGCTTGTGTCTGGAGAAGGTAGGCTCAGGACAACCTCTTGATCAACTGAATCTAGGTAAGAGCTAGATAAATGGCTGCATGTGCCCAAAAGGGCACCAGATCCATGATAGTGAATAACGACCGGAGAACTACAATCTCCACTCCAGCAAACACAAACTTTCCCAGCACCTAGGAGTAAAAACTTTTTCTGCCCCCACTAATTTGGTGGCTAGTGAAGCCCTGCCCTCACCTGCTGAGATGCTTAGCCACCACCATGACAGCCAAACCACTCCCAGCAACTCTTCTTCAGCAGACAAAGTCAGGAGCTGAAGCTTCCTAGCCTGGTACCTGAGGCACTGGCACATCTTTTTCACACTGAACACAAGAGGCATACATCTGCAGCTTCCTCTCTCAGAAGTACTCACTCACACAAGGCACTTCACACCTCTGTAAGGGGAAAGGCCTGTGTTGGAGCAGTTAGAGAAGATTGTCTGAGAGCCACCTTTCACCTGAGTGGTGGCAGGAGTCAGAAAAAATGGCTTCATGTGCCCAGACTGGTGCCAGACCTATGCCAGTGAATCATGACTGGTGAGCTACACTCTCCATTCCAAAAATTACAGCTTCTCTACAATTAAGGGAAAACTCTTTTCCACTAAAACCAAGCCAGTGGCTAGGGAAGTCCCACCCTGGTCCCCTGACAACAATCTCTACAACCTAGCCACCCTCTGCAACCTGCTCTAAACATACAGACTCAGAAGTTGTTGTTCTCCCTTCCTGTGCTTGTGTCACTGGCTGATATTTCTCACCCTAAGAACCAGAGGATAAGGATCTCTGGTTGTATGATAGTTAAGGTCTTTGGCTGATAACCAAAAGGTCAGTGGTTCAAAACTACCAGTTGTTCTGCAAAAGAAAGATGGGGCATCTGCTTCCATAAAGATGTAAAGCCTTGGAAACCCAGTATGGGTTGCTGTGAGTTGGAATCCACTTTCGACTCATTAGCAGTGGTTCCTTGCCCCCGCCCCCCACACACACACCAAAGCACAAGAGGCACACAGCTGCAACCTTCTCTCTTGGAGGTGCCCGCTCACTCCAGGCTCCTTTCATCTCCATGGGCACATGCCCTAGAGGCTCAGTGGTTTCCACAGTAACTGCCAGCTCCAGGCCTGTCAGCTGACCACAACTACAAAAGTTCCTCCTCCGAAGCTTCCTTTCTTCACCTTATTTTCGTCCTTTTATTTCTCCAGATTTTTCATCCTTTTATCTGTTCATTTCTCCCTCTTCCTCTTCTTTCATTATTTCCAATCTTTCTTCTTGTCTAGCCCTATTTTCTTTTTCTCTGTTATTTACCTTTTATTATTATTATTATTATTATTATTATTATTATTATTATTATTTTGTTTCTTTTCTTTCTTCTTATCTTTGGGTTTTATTTTTTCCTGTCCCATCCAATGGGAGGAGGACATTAACTCTCCACTAGTCATCCACATCTACTGCACTGACATCATCCAATGGATGAACACCACTGGCAACTCCTGTACCACTGGGTAAATAAAAGACAGTGAGCAACATCTATTCACCAGAACTGCAGCTTCTCTTCATGACTGTTCTAGTTACCTAGTTGCACTCTGACAAGAATATACCACAAATGGGATGGCTTAAACAAATAGGAGTTTGTTCTCTTACAGTTAAAAGGCTTTAAGTCCAAGTTCAAAGTGCCAGGCTCTAGGGGCTTGGTGAAAGCCCCTCAACCTTGGGTTTCAGCTCTGCCTCCTGCTCCCAGCCAACTGAAGCTAGAGGTTTTTCTTCACTCAGACAGCTGTTAGCTGCTGAGGCTGACAAGCCCAAGGTTGACAAGTAAAAAGGCACAGCCCAGATGTTACCAAACTACATGGCAGGACATTAATTCAAGTCTGTTGAAAGTCCTAAGGTCAGCAGAGCATGTCAGGTTGCTGAACAATGACATGGCTACATGCAAGGTTCAAGCGTGCCATAAGCTAGAGACCATTCCCAAACCTGTTTCTTATACATGGGAAGCAAACCATATAACCAAAGCAGCTAGTCAGCTTCTCCAATAGATCCCATAATGGAGTTAATTACCAGTCTCGCCGTGGGGAATAACTACATTCAGCTGCCCAGCCACTCAACCAGGCTGAGACAAGTTGACATGCAAACTCAACTAAACAGAGACCTGCACCACATTCCAAAAATTTTTCCACCAACCCCAGACACAGCTGGGAAGTGCCTTAGTATTGCCACAGTAGCAAAAAAAGAAGCACACCTCTCCCACCCATCTGGACATGTTGAACCAAAGCAAAGCAAAAGACTAAGGTAAAACAAAGCAACACAAAACCAATAAATAAAACAAAAATTTTAAAATGTCTCAGATACAACAGACAACTTCAATTCAAAGGAAGAAACAGGATAAGATAGTGAAATTAGTGACCAAAATAAAGAAATGAGAAAACTTTCTGAGGAAAAACAGGTAAATAG
>NW_006921673.1:4972380-4982710 GCF_000298275.1 Orycteropus afer afer | reverse complement strand
TATTTATATTTATATATGTGTGTGTATGTATATATGTGCGCACACACGCACACACATACATATATATAGTGTTCCAAGAGCTCAAAGAAACCATAAACAGAAGCAAGGAAAAGAGATACAATACACTTGAAGAATTCAAGAAAACAATACAAGGCCAAAATGACAAAACAAGTAGAAAATTAGAAATAATAATAAAAAACTCCACCTTAGAAATCCAAAAGATTACCAAAAAAATTACAGAGTTAGATAACACACTGAAGGAGAAAAGAGTAGCACTGAATAGGGTGATGAATGCATTAGCCAGTTAGAAAACAAATCCTTTGACACCAGCTTGTATGAGCAAGATCAGAAAAAAAAAATATGAAGAAAATGTAAGAGTACTATGGGATAGTATCAAGGCAAATTACCTGAGCCAAGGGAAGATGCTGTCATACCTGAAACCTGCATGTTTAATCCTTCTACCAACTTAATCCCTGAATAACTAGGTAAAGCAGATAGAAACAATGACACAGGAATTGTGAGCAAATAAGAAGTATCAGTATCAGATTTAGTGAAGGCAGAGAAAAAGAACAGATTAAACAGCTGGGAAAAATAAATGAATTCACCTAGCCAGCAGAGATGGATAGGAGAGGACTCATTAGAAATACAAAAGATGTCAGTGGAGGGAAGGGAGGGGGGAAGGAACCCACAGAGGCATTGAGGACTAAGAATACCCACACTGAAAGTTTTGGGCAGTGACCTTGGGCCCTAAATGGGTATGATAATCTTACTGGGAAGCAGATCAGTACTCCACTTGGCTTGCCTGCCACAGAGTCCAGAAAGGAGTGGGGGAAAGGGAGAAACTCTCTGAGGAAGTGGAGCCATGGAGTTAGTGCACAGCAGTGGGTTGGGGTTCAACTCAGCACAGAGTGGACCAGGGTACTGGGTTTTTGTGGCTTCTCAATCCAAGTGGAAAGTAGTGGCCCTCTACCCACTGGGACTCTGTAGATTTTGAATTATGGGTCTTCGATTGACAGTTGGATGTCATCATTAGTAGACATCTCAGAAAAACATAAAATACCCTGCCTTTGCCTGCATCGCTGACTGAATGATCTCCCCCCAAGAATGAAAGACTCTTTCTACCATTCTGTCCAGGGTCTGGCCTCTGAAACCTGGGTTTTTTTGTTTGTTTGTTCTTTTTCTTTTCTTTCTTCTTTTTATCCCTTGCCATATCCATTAGAAGGAACGCTTGGAATCTCCACCAGGCAACAGGAGTTATTACACTGAACACCATACCCACAAGACAAGTAACATCAATAGCTCCTGTCTCACAGAATCAATGACAGATGGGGGACAAAACCTCCTCATCCCAACTACAGATCCTCTTCATGATGAACAGAGACCTGTACCCACACCACCACCAGTGATTCAACCAACACAGAGAGAGCTGGTGAGTGACCCAGTACAGCCTACTTAATAACCAAAAAAGTACACCTGCTCCACACTTTCAGATATAGTAGAACATAAAATCAGGGCAATATGAATCAATACATAACTAACAATTAAAGATAACAACTTCAAAATGTCTAGGAAACAACAGACCACCTCAAATCAAACAAAGAAAAAAAAAAATAGGACAAGACAATAGAAATAAAACCCAGGGTAAAGAATTATCTTTCATGGAAGAAGAACAAGTAACAGAACTATCTGAGAAGGAATGTAGAAGGTATATATATATATACATATATATATATATGTAACTCTCCAAGAGCTCAAGGAAACCATAAATAGAAGCAAAGAGAAGAAAAATAGTACCCTGAAAGAATTCAGGAAAATTATTCAAGAACAAAATAACAAGATAAATACACAATTAAAACTCATACAAAAATAGCAATTAGAAATCAAGAAGATGAACAGTAAAATTACAGAGATAGACAACACAGTGGAAGGACAAAAGAGTGGACTAGAACTCACTAAAGAATGCATTTCCCAACTAGAAGACAAATCCTTTGACATCAACCTGTATGAAGAAAAATCAGCACAAAGATTTAAGAGAAATGAAGAGAACCTAAGAGGTACATGGGAGGACATGAAAAGAAACAACATATGCCTGAACAGAATACAAGAACAAGAGAATGTTAAATAAATAAATAAATAAATAAAACCTGAGAAAATTGTTGAACACTTGTTAGCAGAAAATTTCCCCCATATCATGAAGGAAGAAAAGATATGCATCCAAGAAGCTCAATGAACCCCATACAGGATAGATCTCAAAAGAAAGTCACCAAGACGTATCATAATCAAACTCTCCAAAACCAAAGACAAAGAAAGAATTTCAGAGAAGCTCAAGAAAAATTAAGTGTCACGTAAAATAGACAACCAATAAGACTAAGCTAGGATTTTTCAGCAGAAACTATGTAGGCAAGAAGGCAATGGGATGGCATATATAGAACTTTGAAGGAAAAGAACGTCCAAAGAAGAATTCTATATCTAGCCCAATTGTCCTTCAATTATAAGGGTGAAATCAAGACATTATCAGGCAAACTGAAGTTAAGGGAAATTGTGAAAACCAGACCAACTCTACAAGAAATGCTAAAGGGAGTCCTTCCAATAGAGAACCCACAACAGAGAAAAACAAATTAAAATCAAGACACTCGATATCACCACTTAGAAACTAAATCGGAAATATATGGTCAAAATAAGCTCATAAAATAATGTACACAGAGAAATAAGAGAGTCAATCTGCAGACAACACCAGCAGCAAAGTAAATGGAGGGAATAAAAGCTTTAATGACAAAACTTCCAAATGAAGAGGACAACAGGACAATATCTTTATAGAACTGACTGTTCTGAACTAAGAGAGATAAGAGTTTACATGAGGGTAACCACAAAGAAAATTAACAATCCTCCTAAGAAAACTTAGAAAGAAGAAAAACACATGGGCTTAGTAAGTACAAAAAACAACAATAACAAAGAAAAGAGAAGAAACACTTGGTAACAAAAAGAGCTAAGCACAGAGAAACATTTGGAATAAGGAAATAACAAACAACACAATGAAAAACATGATAGAATGACAGCAATAAATTCATACCTATCACTAATTACAGGAACTCTGGTAGCATAGTGCCTAAGGCACTTGACTGCTAACCAGAAGGCTGGCGGTTCAAACCCAGCAGCCACTCCTTGGAAGGAAGATGGGGCAATCTACTTCCATAGTGATACTGCCTTGGAAACCCAAGGAGGGGTCGCTATGAGTTGGGTCTGACTCAACAGCACATGACAACAACAACAACATTGCTAATTACACTCAATATGAATGGACTAAATGCACCAGTCAAGAGACAGAGAGTGGCAGACTGAATAAGAAAGGATGACCCATTGGTATGCGCCTATAGGAGAGTCACCTTAGACACAAAGATAAAAACTAATTAAAAATTAAGAGATGGAAGAAAATATATCAAGCTAATGCTCTGGTAGCATAGTGGCTAAGACACTTGCCTGCTAACCAGACAGCTGGCGGTTCAAACCCACCAGCCACTCCTCGGAAGGAAGGTTGGGCAATCCTACTTCCGTAGTGATACTGCCTCGGAAACCCAAGGAGGGGTCACTATGAGTCAGGGCCGACTCGATGGCACATAACAACAACAACAATGGCAACCAAAAGGAGCAGGAGTGGCAATATTAATTTCTTATAAAATAGACTTCAAGGTGAAAAACAGCATAATGGTCAAAGAAGGACACTATATGATGTTAAAAGTATCAATTGACCTAGAAGATATTACCATAATAAATATTTGCATACCCAATGAATGTGCTCCAAAATACGTAATGCAAATATTAACTGAATTGAAAGGAAAAATAGACAACTTACAATAGCAGTAGGAAACTTTAACATGCCACTTTGAAGAAGGGACAGAACAACTAGAAGAAAAACAAAGATACAGAAGAACTCAACAACATAATCAACCAACTTGATCTCATAGACATATATAGAGCACTCCAGGCAACAAAACACAATATACATTCTTCTCCACTGCACGTGGATCATTCTCCAGAATAGACCATATGTTAGGACACAAAACAAGCCTCAACAAATTAAAAAAAACATCAAAATACTACAGAGCATCTTCTTGTACCACAATGCTATAAAATTAGAAACCAATAATAGGACGATCAAAGAAAAAATATAAAATATGTGGAAAATGAATAATACGCTGCTCAAAAACTACTGGCTAATAGAAGAAATAAAGTGTGAATTAAAAAAATTCTTAGAAACAAATGAGAATGAAAATACAACTTATCAAAACATATGTGGCACAGTGAAAGCAGTACTCAGAGGTCAATATATAGCAATAAACATACATCAAAAAGAAGAAAGAATCAAAATCAGCACTCTAACTCAACAAATCCAACAATTAGAAAAAGAACAATGAAAGAAACCTACAGAGTCCAGAAGTAAGGAAATAATAAAGATCAGAGTAGAAACAAAGCAGGAAAAAAAAAAATACAAAAAATCATCAAAACAAGAAGCTAGTTCTTCAAAAAAGATTAACAAGAGTGACAAGCCATAGGCACATTTCACAAAGGAAAAGAAACAGAAGATGCAAATAACATGAATAATAAACAAAAAAGGCAACATCACAACAGAACCAACTGAAACAAAAAAGATAATAACAGAATATAATGAAGAACTATACTCCAACAAATTTGAGGACCTAGAAGAAATGGATAAGTTTCTAGAAACAAAAGACTTATCTAAACTATTCCAGTTGGAGACAGAATGTTTGAATAGATCCAAAACAAAATAAGAAATTGAGCAGGTCATAAAAACTTCCCACAAAAATTCCTGGCTCAGATGGCTTCACTGGAGAATTCTACCAAACATTCAGTGAAGAGTTGACATCTATGGTACTCAAACTATTTCAGAACATAGAAAAAATACTCCCAAATTCCTTCTATGAAGCAAGCATATAACATTGATACCAAAACCAGGAACAAAACCACTAAAAGGAAAACTACAGACCAGTATCCCTCATGAATATAGATGCAAAAATCTTCAAAAAAAACCCTAGCCAACAGAATCCAATAACATCAAAAAGTAATACATTATGCTCCAGTGGGATCCATACCAGGTATGCAAGGATGGTTCGATATCAGAAAAACAGTAAATGTAATCCACTACATAACAAAACAAAAGAACCATATGATCATACCAATTGATGCAGAAAAGCCATTTGCTAAAATCCAACACCCATTCCTGTTCAGAACTCTCAGCAAAATAGGGATAGAATGGAAAATCCTCAACATAATAAAGGGCATATATGCAAAGCCAACAGCCAATATTATTGTTAATGGAAAAAAATTCCCTTGTGAATGGGAACCAGACAAGGATGCCCTCCATTACCACACCTATTTAACATTGTATTGGAAATCCTGGCCAGGGCAATAAGGCAAGAAAGAAAATAAAAGGCATCCAAATTGGCAAAGAAAGAGTAAAGCTATCCACATGACAAGATCCTATACATAGAAAACCCAAGAGACTCAGCAAAAAAATTACTGAAACTAAGGAAGTTTCAGCAAAGTGGCTGGATACAAGGTCAACATACAAAAATCAGTTGGGTTCCTCTATATCAACAAAGAGGTCTCTGAAAAGGAAATAGGAAAACAATACCATTTACAATAGCTACCAAAAAGATAAAATATTTAGGAATAAATCTTACCAAGGACACAAAAGACCCAAAGAAAGAAAACTACAAAACATTACTCTAAGAAACCATAAGAGATTTACATAAATGGAAGAACATACCATGCTCATGGATAAGAAGATTGAACATTGTGAAAATGCCAATACTTCCCAAAACAATCTATATATTCAATGCAATCCCATTCCAGATTCCATGAACATTCTTTAAGGATACAGAAAAACCGATAACTAATTTTATATGGAAAGGAAAAAGACCTTAGATAAGCAAAGCACTATTGAAGAAGAACAAAGTAGGAGGTCTCACACTTCCAGATCTCAAAACCTATTATACAACCACAGTAGTCAAAAGAGCCTGGTACTGGTACAATAACAGACACATATACCAGTGGAATAGAATTGAGAACCCAGAAACAGATCCATTGACCTACGATCAGTTGATTTTTGACAAAGGGCTGAAATCTATTAAATGGGGAAGAGATGTTCTCTTTAACAAATGGTGCTGGCAAAACTGGGTATTCATTTGCACAAAAATAAAACAAGATTCATAGCTCACAACCATGCAGAAAATCTAACTCCAAGGTTGAGGTTGTTTCTTGGGCACAGCCAGCTACCTGGAGGGAGCGAGTAGCTGGACCTGTGGGCTTGGGTCCATGGTTGCATGGGACATCAAGCTCAATTGACATAACATACTACACAGAAACTGTTCTACATCCTACTTTTGTGAATAGAGACTGGGATCTTAAAAGCTTGCAAGAGGACATCTAGATGCAACAATTGGTCTCTCCTCTACCAGAGCAAAGAAGAACAAAGAAAATCAAAGATTCATGGGGATGATTAGCCAAGGGACTGGCAGACCATGCAATCCTTAGCCTATATGATCATGAGACCAGAAGAACTAGATGGTGCCTGGCTACCACTGTCAAACACTCAGAAAGGGATCAGTGCAGGAGATCCTGAAGAATGGGAGAACAATGTGGAATAAAACTCAAAATCATAAAAAAAAAAAAAAAAAGACTAGGTTTGGTGGTCTGATAGAGCCTGGTGAGACCCTTGATACTATGGCCCCTAGCCACTCTTCAGGTCTGGAATGGAACTCACACTTGTGCCTTCCAGCCAAACAATAGACAGGCATATGGGGTGAATATTTACATCTGGTAGACACACTCCTTGGAGCGATCAATCATGGGAGAACTGAAGGGCAGTGTTTGTGCAGGGAGACAGCTCAGAAGGCAGGAGTGCAACTATTGGTCTCTCATCGTCTGGAGCAAAGAAGAGTGAACATAAAATCAAAGATGCATGGAAACAATTGGTCCAAGGGATTAATGGACCATGGGAATCGTCAGTTTACACAACCCTGATATGAGAAGAACCAGATGGTGCTCAGATACCATGTCAACCACTCAGAAAAGGATCAGAATTGGAGATCCTGTATACAGTAAGAGAAAAATGCAGACCAAAACTCAAAAACATATAAAGACTTACTGGTCTGATAGAGTTTGGTAAACCCACCAAGACTAAGGTCCCTAGTCACTCTTCAGACCTGCATTGGACTCCTTCCCAGGTCTTAACTTTCATCCAAACAGTAGACAAGCCTACTAGCTGAACTACTATACCAGGGAGATGCACTCCTTAGAAAAATCAACCATAGGAGATCAGAAGGGTAGCATTTGTTTAGGAAAAAGTTAGAGAGGAAGGAATGCATGCATAAGAAGGACATAGGGAAAGGGTAACTACAGGGAGGAAGTAGGAAGAAAGCTGTTACATTGTGGGGATTGTAATAAGAGTCACAAAAAAGTGTGTATGAATTGTTGAATGGAAAATGAATCTGCTCTGTAATATTTCACCCAAATCACAATAAAAAGTTAAAAAATCAAATCAGTCAATGAAAACTCTATGGATCCCAGCAGTCTGACCTGCAACTGATGATAGAAATAGCCAAGAATCAGACAATATTTCATTTTGTTGTGTATGAGTTTGCAAAAAAATATGGAATAAGATACTAGGCAGAGCATAGATATACGTTGCATTCCAACCCTTGTCTGGCTAGCATTCATACCAGTTTTTTTTTGTTTGTTTGTTTTCTCATATGTACTATTTAAAAAACACTTTCATCATGAACTCCTCTACAAAAAAAAGAAAAATACACTATTCAAAAAAGTCAGTCAAAATTTTCTCCACTTACCATGTCCATCTCACACCCAAGACCTCTGCTTTCCAAAATCCATTGTCATCAAGTCAATTTTGATTCATAGCAACCCTATCAGAGAGAGTAGAACTGCCTCATAGGATTACCAAGACTGTAATCTTTACAAGTAGACTGCCACTTCTTTCTTCCTCAGAGCAGCTGGTGGGTTCAAACCTGGCAAACTTTCAGTTTCAGAGCACTTAAGTACTATACTATCAGTGGTCCCCTGGTCTTAGAGCAATAGGGCTCTTTATTATTATTATCATTTTAATTATTTTTTAAACTTGATTTTGCTGAAAATTTACAGAGAAAGTTCATTTTCTTTTCAACAGTTAGTACACATTTCATTTCATTTCATGACATTGATTGCAATCACCATAATGTAATAGCTCTCTTCCCACTTCTTTCCTGTGATTATCTTTTCCCACTTCTTTCCTACGCATTCCTTCCCTCTGAGATATCTCTCTGTGCAAATGCTGTCCTTCTGCTCTCCCATAGGTGATCTTTCTAAGGAGTGTACATATAATTGTTCACTTCGTAGACCCGCCTATTGTTTGGCTGGAAGCCACAGGAGTGAGTTCATTTCCAGTCCCTAACAGTGACTAGGGGTTTTAGTCTCAGGGGTTTCACCAGTCTCTATTAGACCCATAAGCCTGGTCTTTTTTACGATTTTGAGCTTTATTCCACATTTTTCTCCCATTTTACCCAGGATCTCCTATTTTGATCCCCTTCTGAGTGGTTGACAGTGGTAGGCAGGCACCATCTAGTTCTCCTGGCCTCAGGGTCATGTAGGCTGATGTTCCAGTGGTCCACTAGTCACTTGGACTAATTGTTTCCATATGTGTTTTATTTTCTTCATTCTTCTTTGCTCCAGAGGAGGAAAGCTCAATTGTTGCATCTTAGGTGGTTGCTCACAAGCCTTTAAGACCCCAGTAACTACTCACCAAAGTAGGATGTAGAACAATGTTTTTGTGTAGTAAGTTATACCAATTGAGTTTGTGTTCCCTGCAACTATGGTCCCAAGCCCATGGGCCATTGACTCACTCCCTTAAGGTATTTGACTGTGGCTAAGAATTTATCATAACTTTGCCCCCTGTTACCACTATTATATGTATGAACATTCTTACAGCAAATACAAATACATATATGTAGAAATATCATCTGCCAACTTTATATATATGGTCACGGGTATATTCCCTTTTGTCTACCCATATCTGATCATTTGGGCTGTCTACCTATATATCTGCCCATAGATTAATATTTATTATTACTGATAATACAATCTTGTGTATGTAAATGTGTTTACCTTTCTTGTCTACCTCTTGTGCACTGCTCTGTGTCTTCTGTTTGCTTAGTGCTATTGTGCTGGTCACTTGCTTTTTGTATGTAGTTTTTCCCTTCCCCCAAACGAATACTAGTTTCTTACATATCTATCAATTCCCCCCCCCCTTCTCCCATCCCTGGTAACCAAAAAGAAAAGTTCCTTCCATGTGTCAATATTTCCATAATTTTATACAAATTTTATACTAATACAAGATCTGTCCTTCTGTGATTGATTTATTTCAGTCGGAATAATGTCCTCCAAGTTTATCCACATTAAGAGGTATTTTGTGGTTGCAAACGAGACCCTTAATACTGTAACAGCCAGTGAAATTTACCACCTCAATATAATCAATGTCTTAGTTATCTACTGCTGCAGTAACAGAAACACCATAAGAGGATGACTTTGAAAAACAGAAATTTATTCTCTCACAGTTTAGGAGGCTAGAAGTCTAAATTATTCGCAGTCACATGAGGGAAGTATTAGGGAATGTGTGTTTCCTTGGCGTGTAATCACTATAGCAGGCCAATTTCTTTTTATAAAATTTAGGTAATAGAAAATTGCAACCTATCTTTGAAAAATAAGTACCTCAAAATGACACTTCATTTCCTAACTAACTTTCTGAAAATCCATGAACTAGCAATTAGAGTCAGAGATTTTGTCAAGGCACAATCTCTGAATCTATGTTAGGGTTGAGATGAGCTAAGGATACGCTTTCTACTTCTATCCCTTAACAAGAGGCCTACATGACAGTAAATCCTCAAAACCTATAGCTTAAAATATTGTCTAGCAAAGCTTTAAGCTGTTACCTTTCTTACAATATCTCACTGAAATCCTTAAAAAGTAATTAACAAATTCAAAAATCCTCATGTTTTTTGAGAAAGTCTTTTAAAATTAGTTTTAGTAGGTATGTTTCTGTATCAAGAGATAACAAGCAATGACATACCTAGTTGCTTTGCTTCCACTCAGCAAGTATTGCCAACTTCTCAGCCAGGGACAGAGGAGTCTCTGTGCCCCACATTCTGCCATAGCCATTCCATCTTTTAGCTTCAGTTACCTGTAACATCCCATTCCTGATACCAATTTTCATATTAGTTAAGGTATACAGGTTGTTGTTGTTGTTGTTAAGTGCCGTCGAGTC
>NW_006921673.1:4948188-4968545 GCF_000298275.1 Orycteropus afer afer | reverse complement strand
GGGTAACAAGGGAACGTGTTCAGTGCAGATCAGTGAGTAAGCACAAGCCCGCCTTGTTTCAGTACCTATGCTTAAACATACAGGTTATACACAACAAAAGCAGACTCCAGCTAACAGGAACTACATCAATGAAAATAAAATTAAATAAATACACAATTAGACAAGATAAATTAATTGCTGAACTTAAGGACACACGAAATTGTAGAAGTTAGGATTCAGGAAGGACAGGAATGGGGTAATTCTAGTAATCTAGTAGATGGAAAGTAATGGCACACATCTTTAGAGTGCTACCATCAGAATGAAACAACTTCTGTTTTCTACCTTTGTACCATTCAATTAAGAGCTCTGGTGGCACAGTTCCTATGGCATTTGACTGCTAACCAGAAGGCTGGCAGTTCAAACCCACCAGCCACTCTTTGGAAGGAAGGTTGGGTAATCTACTTCCGTAGAGATACCACCTTGGAAGCCCAAGGAGGGATCGTTATGAGTTGGGATCAACACCTCGGCAGTGAACAGCAGCAGCAGCAGCTCAACATTCACTCAACATTCAAACTCCTGAGAAAGAAATGTGATTGGTTTGGTGTAAGTCACATGTCTATTCCTGAATGAATGAGATGAGGTGAGAGAAGCAGGAATGGAATATTTTCTCTCTGATTAGCTAAGTCTCAGTCTTGGACCCCTACTGTGGTTAATACAACATTGGGTCAGGGTCCAAATAGATTTCCTAGAGGAGAAAGAATTTGTGTACCAGAGAGAGGGAAAGATGATAAAAGACACAGCTTAATAAATCCCACTACAATATTAAGTATCATATTTATTAATTTTCATTTTATTTATTTATTTATATGTCTGTCATCCTTGTTAAACTTGATATTGCTTTAAATGATGCCCTCAATACCTGTTAGAAAATTGGACACATAGAGCTCTATTAATAAGTGTTCTTGAATTGCTAGCTTAATGTGTTATCCATCCCAGATATACAAACCAGATCTTCTAGGAATATTGCCAAAAATAAAAATAAAAAGCAATGATGTGAATTGTAGATGACACTTCGGAATAAGTTGTCATCTAAACACATCAAGTCACTCCAATTGGAAACTCTTAGAGCTGGAACTCTAAGATTATGGAATTTAGTGTTCACATTCCAGTCTCCTTTTTTCATTCTCAGTCTATCCCATCACACCTATACCTATCCTACAGGTGTCACATTAAGAAAAGAACTTCCGTAGACTAGATGGTTTTGTATCAGTGAATAAATCATATAGTTTGAAATATGCTCTGAGATCTTTAATATGAGAATTAAATGTACGTATATTAGGTGGGCTTTCCTAGTAATTGAAAGAAGGGGAGTGGTTTGATAGCACAGCCATTCACAACATAGGCTGTGGGCTCATAAGCCCCACTCCACGTGTTCTGTAGTCAGCATGTGAAATGGGAATAATAACAGTTACTTCATGGTCAATGTAAAGATTGAATCCAATAATGTTTATAAGATCATAAGATAATTTACGGCATATCATAGTCTCAATAAACATCATAACTCATTGCCGTCAAGTCGGATGGAACTCATAGCGACCCCTCCTGGGGTTTCTGAGGTGGTACCACCTATGGAAATAGATGGCCCAATCTTCCTTCTGAGGAGTGGCTGGAGGGTTTGAATTGCCAGCCTTCTGGTTAGCAGTCAAATGCCCTAGGCACTGTGCCACCAGAGTTCCCGAGTAAATGGCACACATGTAGTAAACAGAAGTTGTTTTATTCTGATGGTAGCACTCTAAAGATGTGTGCCATTACTTTCCATCTACCAGATTACTAGAATTACCCCATTCCTCTCCTACCAGAGCTCCCAATGAACAGCATAGCTTTTATTAAATTTGATATGCCATTAGAGTGGATATGTGAGTATTTCCAGGGGACTTTATAAAATAGCCACAAATTATAATAACCTAATAATATAATTGTGTTGAAATCTTTGCAATGTTTCTACCTCTGATCCTATTAGATGTATCTGTCTTATTAGTGATCACCATGCCATCCTTTACACAAAATATTAAGTTTTGCCTTTTAGCCCTACGCCCTTCACTCCCATGCTTGTTAGCTTTGTACTATTATAAAGTTATCTTCTGTCACTCTTTTTTTTTTTTTGCTCCTCTTTGTGATTTTACACTATTAAGAACTGCTTGGATTCAGCAAACTTGCTATGAAGGCTGCTTTATCTTTTATCACCAGTTGGACATGCTACAGCCCGTTCAGCTTTGAAATTAAGCTGGAATGAACACACAGTTTGCAGAACTTCTGCAGTCACTGCAAACCTCTGTGCTTCTTTTCTCCTTTCTCTTTTCACATTCTCTCTGCTCCATACATCTGAGGGAGGAGGTGGACATCACGTCCATATAAATGCGATCTGAGTTCCTAGCTCCCAGTATTAGAGAAAAAGAGGACATCACTTCCTGCAGTCCTCCTGCACTAGTCAGCGATGGTCTAGTTTGGAGCCCTGTATAAACATATGTAAAGTTCCTGGGTAGTGTCAGCAGTTTTGATCAGCTGCTACTCTGAAGTTTGGCAGTTCCAACCCATCCAGTGGCTCTGCAGGAGAAGAGACCTGGCAATTAGTTTCCATTAAGATTATAACCAAGAAAACCCCATGGAGCAAACAGATTTGCTCTGTAAACTTTCACCTAAATTACAATAAAAAGTTGGAAAAAAAAACAAAATTATAGAGCAGTTCTATTCTATAACCCATGGGGTCCCAATGAATCAGAATCAACTCAATGGCAACAAACGTAGACACTTATAAGTATGCCAGCCCCACAAATTACTATGTCTCCCCTCCTTTATGCCAGATCTTCCTGGGCATCTTCTAAAATCTCTAGATTTTACCTACATTTAGAAACATCCTCACATCAGGCTTGCAGGGTGAGGGGTCTGTAGACTCTGAGGCAATTTATAAAAAAGCAATTCAATTTGTTAACATTTCACAAGAGAAGAGCATCTCCTGAATTGTATGAAATGACTGATCTGGGAAGTATCTATAACAATAAAAACCAGCCCCCGAGAGGAAAACACATATTAGGGGACAGGTGTAACAAACCGTTGTCTAATTCCAAAATTAATAGACATGCAGTTTAAAGCCAAATCAAAACAAAATCAAAAAGCAACTTTACTAGAAACTCAGACTAGGGAGTAGGGGAGGGTTTTTTCCTTTCATTTTCCTTCTCTGCCAGATGAGTAATTTCAGAACAACTGCTGAGTGCTGAACAATAAGACATTCAAGGACCAAAACTGGAGAGTCATTTTTTTTCACCACAACACCCTCGGGTAGCTGTTCCCTGTCTCTGGCAGACAAAATTATTTTCCAGCTGACTCCTGGAGGACCATCTATAAACAAATTAGAAATTTCAAAGGGTTTGTTTTCTGCCTTCTGGCTTCCAGTAGGGGCCATTCCCTTTGTGTCCTTCATATGAGAAAGTAATTTAACAAAGAAAAAAGAGAGAGAGTGCCTTGGTTCAAAATAGACAAGCATGTACACCCTCTACCCCTCCTTCCTTCTTCCCCCTCTGTCCATTGTCATGTTTGGTCAGTTTTCTGTCAAAACAACTTTTATTGTGTGCAGCTTTCAATCCTGTAGGGCTCCAGGAGCTGGAAGACAAGCTGTTTTCCTATAGCAATCCCATCAATAAGAAGAAAATGGAAAATGAGTACTGATTTATGACTGATTCTTCATAACAAATAGCAGCAGTAAACACCCACCTGGCTATGTGGGAAGGAAAAGTTAAAAGTGTGTTCATTCCTCCACCCAGCTCAGATTCAGACCCAATCAAGGGCAGCCTCAAAACAAAAGAGACCTTTCCAAACATTTTAGAACAGCTTGTCAAGTCACGTACAAGGACATATTTCAACAGAAAGAAGAAAAATCAAGTCAGCCTAACACCAACTCAGAGCTAGAGTTAGGCTTAATATCTGACACTACCAAAAAGCCTTCCCCAAAAAATACCCCAGCTTCTCAAAACATCAGATATAAGAAATGCATTATACTCCACATGACAGAGCTAGAAAAATTGGTCCCTTGGTTTACCAAGGAAACTGAGACCTAAAGTACAGGGGAGGTACATGTGCAATGACACAACAAGCCATCCTGAAGGCAGGACCAGCAGGCAAAGGTCCCTGCTCCCTGTTTTATGTGGCCCAAAGTAAGCATATGGAGAATAAGATGCTTTCCTGAGTTTTGGCATGAAAAGTCTATTTTCTCGTTATCATCTTAGTTTTCATTCTCTGGGATTGATTTGGGGCTTGGCTGGCAGTCAAGAGCTAGAGAACAGAAGGTCCAAAAATACAGCTATTTCTAGCGTGCTGATACTCTCTACTAATCATGGTTTAAGTGGCATGCCAAATCTAGACTTTGCTTTCTAGGGCCTTACTCAGAGGTTTGCACTTTAAGGTGAAGAGGTCTTAAAAGACTTCCTAGCACGGTGCATTTCATTTAAGAAAATTTTTGGCTCAGGAAAACCAATTTGAAACTATTGGGCATATGCCAGTAGAAAGAAAAATAGTGTGTGTCTTTAATTTGGTTCCTTGTATTTTTTTTTAAGTGCACATTTTGCATACCTTTGTTTTCTGTTTCCACGTCAGCAGTCTCTGGACACTACAGGTAGATTTTCAGCAGCAATTCCAGCCTTGAGGACCAAGGAAAGAGTGAAAAATGGTTTATAATAAAAGCTTACTAGCATTCACAGCCTAAGTCTTGGGTGCATACATGTGCAACATGTGTGTGGATGAGTGTCATTGTGGCTATGAGAAGTGGAGGGGAGCATGCGGAGTGCTGGTGAATAAAGTGGAGTGCAGGACAGAAATACAACATCAAACTTGGCTAAGGCTCAGATATCACCCACCCTGTAGTTGTGATTAACCAAGATTCTCAGAGCATTCAGGTCGTGAACAACAAAGAAATAGTTTCCTCACAGTCCAGTAAAAACACTTTGAACTATTCTCAAATATATGCCTGCTGTTGTTGGTGTTGGTGTTAATTGATTTTGAGTCAGCCTCTGCTTCATGGAAGGAAACACCATCTTGCACCATCCCATGACTGGTTGAAGATCAAATTTTTGTGATCCATAAGGATTTTTGTTTGTTTGTTTGCTTTAAATTTGTTGTGGGGAAAGCATCCACAACAAAACATTCGCCAGCATAACTACTTCCACATTTACAACTCAGGGGCATTGATTACATTTTTCATGTTGTACCACCATGTTTCATGTTGTGCTATCCTTTTCCAAAATATCCCATTACCTATTAGCATAAACACAATGGCCCCAAACAAAAGCTTCCACTTTCCGCCTCCCTCCTACCCACCAATAATCTTTGGGTTGTATGTATATGTGTGTGTATCTTTTTTTCATCCTATCTAGAAATTTTCTCTCCCTTCCCATCCCACCCCTGGTACCCAACAAAGAAAGTTTCCTTCTTTGTATAACCCTTCCTTGACTTTTTGTGTTAGTGGACTAATACAGTATTTTTCCTACTAGGATTGACTTATTTCACTCAACATAATGTCCTCCAAGTTCATCAACATTATGCTGTGTTTTGCAGATTCTACATTATTCTCTAGAATTGCATAGTATTCCATTGTGTGTATTTACCTGTTTGTTTATCCATTCCTCAGCTGATGGGCACTAAAGTTGTTTCCACCTCTTTTGTATTGTGATTAGTGCTGCAATGAACATTGGTATGTATATTTCTATTCGTGTCTTGCCTCTCACTTCTTTAGTCCATATAGCTAGTAATGGGATTGTTGAGTCAAATGGTATTTCTATCTCCAGGTTTTTAAGGAATTGCCACACCAATTCCCACAGTGGTAGTATCATTTCACATTCCCACCAGCAGTGTATGAGACTCACCAGCTCTACACATCCTCACCAGCATTTGTTATTTTCTGTCTTGCTGAACTTTGCTATTAATGCTGGGGTGAGATGGTATCTCATGATTATTTTGCTTTGCATTTCTCTAATGGCTAACGATTGTGAACATTTCTTCATGTGTTTGTTGGCTGCCTGAAGATCTTTGGTGAAGTGCCCGTTCATGTCTTCTGTCCATTTTTTAATTGGATTGTTTGTCTTTTTGATGTTGAGGTGTTGGAGTTTTCTATAAGTTTTAGGGATCAGTCCTTAGTCAGATACATCATTGCTGAATATTTTTTCCTAATTTGTAGGTTCTCTTTCACTCTTTTGGAGAAATCTTTTGGCACATATGAATTTAATAGTTAGAAGATCCCAATCATCTACTTTATCTTCTGCTGTTTGTGCATTTCAGGTTATGTTTGATAGTCTATATATGCCACAAATTAGGGTCCCTATGTTTGCCCCTATTTTTTCTTTGACAAATTCTATAGTTTTAGATTTCACATTTAAGTCTTTGATCCATCTGGAGTTAGTTTTTGTATATGGTGTGAGATATGGATCTTGTTTCATTTTTGTGCTAATGGACATCCAGTTCTGCCAACATTATTTGTTAAAGAGACTATCTCTTTCCCATTTAATGGATTTCGGCCCTTCGTCAAAGATCAGCTGTTCATAGGTCAGTGGATGTATTTCTGGGTTCTCAATTCTGTTCCACTGCTCTATGTGTCTGCCATTGTACCAATACTGGGCTGTTTTGACAACTGTGGTTGTATAGTCAGTTTTGAGGTCTAGGGTAGTGAGACCACCTACTTTGTTCTTCTTCAATAGTGTTTTCTTTATCTGAGATATGTTTTCTTTCTATATAATATTAGTGACTTTTTTCCATATCTTTAAAAAATGTTGATGGAATCTCAATTGGGATTGCATTGAGTGCATAGATCACTTTGGGTAGTACTGACATTTTCACAATGTTCCTATGCATGAATATACTATGTTCTTCCATTTATGTGGATCTCTTAAAGTTTCTTGAAGTAGTGTTTTATAATTATCCTTGTATAGCTCTTTTGTGTTCCAGAATGATTTATTCCCAAGTATTTTATCTTTTTGTTAGTTAGGTAAATGGTATTGATTTCCTTATTTCCTTTTCAGAGATCTCTTTGCTGGTGTAGAGGAATCCAACTGATTTTTGTATCGTATGTAGATCTTGTATCCTGCCACTAGTTAACTCTCTTAATTAGTTCCAGTAGTTTGTTTTTTTTTTGTTTTTTTTTTTTTTTTTGCTGAGTCTCTTGGGTTTTCTATGTATAGGATCATATCATCAGCAAACAGGGATAGTTTTACTTCTTCCTTGCCAAGTTGGATGCCTTTGATTTCCCATTCTTGCCTCATGGCCCTGGCTAGGACTTCCAATACAATGTTGAATAGAAGTGGTGATAAAGGCCATCCTTGTCTGGTTCCTGTTCACAAGGGGAATGGTTTCAGTCTCTCTCCATTGAGAATAACGTTGGCTGTTGGTTTTTCATATATGCTCTTCATTATGTTGAGGAATGTCCCTTGTCTTCCTATTTTTCTGAGAGTTTTTATCAAGAATGGATGTTGGATTTTATCAAGTGCCTTTTCTACATCTATTGATAGGATCATGTGATTCTTTTCCTTTATTTTACTTATGTGATGGATACCTGGTTTGAATCCCACTTGGTCATGATGTATAAATTTTTTTATATGTTGTTGGAATCTATTGCTGGGATTTTGTTGAAGATTTTTCAATCTGTATTCATAAGGGATGTTGGTCAGCAGTTTTCCTTTCTAGTGGTATCTTTGCCTGCTTTGAGTATCAGGGTTATTCTTGCTTCATAAAATGAATTTGGGAGGATTCCATTATTTTCTATGTTCTGGAATAGTCTGAGTAGGACTGATGTCAGCTCTTCTTTGAATGATTGGTAGAATTCTCCAGTGATACTATCTGGGCCAGGACTTTTTTCTGCTGGTAATTTTTTATGAACTGTTGAATTTCTTCTTTTGTCACAGAGCTGCTCAAATTTTCTACCTCGATCTGTGTTGTTTTGGTAAGTTTTGGTGTGTTTCTAGATATATGTCCTTCTTCCAGGTTTTCAAATCTGTTGGAGTGCAGTTCTTCATAGTATCCTGATATTATCCTTTTTATTCCTTTTGGTTCTGTTGTGACGTCACCCCTTTCATTTTTATTCATGTTATTTGTGTCTTCTCTTTTGTTAAGTTTGCCAATATGTTTGTCAATTTTATTAATCTTTTCAAAGGAACTTTTATTCAACTTCATGTTGACTTTTTCTATTGTCTATTTTCCATTTCATTTATTTCTCCTTAAATCTTTATTAATTCATATCTTCTGGTGACTGTAGGTTTTCTCTTTTTTTTTTTTTTTGCTGCTCTTTTTCTGCTTGTTGGAGATGTTGGGTTAAGGTGTTAATTTTGACTTTTTCTTTCTTTTTTGATGCATGCATCTATTGCTATAAATTGCCCTCTGATCGCTGTTTTTGCTCTGTCCCAAAGATTTTGGTATGTTGTGTTTTCATTCTCATTTGATTCAAGGAATTTTTTAATTTCATCTGGTCTCATAGTGCCTAAGGCATTTGACTGCTAACCAGAAGACTGGCGGTTCAATCTCACCAGGCAGTCCCCAGAAGGAAGGTTGGGCAATCTACTTCCATAGTGATATCACCTCAAAACCCAAGGAGGGGTTATTATGAGTTGGATCTGACTTGACGGCAGTGAATTTAATTACTCGGTCATTTTTAAGGAGGGTGTTATTCAGTTTCTATGTCTTTTCTCTTTTTCTATTGGTCCTCCTAGATTTTATTTTGGATTTTATAGCATTATGATCCAAGAAGTTGCTTTGCAGTTTTTCAATGTATTTGAATTTATTAAGGCTTGCTTTATGGCTTAACCCATGGTCTATCCTGGAAAATGTTCCATGTGTCCTGGAAAAGAATGTATATTGTGTTGCTGTTGGGTGGAGTGTTCTGTAGATGTCTGTAAGGTCAAGTTGGTTGATTGTATTGTTTAGTTCTTCTGCATCTGTGTTGGGTTTCTTTCCAGTTGTACTATTTCTTATTGAAGATGATGTATTAAAGTCTCGTATTATGACTTTGGAGTCATCTCTTTTTCTTTTCAGTTCAGTTAAAATCTGATTTATATACTTTGAGGCTCTTTCATTGGGTGCATAGATATTTATTATGGTTATGTCTTCTTGTTCAATTGATGCTTTCATCATTACATAATATCCTTCCTTGTCTCTTATGGTAGTTTTTGTCTTAAAGTCTATTTTATCAGAAATTGGTATTGCCATTCCTGCCCTTCTTTGGTTGCCATTTGTGTGGTGTATCATTTTCTGACCTTTGATTTTTACTCCATTTTTGTCTTTGTGTCTAAGGTGAGTCTCTTGGAAAGAGAAAAGAAAAGAAGAAGAAGAAGATAAAAAGAATAATTTAGAAAGAAACAATCAAACACAAAACTGTGGGGCATGGGGCATGGCACCCAGGATCTATCAGGGCACTAGGATGGAATTCCTGCTAGTCAAGAAGTTGGGTGGAGGCAGAGAATGGCCACTTATCTGTTCACCAAGAGTGTGAGGGTCATAATAGTAACAAGGGGAATACCACAATCTTTCAGTTGTCATCCTCCAGTGTAGCTGCCTGTGCTATCCTCAGAAAGCAGAACCCACTCCTGTGTCACCATACAGGTAAGAATGTATTCAAAATGTATTCAAAATGGTCATGCCCAAATGCTTGCAAATATTCAAAGTGGTTGTGCCTTCAGGACAGCCACTGGCAGTCCATATGTCTGTTCTCCTTCTTCACTGTTTGACTTTCTAGTTGTCAGGCATCAATGCAGTACTTGCCCATGCAGTCTTTAGTGAGCAGAGCCAATTCTTAGATTGCTATTGGGATATAATCAAAATGGCTGTGCTGTCAGGACAGCCAGAAGTCCACAGCTCCATTTGTCTCTTTATTCGCTGTTTTCATTCAGGTTCTTCTACCAGTTGCTATTTAATTCACTTCTTTATCCTTGCTTTCAAAGCTTGGGGTTCCAGGATCATCTTCTGTCTTGGTTTCAATTTGTTTTTCATTGCTTTGTTGCAGCAGATCTGCGTAGCTTGTCTGCCTGTTCTGCTGCCTTGCCAGAATTCCAATACATAAGGTTTTCATTGGTTGATTTTCTAAAGTAGATCTCCAGGTCTTTCTCAGTCTGTCTTAGTCTAGAAGCTCCCTTGAAACCTGTTCAGCATCATAGCAATACACAAGCCTCCACTGACAGGTGTCATATTACCCAATAAACAATGTAAGCACAGGTTTACTTGAGTTACTGTAGTGAACAATGTCACTTTTTTTTTTTTTTTCAAAACATGCCAAAGATTCTACTTATAAGTATGTCTGGTATCTGTTTATCTCCCAACCTCACAGCACCTTCCTACAGAGTCAAAGCCTCTTTTCAAATTTACAGTCCTTGACAGGGATGAAGTATTCCATAAGCAAGGTAAGCACAGGGTAAATTGTATTTACTTACTAATCTGTAGTGAACAGTTCATGAGCATGTAAGCTTACCATGTTTATTTGGAAATCCACCTTTGGTGGTGGCTACAGATGAGGTGTGTATGTCAGACATCAGACTTGGATCTCCTTTAAGGAAGGTGAAAATTCTGTAACTGAAACACCACTGCACTCATGCCTTCCATAGATACTATCAAATGTAAATATTTGGGAGCAGACTGAGAAACAAATGCTATTTTCAACTCACTTTTTAAAATAATGTGCACAAGAGACATATTCCTCAATTGTTTCCCTTGAATGAGATGAATCCATCTCTTTCTGACATAATGTTAAAGAAACATAATCTTGGAAGTACAGAAAAGGAGTTAGTTTTCAGCTTGAGTATTTATATTACCCAGGCTGAGATGATTGACCTAAGTCTACTAACTAATGCAGAACAGACAAATATTTCTTCCCTTCCCCAAATAGCTTAAAAGAACCCAGTATTATGCTGAAGACAAGATTTAATAAGCCTAAACATGTGTAATCTAAGGAAGATGAAATGTAAGTCACAGAGGGAGTCTAGGTAGTTAGTGTATTCAATATAATATAACAATTTTACAAATTGTTTATTTCCTTTACCAGATGGACCTTTTTAAATTTCCTCTTTGCGTACCTTAGTCCTAATGTAAAATCCACCTGAATCACTTTAATGTCTCCACAGCCCTTTCTGGGATCATGGCCAGGCATAGAGCATGTAGGGTTAACTCCAGCCTTGAGCTCCTCTCTGCCCTGAATAAGGTTATTAAACAGGAACATTTGACTCATAATTTGTTCTCCTCATGTTAAGTAGATTGCAATAACTCAACTGTCCAGGATCTGTTTATCAATGCTCTGTGGCTTTCAGCAGCAAATATTTTATAACCACTAAGTAGATGTTCAGACCACTCACCAAATGAAAATCTCCTCTAGCTGGAGCTGGTTTTATCATCAAAACCCACCATCTGAAGAGCACTGGAGAGGTAGCAACCCTGCCCCAGAACCTATCAGGCTGAGCCAGCCCCTCAGCCTAGAGAATTCTTTCCCACTAAATGATGGTAATAGAAACTGGTCGACCCTCAGAAGAGACTATAATATTTCAGAGCCTCTTAATTGGCACATTCTGTCCTAGTAGATAGTATTTTGTTTAGTTTTATCATCTTCTTTATATACATTCTAATAAAGGAGAAATGGGGCATATGGAGTAAAGAGAGATAGAAACAAGGGAAGATGTGGATAAGAAGAAAACAAAGAAATAGGAGTAAGAGAAGGGTTACAGAGAGGGGCTCAAGAAAGGGAAGCAAGAAAAAGGGAAGGGCAGGTAACGAGGTCCTACTACAACCTTTATTGTATTTACTTCATTTACCTAAAGCTAGATCATTTGAGGGAGCTCTGGTAGCATAGTGTCTAAGGCACTTGACTGCTCACCAGAAGGCTGGTGGTTCAAACCCACCAGCCACTCCTTCGAAGGAAGGTGGGGCAATCTACTTCCATAGTGATACTGCCTCAGAAACCCAAGGAGGGGTCGCTATGAGTGAGGTCTGACTCGATGGCACACAACAACAACAGATCATTTAAAATTAATAAAGATCATTTCCCTCCATGTGAATCTGATTTTTGCTAATAAATATCAGTGCTTCTGGTATTTTTCCATTTAGTGTGTAAGGTATAATCCCCCAAAATAAAGTTATGGTGGTGTTATTAGCTGTCACTGGGTTGACTGCTGAGTCACAGGGATCCCATGCACAATGGAAAAAAACACTGTCTAATCCTGTGCTATCCTCATCATCATTGCAGGTCAGATAGTTGTAAGCTATAAGGTTTGCATTGGCTGATTTTTGGAAGTAGATCACCAGGCCTTTCTTCCTAATCTATCAACACTGCTGATACCTTTCCAGCACTATAGTAACACTCAAGCCAGCATTGACAGACACTTGAAAGGGAAAAAATCTACCAATGAACAATGGCTGCCCCCCAAAATCAAGGTATAAAGCAGTTTAACTGCAGGATATTGATCATTTGTTAAAGTATTTTTGATGAAAATAGATTCATTAGCCTATCTTGCCTGTCTATAAAGAAACTGAGAGTTAAAGTAATGTCTAGAATATTCTTGTTAGGCACTATGGAGTTGATTTCAATCCATATGACCTTATGTACAACAGAAAAAACACTGATTAGTCCTACATAATCCTCATAATCATTGCTATGTTTGAGCCCATTGTGGCAGCCATTGTGTCAATCTATCTCATTGAGGGTCTTCCTCGTTTTCTCTGAACCTCTACTTTACCAAGCATGATATCCTTCTCCAGGGACTAGTCCTTCCTGATAGTAAGCCCAAAGTATGTGAAACAAAAAGTCTCTCCATCCTCACTTCTAAGAAACATTTTGGCTGTACATCTTCCAAGACCCATGTGTTCATTCTGGCAGGCCCTAGTAAATTCAATAGTCTTTGTCAATACCATAATTCAAAGGCATACATTCTCTTTCTATCTGCCTTATTCATTGCCCAGCTTTCACACGCATATGAGAAAATCCACAATACCATGGTTTGGGTCAGGTGTACTTAAGTCCCCAAAGTGACATCTTTGCTTTTGAATACTTTAAATTGGTCTTTTGCAGTGGATTTGCCCAGTGCACTAACTACATCATCTAATTTCTTGACTGCTGCTTCCATGGGTGTTGATTGTAGGACCTGAGTAAAATGAAATCCCTGATAACTTCAAACTTTGTACCATTTATTCTGATATTGCTTATTGTTCCAGTTGTGAGGAGTTTTGTTTTCTTTATGTTGAGGTGTAATCCACCACTGAAGGTGGTAGTCTTTTATGTTCATCAGTAAGTGCTTCAAGTCCTCTTCGCTTTCAGCTAGCAAATTTGTGTCATATGCATATTGCAAATTGTTAATGAGTCTTCCCCCACTTCTGATGCTGTATTCTTCTTCACATAGTCCAACTTCGTAGGTTATTTCCTCAGCATACGGATTGAATATGTATTGTGAAAGTATACAACCCTGACACACTCCCTTCCTGATTTTAAAGCATGCAATAACCCCTTATTCTGTTTAAATGACAGCCTCTTTGTCTATGTACAGGTTCATCATGAGCACAATTTGGTGTTCTGGAATTTCCATACTTCACATTATCCATAATTTAAGATCCACATTGTCAAATGCATTTGCTTAATCAATAAAATGCAGGGAGACATCTTTCTGACATTCTCTCCTTTCAGCCAAGATCCAGCTGACATTATTAAAATTATTTTCTAATGACTTTCAAGAAAATTTTACTTGTGTGTGATAATAAAGATATTGTTTAATGATTTCTGCATTGTGTTAGATCCCCTTTCTTTGGAATGAGCACAGATATGGATCTCTTCCTATAGTTTAGACAGGAAATTGTCTTCTAAATTTCTTGGCATACATGAGTGAGTACTTCCAACATTGCATTTGTTAGTTAAAACATCTCAGTTGGTATTCTGTCAGTTACTAGAGTCTTGTTTTTCCACCAATGCTTTCAAGTTAAGCCTACCTTTCTTCCTTCAATATCATCAGTTCTTGATCATATGCTATCTCCTAAAATGGCTAAAGGTTTACCAATGTCCCCGGAATCTATGGTCCCTTGCCTTTAAACCTCATCCCACATGGTATTTGGTTATATCTAAGAAGTTTCCATGACTGCCCCCTGTGTGCTCTATTGCATATTAATATTTGTGGCAACAACTACAACAATGTATGTAGAAATATCTACAATCAAATGTGTATATGCATGTGGGTGTGCTCTCTTATACTCCCCTATACTTTCTCACACCTTTTTAGCATACCTATCTACCTGTGTGTTGTTGTTATTAGGTGCCTTCAAGTCGAATCTTACTTATGGCAACCCTATATGCAACAGAATGAAACAGTACTCAATCATGCACCATCTTCAAAATCCTTGATATACTTGAGCCCGTCGTTGCAGCCACTGTGTGAATTCATCTTGTTCAGGGTCTTCCTTTTTAAGTTGACCCTCTGCTTTACCAAATATGATATCCTTCTCCAAAGACTGGTCACTTCTGACCACATAACCAAAGTAGATGAGATGAAGACTGGCCATTCTCATTTCCAAAGAGCATTCTGGCTGAACTTCTTCCAGGACAGATTTGGTTGTTCTTCTGGTAGTCCATGGTATTTTTGGTATTCTTCACCAACACCATAATTCAAAGGCATCAACTCTTCTTTGGTCTTCCTTATTCATTGTCCAGCTTTCACAGACATATGAGAGTTGAAAATACCATGACTTAGGTTAGGCACACCTTAGTCTTCAAAGTGACATCTTTATTTCTTAACACTTTAAAGAGGTCTTTTGCAGCAGATTTGTCCAATGCAATATGACATCTGATTTCTTGACTGCTGCTTCTACAGGTGTTGATCTACCTGTGTATTCACTCCCAAATTATTGTTTGTTAATACTATTGTTGCAAGTTTGTCTATGTTATAGTAATTACCATGTTGTTGTTGTTGTTGTTAGGTGCCATCAAGTCATCTCCAACTAATAGTGACCATATATATGATAGAGTGAAACACTACCCAGTCCTGTGCCAGACTCAAAATCCTTGCTATACCTGAGCCCATCATTGCAGCCACTGTGTCAATCCATCTTGTTGAGGGCCTTCCCCTCTTTCACTGACCCTTCCCTTTACTAAGCATGATATCCTTCTCCCAGGAATGGTCCCTTCTGACAACATGACCAAAGTAAATGAGACGAAGTCTGGCCATTTTTGCTTCCAAGGAACATTCCAGCTGCATTCTTCCAGAACAGATTTGTTAGTTCTTTTGAAAGTCCATGGTACTTTTAGTATTCTTTGCCAATACCACAACTCAAAACATCAAGTCTTCTTCAGTCTTCCTTAGTCATTGTCCAGCTCTCACATGCATATGAGGGCATTGAATATACCATGGCTTGGGTTAGACACAAAAAGAGACATCTTTGCTCTTCAGCACTTGAAAGAAGTCTTTTTCAGCAGATTTGCCCAGTGAAATACGTTGTTTGATGTCTTGACTGATACTTCCACTTGTGTTGATTGTGGAACCAAGTAATATGAAATCTTTAACAACTTCAATATTTTTTCCATTTATTGTGGTGCTGCTTATTGGTCCAGTAGTGAGGGGTTTTGCTTTCTTTACGTTGAGATGTAATCCGTACTGCAGACTGAAGTCTTTAATCTTCAACAGTAACTGCTTCAAGTCATCCTGACTTTCAGCAAGCAAAATTGGGTCATCTGCATATTGCAGGTTATTAATGAGCCTTCCTCCAATCCTGATGCCACATTCTTCTCCATATTGTCCTGATTCTGAGATTATTTGTTCAGCACATGGATTGAATAAGTATTCTGAAAGGATAAAACCCTGATGCACTCCCTTCTTGATTTTAAACCATGCAGTATCTGTTTGTTCTGTTCAAACAAAAGCCTCTTGGTATATGTACCAGTTCCTGATGAGCACAGTCAAGTGTTCTCCAATCCTCATTCTTTTCAATGTTATCCATAATTTGTTATGATCCACATAATCAAATGCTTTGCATAGTCAATAAAATACAAGTAAACATCTTTTTGGTGTTCTTTGTTTACAGCCAAGATCCATCTGACATCAGCAATTATATCACACATTCCATGTCCTCTTCTGAATCTGGCCTGCACCTCTGGAAATTCTCTGTCAACATACTGCTGCAACCATTTCTGTATTATCTTCAGCAAGATTTTACTTTTGTGTGATATGAATGATATTGTTTGATAATTTCCACATTCTGTGGGATCATCTTTCTTTGGAATGGGAACAAATATGGATCTTTCTGAGTCAATTGGCCAGATAGCTGTCTTCCAAATCTCTTGGCATGGTTGAGTGAGTGCCTCCAGCACAGTATCCATTTGTTGAAACATCTCAAAGCCTTGTTCTTTGCCAATTCATTCAGTGAAACTTTGACTTATTCCTTCAATACTACTTGTTCTTTATCATATGCCGCCTCCTCAAATAGATGAACACCAACCAGTTCTTTTTGGTAGAGTGACACTGTGTATTCCTTCTACCTTCTTTTAATGTTCCCTGCATCATTCAATATTTTGTCCATAGAATCTTTCAATATTGCAACTCATGGTAATATTTTTCTTAAGAAATACTGAGTGTGTTCCTCCCTTTTGGTATTCTAACTCCAGGTCTTTGTACATTTCATTATAATAATTGACTTTGTCTTCTCAAGCTGCTCTTTGAAATCTTCTGTTCATCTCTTTTATCTTGTTATTTCTTCCACTTTCTTTAGCTACTCTCTGTTCAAGGGCAAGTTTCAGATTCTCTTCTGACATCTACTTTGGTCTTTTCTTTCTTTCCTATCTTTTTAATGGCCTTTTGTTTCATCATGGATGTTATTACCATAAAAAACAGAAAAAAAAAACAAAAACCCAAATTCACTGCTGTTGAGTCAATTAGACTCACAGCAACTCCTCCTTGGGTTTCCGAGGCTGTGTCTCTATGGAAGTAGATTGCCCAATCTTCCTTCCAAGGAGTGGCTGGTAGGCTTGAACTGCCAGCCTTCTGGTTAGCAGTCAAATGTCTAGGCACTATGCTACTAGTTGCTCTTTATGATTGAGTTCTTTTCAGTGTCTTCTTTTGCCTTTGTCATGTTGTGTTAATTTCTCCCTTATTGTGTATTTATTGCCTCTCCCTTCATCATTATTAACATGTCTTTTTTCTAATAAGTAATTTTTCCTTTCTTCCTCCCTCTCCTATCCCTGGTAAATAGCAAAGTCCTTTTCTGTGTGTAAACTTTTTCTTTTTTTTGTTTCTTTTTCCTTAAATAATAGTGACCTCATACAACATTTGTCCTTTTGTGTGTGGCTTACTTCACTAACAATATGTCTTCCAAATTCATCCATGTTGTGAGGGGTTTCACTGATTCATTGTTACTATTTATTGTTTCATGTTATTCCATTGTGTGTATCTACCACAGTTTGTTTATCCATTCATCCATTCATGGGCACTTAGATTGTTTACATCTTTTTGTTATAATAAATAATGCTGAAATGAACATAAGTGTACATACGTCTATGCATATCACAGTTCTAATTCCTTAGGTTATATACCTAGGAGTGGGATTTCTGGATCATGCGGTATTTCTATTTCCAATTTTGTAAGGAAGAACAATACTGTTTTCTGTAGTGGTTATACCAGTTTATGTCCCCAACAGCAGTATATAAAAATTCAAATCTCCCCATAGCCTTGCCAGCATTCCATTATCTAATTTTTGATTAGTGCCATTATTGTCATAATGAGATGGTAACCAGAACAGAATATGGTACTGAGAGCATGGGGTGCTGCTCTGACAGATACCTAAAATGTGGAAACAGGAGTGGAGTGTGTCCTTGACCTGAGACCCTGGCAAGAGACTCTGTCATACAGCCCAAGAGATGACAGGAGCAGAGCCGAGAGAACTGGCATGAGACAGTGACAGCCTTATCAGTCCATGGAAGAAGAAGCTAGATGCCATTGTGCAGGTGGCTTCCTGACAGAATGGGTTGCCTTCAGGCATTAATTGTAAGAAGAGACCGGCACAAAATGGAGTAGCAGGTTGGCCAGCCCATGGAACAAGAAAGCTGAATGCTTTTTGAGCAGGAAGATTTCTGGTGGAGTGGCTTGCCTTGGGCATTAATTGGCAGAAGCAGAAAGACCAATGAACAGGAAGCAGAGCTGCCTTGCCCTTAAGGGTAGGACCATGGCCTTTGGAAGTGGAAATCCCCTAGGTTTCATAGAGCCAGACCTTCACCAACTCGGTTCTGGAGTGTGGGGCTGCTTGTTCATGTGAGTTAGTGGGATGGAGTCATAGCTGCTCCCCAAGTTAGATGAGAAGTCTCTTAATGTTATGGATAGAATTGTGCTTGCCCAAGAGAGAGGGCTGCCATGCCCAAGAGGGAGAGGAACAGGGTCTGCCAGGCCAAGGGAGTGAGGTCATCACTCAGGAAGTAGGAGACTGGAGTCACCCAGTGAAGAGATCTGTACAGATACCACTCACTGAAGATCTGTACTGGTGCTAAGTTGACAAGGGGTGGAACTGTGGAAAGTTAAGTTTGTGTGTCAGCTGGCTAGGCCTGGTTGAGTGGCTGGGCAGCTGGATGTAGTATTCCTCATGATGAGACCGGTAATCAACTCCAAGATGGAATCTACTGTGAGCAGCTGAGTAGCTGCCTTTGGGTATGTGGTCTGCTTACTATACATAAGAAACAGCTTTGGGAATGGTCTCTAGCTTATGGCATGCCTGAACCCAGCATGTAGCCATGTCGTTATTCAGCAGCCTGCCATGTAAGCTGCTCTGCTGACCCTGGGACTTTCAGTGGACTTGAATTAATGGTCTGCTGTGTGGTTTGGTAACATCAGGACTGTGCCTTTTTACTTGTCTACCTTGGGCTTGTCAGCCTCAGCAGCCAACAGTTATATGAGTGAAAAAAAAAAGCCTCTAGCTTCAGTGGACTAGGAGTAGGAGGCAGAGTTGAAGCCCAAGGTCAAGGGGCTTTCACACAGCCCCTAGAGCCTGGCACTTTGAACTCGGACTTCTAGCCTCCCAAACTGTAATAGAATAAACTCCCTGTTTGTTCAAGCCATCCCATTTGTGTTATATTCCTGTCAGAATGGCACTAGGTAACCAGAACAGTATCAAATTGCAGTTTTGACTTGCATCACTCTAATGGCTAATGACTAAATGAAAAAGAACACAGAATAAAGATTGGAGGGTGACTAATTAACAACCTGTATTATGCCAAAAATGATACAACCTTGCTTGCTGAAAGTAAAGAGGATTTGAAGCAATTACTGATGAAGATCAAAGACTACAGCCTTCAATATGCATTACACCTCAACATAAAGAAAACAAAAATCCTCATAACTGGAACAATAAGCAACATCATGATAAATGGAGAAAAGATCAAAGTTCTCAGAGATGTAATTTTATTTGGATCCACAATCAATGCTCATGGAAGCAGCAGATAATAAATCAAACAACATATTACATAATGCAAATCTGCTGCAAAAGCTCTCTTTAAATGTTAAGAAGCAAAGATGTCACTCTGAAGACTAAATAACACCTCACTCAAGCCATGGTATTTTAAGTCAACTCTCATATACATGAAAGCTGGACAATGAATAAGGAAGAGCAAAGGAAAATGGATGCCTTTGAATTATGGTGTTTGCAAGGAATATTGAATATATCATACACTGCCAGAAGAATATTGAATATACCATGGATTTTTTTGGAAGAAGTACAGCCAAAATGCTCCTCACAAGCAAGGATGATGAGATCTTGCCTCAAGTACTTTGGACATATTATCAGGAAGGACCTGTCCCTGGAGAAAGACATCATACTTGGTAAGGTAGAGAGGTTAGTGAAAAAAAAAAAAAAGAAGATTCTCAGTGAGATGGATTGACACAGTAGCTGCAACAATGACCTCAAACACAGCAATTATTGTGATGGAACAAGCTTTTCTTCATGGATTTGTAGTCACTTGAATGTCTTCTTGGATGTTGTTGCTGTTGTTAGGTGCTGTTGAGTCATTTCCGACTCATAGCGACCCCATGCACAGCAGAACAAAACACTGCCCAGTTCCGCACCAGCTCCATGATCCCTGCTTTACTTGAGCCCATCATCACAGCTACCATATCAATCCATCTCATTGAAGGCCTCCCCCTCTTTCATTGACCCTGTACCCTACCAAGCAGGAAATCCTTCTCCAGGGAATGGTCCCTTCTTACAACATGACCAAAATAGGTAAGATGAAGTCTAGCCATTCTCGATTCCAAGGAGCATTTCGGGTGCACTTCCTCCAGGACAGATCTGTTAGTTCTTTTAGCAGTCCATGGTACTTTCAGCATTCTTTGCCAGCACCACAACTCAAAAGCATCAAC
>NW_006921673.1:4937451-4945593 GCF_000298275.1 Orycteropus afer afer | reverse complement strand
TAGATTCATACTTCGTACATTCCATGTTCCAATGATTAATGGATGTCTGCAGCTGTTTCTCTTCAATTTGAGTGGTGCCACATCAGCAAATGGAGGTCTTGAAAGCTTTACCTTATCCATATGAGTAAGGCTGGGTTTACTCAGATGATGCAGCTCTTTCCCCGTCCTATTTTGAGAGCCTTCTAACCTAACCAGACTATTCATAAAGTTGTGCAGTAATGTATCAAACAGTGCTTCTTTGCTATTCATAAAGTTTTCCTGGCCAATTCTTTGAGAAGTGGATGGCCTCTTCCTTCTTCCCAGTCTGTCTAAGTCTGTAAGCTGGGTTGATACCTATGCACCATGTGCATCCCGCTGGGTTTGAAACACCAGTGGCTCAGCCTCAAAACTCACATCAACATGTCACCATGGTAGGACAAACCGACAGACAGTTTGTCTCCCTTTTGGAAACCTCTTGTACTACCTTTACGTGGGTCCCTGTGGCTGACTGCTGCTCTGTCTAGGTTCCTGGGCCTTTTAATCCCCTTTCTCCCGCTCTCCCGCCCTGCTTCTTTTGGTGTGCCTGGGTTCTGTCTCCTCACCTGGACCCCTGGGGCTGACTGCTCTTATGTCCAGGTTCCTGGCTTTTAATCCCCTTTCTCCTGTTCTCCCATCCTTCTGCTTTGGGCTTGCCTGAGTTTCCTCTCTTCACCTGGATCCCTGTGGCTGACTGCTCCTCTGTCTGGGTTCCTGGCTTTTAATCCCCTTTCTCCTGCTCTCCCGTCCTGCTGCTTTGAGCTTGCCTGGGTTCTCTCTCCTCACCTGCACCCCTGCGGCTGACTTGGATGAGGCATGTTTATATCCTTTGCCCAACTTTTGATTGGATTGTTTACCAACTTATTGTTGAAATGTTGACATTTTCTGTAAATTTTAGAGATTGGACCCTTGTAAGAAATGTTGTAGCCAAAAACTTTGTCCCAGTTTGTAAATTCCATTTCTAAATTTTTTAGAAGCCTTTCAGTGAGCATAAATATTTAATTTTTTGGAATTCTTATTTATCTATTTCCCTTCTACTGTTTCTGGATTTTTATTCATATTTATGCCATGTATTAGGGCCCTTAGTGTAGCCATTAGGAGCTCTGGTGGCATAGTGCCTAAGGCATTTGACTGCTAACCAGAAGGCTGATGGTTCAAATCCATTAGCCACTTCTCAGAAGGAAGACTGGGCAATCTGTTTCCATAGTGACCCTGCCTTAGAAACCCAAGTAGGGGTTGCTATGAGTCGCTTCCTACTTGACAGCAGTAACTTTGGGGGTTTTTTTGTATTATTATTATTATTTGGTTTAGTGTTGCCTACTAGCCAGTCTGCAGAAGAAAGATGAAGCAGTCTGCTTCTGTAAATATTTGCAGCCTTGGGAACCCTTTGGAGCAGTTCTACTCTGTCATAAAAGATCACTATGAGTTGGAATCTACTAGATGGCAGTGAGTTTTTTATTTTAGTATTGTCGCTATTTTTAAAAATCATATTTCTAATGTAAGGTTTTATATTTATGTCTTTGATCCCTTTTGAGTCAGTTTTGGTGTTTGATGTGAGGTATGGGTACTGCTTCATTTATCTATGGTTAGACATCCAGTTATGCCAACACCTTTTATTTAAGAAACTGTATATTTTCCATTTAATGTAGTTAGATGAGAAGTCTCTTAATGTTATGGATGGAACTGTGCTTCCCAAAGATACGTATTGTAAATGTAACTCCTATATCAGTGGGTTATAAACCTATTTGTGAATGGATTTTGTTTGTTTTGTTAACGAGGCAGTATGTGTGCGTGTTTTAAGGCAACCTCTTTTGAGATCTAAAACAGAAGATTAAACAAGCAAGCAAGCAGAGATGGTGGAATATAAATGTCACACCGCATGAAGAGCACCAAGAAACTAAGCAGCAGAAGCTGAGAATAGACAAGGACCTTCCTCCAGAGCACACAGAGGAAGAAAGTCTTTCTCTAGAGCAGGCACCATGAATTCAGACTTCTAGCCTTCTAAACTGTGAGGAAATAAGTTTCTCTTTGTTAAAACCACCCATTTGAGGTGTTTCTGTTATGGAAGCACTAGAACTAAGACACTTAATTCTAAAGAATTTGCAAATTTCTACTTCAAATTCATAAGACATAAGAGATAATTGCTCTTGCTCTAATAACAATAAAAAAAAAGCTGGAAAGTGACAAAATTATTATTTTAAAAGTTCATCAGAAGAAGACATAAAGATACACAAATAAACTAAACTCCAGAGAAAACTAATATAGCAGAGAAAATATTAGGCACTACTCCAATACCAGAGTCCTTGAGTGTACAGAGTCAAGGCGCTTGGCAGCAAACGAAAAGGGTAGCAGTTCAAGTCCACTCAGTAGGACTCTCAAGGAAAAATCTAGTGATCTAATTCTGAAATTTCAGGTGCTGAAAAGCCTGTGGAACACAGTTCTACTCTGACAAATATGGGCTTGCCATGAATCACAACCTACTCAATAATGACTTTTGTTTGTTTGTTTTACTCTCATAGCCGGAAAAACCTTAAGAAGAGGAGGAATCTGCCATAAATTTGGTAAGGAGACACTAGCCAAAATTCTATCTACCTTTTAATAGTCTCATGTGGGAGGCATGTTGTTTTTGTTGTTAGGTACTGTTGAGTCATCTCCGACTCACAGGAACCCCTCCTTGGGCTTCTGAGGCAGTATCACTACAGAAGTAGATCACCCAATCTTCCTTCTGATGAGTGCCTGGTGGGTTTGAACCACCAACCTTCTGGTTAGCAGTCAAGTGCCATAGGCACTATGCCACCAGAGCTCCCGTGGGAGGCATAGTAGATTATAATGCCAAGGAGTCCCAGCCACAGAGCAAGTCTCCAATCACCCACCACATCTTTCCGAAGGGTGATCACTGAGAACTCAGGAGTATTACAACAAAAGTAGGGGCAGAGAAGAAGATTTGAGATAGATACCCCTTCAGCTTAACAGGGCCCTCTCCTAAAAAGGCAGATGCCATAGAGAAATAGGAAGTAGAGCAGAAGCAGGGGAGCTAAAGAAATCTGTCTAAAGAGTTTCATGCTTTTAGGCCAAGAGCAGTACAGGAGAAGTCAAACCCATGCCCCAACATCACCTCCAGGCACTCCTGGAGGACCTATGGGAGACTAAGGAAGGAAGACTGAGGCACTTCCGAGGCATTTCAGACACTCAAAAAGGATAAAATTGCCATCTTCATGAGGCCTGTCAGTGGTGAAAAAAGCCAAGAGATGTCCAAAGTCCCAGAAAACAAGGAGGGGAACTGGAGAGTAAAGAGAACTTCGCAGATGACAGACAAGGATGAAAAGCAGGGAGAGACTGTTGACAATTCTGAAAGCTGGCAGCTCAGTTGTTAAGCACAGGCAGATCTCTAGAATCTCACCAGTGCTCAAATCTCAGGCTCTACTGAAAGAAAAGTCTTCATATTGTCTTCAAATATTTAAACCTAGCAGTGAACTGAATCAAACTGAAGTTGCAACAAAATCCAAAACCAGCTCAACTAAAGATCAGATAGACAAGTCCCAACTCTAGAGATGTGACAAGAAATAGTATGCACCTTTCCAGATGTAAACATTATTTACTTTAATTGCTATGTTTTGTTTATTTTAAAACACCCCACCAAGAGAAGGGGGTGGAAATATTATTGAAGAAACAATAGTATCAGAACTAGATATGTTCAGGATGTTGAAATTTTAAGACAAGGGCTTTAATATTACTATGATAAAAATACTAAAGATATTTATGGAAAAATGTGGGCAACATGCATAAAAATATGAAACTTTTCATCAGAGACATGAATATTTCTTAAATAAAGCAAATACAAAATGGTATTTTCAGTTCATTAGATGGGCTTAATAGCAGATTGGACACAACAGAGGAAAAGACTGGTGAACTAGATGGTTGTTGTTGTTGTTGTTGTTTGCCGTCGAGTCGGCCCCAACTCATAGCGACCCCTCCTTGGGTTTCCGAGGCAGTATCACTACGGAAGTAGGATTGCCCAACCTTCCTTCCGAGGAGTGGCTGGTGGGTTTGAACCGCCAGCCGTCTGGCTAGCAGGCAAGTGTCTTAGCCACTATGCTACCAGAGCTCCCTCTATTCCTATGTACATACCCAAAATTACCAGAACTAGATGGTAGATCCATAGAAAGTATCTATAATTAAATACAAGGCAGGGGTAAGAGTGAACTATATAGAACACAAAGACTGAGATCTGTGGGACAATTCAAATGGATTAACATACATATAATTAAAATCCAAGAAGGAAAGTAGAAAGAAAATGGAAAAATATTTGAAGAAATAAAGGTCAAAAGCTAATTGACTTAAGATATCAACCCACAGATCCAAGAAAAACACACCTTAGTAACTTAGTACCTTAGTCAAGGTACTTGAAACTAAATGAAAGATAAAGGGCAGTAGTTTACAAAGCAGTAAGAAAAAAAGATACATTACCAAGAGATTAAAACATTACAAATAATGACTGACCTGTAACCAGAAAAAATAGAAGACATAACACATGCAATGCCATCTTTAAACTTCTGAGGGTCAAAAAGAAGGGAAAAGCTATCAACTTAGAATTCTGCATCCAGCAAAATTCTATAACCTGCAAAGTGAAGAAAAATAACAATGTTTCAAACAAATGCTAAGAAAATTAGTCTTCAGCTGACCTAGTATGAGAAATACTTGAGAAATTTCTTCAAAATAAAGAGAAATGATACCAAATGGAACACCAGATATGCGGGAAGAAATTTTAAAAGATAAAAATATGAATAAAGGTAATATATATATATTTCTTTCAAAATCTTTTGTCCAATACAAAAAATTAATAATTACATTGTATTTCTAGCATATTTAGTAGTAAAATATAAAATGACAAGAACACAAAGTATAGGAGGTGATTGATGAAATTATACTTTAAGTTTCTTACACTGCTCAATAAAGTATATGATAATTTAAAAATTATATTGTAGGGGGAAGGAAGATGGTGTTGTACAGATAACCCACACATTTAATCCTTTTTCTGACTGAGACCCTGAGTAACTAGGTAAAGTAGATACAAATAATGACACTGGAGTAATGAGCAACTAAGGAGAAGATAATATATGAGATTTAGGGAAGGCAAGGAAAGAGAGCAGATTAAACAGGGAAAAACAGAACCTGCCCAGCAGAGACAGAGATAGAGAGGAGTCAATAGAAATACAAAAGGAGTTAAAGAGCAGGGAAGGAAGGAAAAAATCATGGAATCTACAGCCACTGGGCACACAGAATAGCCACAATGGGAGTTTTTCAAGGTGACCTCGGGCTCTGAGTGAGTACAATAATCTTACCGGGAAATGGATCAAGACCTCTCCTTGGCTTGGGCTGCTGCAGAGTCCAGAAGGGAGTGAGGGAAAAGGAAAAAATCTCTCCGAGTAGGAGGAGCCCTGGAGCAGGTGCATGGCAATGGGCTTAGGTCTATCTCTTGGATGATCCCTTTTGGCACAGAGTGAACCTGGGTACTGGGATTTTGTGGCTTCTCAATCCAAGAAGAAAGTGGTGGCCCACTATCCATTGGAGTGTCTATCTGTTTTGAACCATGGGTCTCTGACTGACAGCTGGGCATCATCATCAGTAGATGCTTCAGAAGGAACTAGACTGTCCTCCCAGTGCATATATTACTGACTGAATTATCTTGCCCAAACACAAAAAAGTCCTTCTAATTTCTATCCTGGGATTCACTTTTGGTGTCTCTTTTTCCTTTTTTTCCTTCCTTCCTTTCTTCCTTCCTTCCTTTCTTTTCTCCCCTCCCTTGTCCAATAGGAGGAACACATTAAACCTCCACCGGGCAACCAGCACTATTAGACTGAACACCTCATCCAATAGATAGGTAACAACTAAACCTCCTGCACATAAAAATCAATGGCAGGTGGATAACACCTGCTCACCCCAAATCCTCTTTACAATGAACAGAGACCTAAACCCACATCCCCACCAGTGATTCCACCAACACAGAGAGAGCTAGAGAGTGATTCAGTACAGCCAAATTAATAATGAAAATAATGCTCCACTTTCAGATATAGTAAAACATAAAATCAGGGTGAAACAAATCAGTATATAACTAGCAAATAAAGACAATGACTTCGAAATGTCTAGGAAACAATAGACAACCTCAAATCAAACAAGCAAACAAAAAAATAGGACAAGACAACAGAAATAAAAGCCCAGGGTAAAGAATTATCTATCACAGAAGAAGAACAAACAAACTCTTAGAAGAAAAGATAGATATAAATCTCTTTGACCTTGAATGTAGTAATGGTTTATTAGATATGAAACCTAATGCAAAAGCAAACTAAACAGACAAATTGGGCTTTATCAAAATTCAAACTTTTTCCTTCTGATGAGTACATTGTTGTTGTTGTTGTTGTTATGTGCCGTCGAGTCGGCCCCGACTCATAGCGACCCCTCCTTGGGTTTCCGAGGCAGTATCACTACGG
Organism: Orycteropus afer afer; assembly: GCF_000298275.1. NCBI lineage: Eukaryota > Metazoa > Chordata > Mammalia > Tubulidentata > Orycteropodidae > Orycteropus > Orycteropus afer. The sequence continues at coordinate 4,939,090 of NW_006921673.1, read as the reverse complement.
AAGTAGGATTGCCCAACCTTCCTTCCGAGGAGTGGCTGGTGGGTTTGAACCGCCAGCCATCTGGTTAGCAGGCAAGTGTCTTAGCCACTATGCTACCAGAGCTCCCGATGAGTACATTAGACATTGAAAAGGCAACCCACAAAATTGAATATTTACAAATCATATATATGATAAGGATTTAGCATTGGAAATCATTTGAAAAATTCTTACAACTCAATAGTAAAAGGATAAATAACCCAATTACAAAAGGGGCAAAGAATTTGAATAGAGAATATCCCATAGAATATATTAATAGCCAATTTTTGCTGTGATTGTTGTTATTTGCCTTTGAGTTGGACCCGACTCATAGTGACCCCTTCTTGGGTTTCCAAGGCAGTATCACTGCAAAAGTAGATTGCCCAACTTTCCTTCCGAGGAGAGGCTGGTGGGTTTGAACCCCCAGCCTTCTAGTTAGCAGTCAAGTGCCTTAGGCACTATGCTACCAGAGCTCCCTTAATAGCCAATTGGCACATGAAAAGATGATTAACATTATTAGCCATCAGGAGAATGCATATCAAAACTTTAAAGCCACTCAAACCAAACTAAACTCACTGTTATCAAGTTGATTCCAACTCACAGCAACCCCCTTTGGGTGTCCAAGGCTATAAATCTTTATAGAAACAGATTGGCTCATCTTTCTACTGTGAGTGGTGGGTTCGAATCACTGATCTTTTGGCTATCAGCTGTGGTAAAGTTTGTGTGTCAACTTGACTAGGCCTGGTTAAGTAGCTGGGCAGCTGGATGTAGTATTCCCCATGATGGGACTGGTAATCAATTCCATGGTAGAATCTACTGTGAGCAGCTGAGTAGCTGTGTTAGGGATGTGGTCCGCTTCCTGTATATAAGGAGAAACCATGGACAATGTCTTTAGCTTATGGCACGGACAAACCCTGCATGTATCCAAGTTGTTCAGCAGCCTGCATGCTCTGCTGACATTGGGACTTTCAAAAGACTTGAATAAATGGCCCACCACGTGGTTTGGTAACATCAAGACTGTGTCTTTTTACTTGTCAACCTTGGGTTTGTCATCCTCAACAGCCAGAAGCTGTCTGAGTGAAGAAAATCCTCTAGCTCCAGTAGGCTGAAGCCCAAAATTGAGGGGCTTTCACCCAGCCCTTTGAACTCAGACTTAAAGCCTCCAAACTATAAGAGAATAAACTATTTGTTCAAGCATACCATTTGTGATATATTTTTGTCAGAGCAGCACTAGGTAAGCTGAACAGCAGCCAAATGCCTTAAGCATTACACCACAAGATTTCCTTTTACATCCACTAGGACAGCTATGATTAAAAAGACAGATAATAACAGGTGTTGGTGAAGAAGATGAAGAATTGGAACCTTTATACATGGCTGTTGGAAATGTAAAATTGTGTGGCCACTTTGGAAAACAGTTCAAAAAGTTAAACACAGTTACCTCATGATCCATCAACTCTACTCCTATGTTGTTGTTGTTGTTGTTATGTGCCGTCGAGTCAAACCCGACTCATAGCGACCCCTCCTGGGGTTTCCGAGGCAGTATCACTACGGAAGTAGGATTGCCCAACCTTCCTTCCGAGGAGTGGCTCGTGAGTTTGAACCACCAGCCGTCTGGCTAGCAGGC
>NW_006921673.1:4936177-4937151 GCF_000298275.1 Orycteropus afer afer | reverse complement strand
TAGCAGGCAAGTGTCTTAGCCACTATGCTACCAGAGCTCCCTCTATTCCTATGTACATACCCAAAATTATTGAAAATATATGTTTACACACAAAATCTTATGCTCAATTATTTATAGCAGCATTATTTGTAATAGCCAAAACTTAAAACAATCCAAATTTTCACCAATGGGTGAATAGGTACATAAAACATGGCATAACCATACAATGGAATAATATTTGGCTGTTAAAAGGAATGTAATACTGATACATGCTACAAAATTAATGAATCTTGACAACATTTTACTAAACAAAAAAGAAACCAGGCACAGAAAGCCACATATTGTATGGATCTGTTCAGGAGCAGATTACCCAATGAGCAAGGTAAGTCTGGGCTTACTTGGACTTAATTACTAATCTGTACTTAAAAATTTCACATGGACTTCACGACATTTTTGGTTATAAGAGCCCCAGATGCACATGGTTAATCTTTGTGGCTGCCCTTAAAAATAGTTGTTAATGAAGCCACTCAAAATGGCAAGACATGATTTTGAAACCTCAGACTTCATTGGAAGATTTCCAAAATTTAGCCACATTTGTTTAAAATTACTCTACTTATGAGCCATGTTACAATTAAAATAAGTCCATGAGAGCCAAAATATGATCTTCAATATATCCCTCCTGAATTTAGAGACCATATAAAGAATAGATTGGATGCATTGAACACCAATGACCGAAAACCTGAAGAATTGTGTGATGACATCAAGAGCATCATCCATGAAGAAAGCAAGAGGTCATTAAAAATACGAGAAAGAAAGAAAAGGCCAAAATGGATGTCAGAAGAGACTCTGAAACTTGCCTTTGAGTGAAGAGTAGCTAAAGCAAAAGGAGTCTATGGGCAAAATCCCTCCTGAATTTAGAGATCATCTAAAGAATAGATTTGATACATTGAACACCAATGACCGAAAGCCAGATGAATTATGGGAAGATATCAAGA
>NW_006921673.1:4918935-4934814 GCF_000298275.1 Orycteropus afer afer | reverse complement strand
ATGGAAGCAGCAATCAGGACATCAGACGACATACAGCACTGGGCAAACTTGGCTCCAATGGACCTCTTTCAAGTGCTGAAGAGCAAAGTGTCTCCTTGAGGACTAAGATGTGCCTGACACAAGCCATGGTAGTTTCAATTGCCTCATATGCATGTGAGAGCTGGACAGTGAATAAGGAGGACTGAAGAAGAGTTGATGCTTTTGAGGTGTGATGTTGGTGAAGAGTGCTGAAAGTACCATGGACTGCTAAAAGAACTAACAGGTCTGTCTTGGAGGAAGTGCAACCAGAATGATCCTTGGAGGCGAGAATGACCAGACTTCATCTCACCTACTTTGATCATCGTGTCAGAATGGACCATTCCCTGGAGAAGGATGTCATGCTTGGTATGGGGGAGTGTCGATGAAAGAGGGGAAAGCCCCCAATGAGGTGGACTGACATGCAGCGATGGGCTCAAGTGTAGCAAGAATCATGAAGCTGACTCAGGACCAGGCAGTGTTTCGTTCTACTGTGCATAGGGTCTCTATGAGTAAGAGACAACTTGATGGCACTTAACAACAACAACACAACTATTCATGAGCATGGGTTTAAAATCTTTACAAGACAATTATCCTTCTCCTCCTTTACAATTAACTTGGTAAATTCACCTTAAGAAGATACTTCTACTTTAAGGACAATCTTAACTTTCACACCAAGAGAATTATTGTGTTGTTGTTAGGTGTCATCGAGTCATCTCTGACTCATAACAACCCCTATTTACAACAGAACAGAACACTGCCCAGTCCTGTGTCAGCCTCACAATCCTTGCTAGACCTGAGCCCATTGTTGCAGCCAGTGTGTCAGTCTCATCAAGGGCCTACCCCTTTTTCACTGATATTCCACTTTACTAACCATGATATCCTTAAATTGATATATTCATTGTCTAGAGGGGATTGATTATTTTTGTTGTTGGTTTTTTTATTGTGACTTGGGTGAAAGTTTACAGAGCAAATTGGTTTACCATTCAACAATCCATACACATTCTGTTTCGTGACATTTACTGCAATCCCCACATGTAACAGCATTCTTTCCATTTCCTCCCTACAAACATCCCTTCACTTCATTCTTCCTTCCCATCCCCTCCCACCTTCCTAGCTCTATCCCTGGACAAATACTGTCTTCTTGATCTCATATGTTTGATTGTTGTAAAGAATGCATATGTTCCTGATATTACAGTTCACCTTATAGGTCTGCCTATTATTTGGCTGCCAATTGAATCATGGGGGGTAAGCTCAGTTCCTAGTCAGAAGTTTGTTCAAGGGCTATAGTCTTCAGGGTTCCCCCAGCCTTCATCAGACCAGTAAGCCTGAACATTTTCATGATTTTGAGTTTTTTTGCACACGTCCTCCCACTCTATCTCTATCCAGAACCTCTTGTGATCCTTTGCAGAGCTGTCAGCAGTGATATCTGGTCACCATCTAGTTTTTCTGGTCTCAGAGTCATGGAGGCTGGGGTTTATGTGCTCCACTAGTCCTTTGGAATAATTGTTTCCTGCAGCTTTGATTTTCTTCACTCTTCTTTGCTCCAGAAAAGAAGAGAGCAATAGTTGTACCTTAGATGGCCACTTCCAAACTTTTAAGACCCCAGTCACTCCTCACCAAAGTAGGATGTAGAACATAGTCTTTGTGGATTTTGTTATGGCAATTGACCTTAGTATCCTCCAAGACTACAGTCTTGAGCATCTTTAACCAGCAACTCATTCCCTCAAAGTGTTTGGTTATGAATAAGGCACTTTCATATCTTTGTCCTCTGTATGCTTTACTGCATTTTTGGTTCTATTTGCAGTGCAGATAAATATATAGGTAAAAATAACTTCTGTCAAACCTATATATTTTGTGGGTGTAGTCCCACCCCTATTCAGCTTGAGAAACTATCTATGCATCCACTCCTAAATTATTGTTATTACTGTTATTTCATGATTGTGTGTGTAATAGTATTCATTTTTGTCACTTGTAACTCTTGTGTTTTTGCCTCACTCTTCCACTACCTTGATCATTCTGTGCTGACCTCCCCTTTATTGTATATTCCCTTTCCCTTCATCCAAGTTAATATATGTCTACCCTCCAGTTGATGACTGTCTCTCCCTTCCCATCCCACCTCTGTTGTTGTTGTTGTTGTTATGTGCCATCAAGTTGGACCCGACTGATAGCAACCCCTCCTTGGTTTTCCAAGGTGGTTATCGCTATAGAAGTAGATTGCCCAACCTTCCTTCCAAGGAGTGGCTGGTGGGTTTGAACCACCAGCCTTCTGGTTAGCAGTCAAGTGCCATAGGCACTATGCTACCAGTGCTCCTATCCCACCTCTAGTAACCTTCAAAAAATAGTTTTTTGCTCTGTGGGTAAACCTTTTCTTAACTTTTTATAACAGTAGTTTCAGATAATAACCATCCTTTTGTGATTGATTAATTTCCTCTAAGTTCATCCATTTTATGAGGTGTTCTGCAGATTCATCATTATTCTTTAACATTGAATGGTATTTCATTGTGTGCATGTTCCACTGTTTGTTTATCCATTCATCCATTGATGGACACTTAAGTTGTTTCTATCTTTTTGCTACTGTGAATAATGCTTCAATGAACATGGATATGCATGTATCTGTTCATGTCATGCCTCTTATTTCTCTAGGCTATATACTTAGCAGTGGGATTGCTGAATCATATGGTATTCCTAATCCAACTTTTTAAGGAAGTACCATATCATTTTGCACAATGGCTGTACCATTTTACAATCCCACCAGCAATGTAGGAGTATTCTAGTATTCACACCCTCACCAGCATTTATTGTTTTCTGTTTCTTTGAACTTTGCTCTTAATGTTATAATGCTCTGATTTTAAACAGAGCTTTTAAACAGTAAACAAATTATACCTTAGGGGTTAAAACTCTTAGATCAGTTTAGGAGACCATATTTTCAGGGTCACTGGGAAAACAAACATCTGTTTTGTGATTTTTTTGAGGTCAAGAATGAGGTATCAGCTCAATTTAAAATTTTTGTCCTAGTGTATTATCTCTCACCTCAAAGTTCTAGAAAGGGGGAACTTCAACCAAACCATTTTAATGTTAACCAAACTCATTCTTTGCTGACTTACATTTGGCCACATCATAAACTACACACCCATCTGAACCTGAAGGAAATGAGTTTACAATCCTAATGTAAACAACTAAGTATAGTGCATGAGAAAATGAATTGAATTAAAGGTTGTTCTCAAAAAAACAAACTCACTGCCATCAAGTCAATTCCAACTCAGCAACCCACACTGGGTTTCTGAGGCTGTAAATCTTTATGGAAGTAGATTTCCCCATTTTCCTTCTGCAGAGCAGCTGGTGGGTTCGAAGTGCTGACTTTTGGGTTAGCAGCCAAATGCCTAATCCACTATACCACCCAAGCTCCTTAAGGCAGTTCTAGAGGGAGAGATAGACAGATAGATAGATAGATAGATAGATAGATAGATAGATAGTGAGCCCTGGTAGTTCAGTTGTTAAGGCATTTGGCTGCCAACCACAAGGTCAGTGTTTCAAATCCATCAACTACTCCATGGGAGGAAGATGATTCAATCTACTTCTCTACAGATTTACAGCCTTGGAAACCCTATGGGTCACTATGAGTTAGAATTGACTCAATGATAACGTGTTGTGTATATATATATATATATATATATATATATATATATATATAGTCTTAACCAAGTTATAAGACTTCTTGAAGTCTTTGTTTTCTTACTTGTAAATAGAACTAAAAATATCTATTTCACGATGTAGTTGTGAGGAGTAAACATGAAAATGTTATTAACACAAGATCTGTCACATAGTGAGGACTTTATACTATTTGCCTCCCCTGCAGTAGATACCATGGAAGATCAGAGGAAAGACCATTAATTCTAAATGGGTGGACAGGGAGTACTTAACAAAAACAAGTAGTCTTGTGCCGTCCTCACAAAGCCATTGTTGCAAATATTGTGTCAGTCCATCTCATTGAGGGTCTTCCCCTTTTTCCCTGAGCCTCTGCTTTACCAAGCATGATACCCTTCTCCAGGGAATGGTTCTTCCTGATGTTCAAAGCAAGTAAGACAAAGTTTCATCATCCTAGCTTCTAAGGAGTATTCTGGCTGTACTTCTTCCAAGACAATCCACGGTATATTCAATATTCTTCTGGCAGTCCTTGATATATTTGGTATTCTTTCCCAACACCATAATTCAAAAGCATCAATTCTTCAGTCTTCCTTATTCGTTGTTCAGGTTTTAGATATATAAAGGTGATTTTAAACATCATGGCTTGGATCAGGCACACCTTAGTCTTCTAAGTTATGTCTTTGCTTTTTAACATTTTAAAGGGATCATTTGCAGCAGATTTACCCACTGCAATACGTCTAATTTCTTGACAGCTATTTCCATGAATGTTGATTGTGGATCAAGTAAAATGAAATCTTTGACAATTTCTTTCTTTACTCCATTTAAGATGATGGTTCTTGTTAGTCCAGTAGTGAAGATTTTGGTTTTGTTAAGAGGCAATGCATGTTGAAGGCTGTATTCTTTGATCTTCATTAGTAAGTGCTTTAAGTCAACCTCATTTTCAGCAAGCAAGGTTGCTGCATATCACGTGTTGTTAATGAGTCTTTCTCAAATCCTGATGCCTCATTCTTCTTCACATAGTCCACTTTCCTGGATTATTTGCTCACCATTACAGATTAAATAGGTATGGTGAAAAGATACAATGCTGACACACAGCTTTCCTGATTTCAAGCCTTGAAGTATCCCTTTTTTTCTGTTTGAAGAACTGCCTCTTGGTCTATGTACAGGTATCACATGAGCACAATTAAGTGCTCTGGAATTCTCATTCTTCACAATGTTATCCATAATTCATTATGACCCACACAGTCAAATGTATTTGCATAATCAATAAAACAAAGTCCACATCTTCCTGGTATTCTCAGCTTTTTGTCAAGATCCGTCTGACATCAGCTGTGATACCCGTCATTCCATGTCCTCTTCTGAATCCAGCTAGAATTTCTGGTAGTTTCCTATTGATGTACTGCTGCAACCATTTCTTAATTATCTTCAGCAAAATTTTATTTGGGTGTGATATTAAAGATATTGTTCAGTCATTTCTACATTCTGTGGGATCACCTTTCTTAGAAATGGGTAGAAATATAGATTCTCTTTCAATCACTTGGCCAGGTAACTTTCTTCCAGATTTCTTGGCATACACAGGTGAGTGCTTCCAGCTTGGCATCCATTTGTTTAAATATCTCAATTGGTAGTCCATCAATTCCTGACGTCTTGTTTTTCACCATTTCTTCCAATGCATCTTGAACATCTTCCTTCAGTACCATCAGTTCTTAATCATATGCCAGCTCCTGAAATAGTTGATGGTCCACCAATGTTTTGTTTTGTTTTGGTATAGTGACTTTGTTTATTTCTTCCATCTTCTTTTGATTCTTCCTGTATCGTTTAGTATTTTTCCCATAGAAGGTTTCAATATTGCAACTCCAGCCTTGAATTTTTCTCTTCAGTTCTTTAGCTTGAGAAAAAACTACTATGCTCTTCCCTTTTGGTTTTCTAACTCCAGGTCTTAGTATATTTCATCATAATTATTTCCTTTGTCTTCTCAAGCCACTCTTCAAAATTTTCTGTTCAGCTCTTTCACTTTATCATTTCTTGCATTTGCTTTAGCTACATTACATTCAAGAGTAAATTTGAGTCTCTTTTGACATCTATTTTGATCTTTCCTTTCTTTCCTGTCATTTTAATAACATTTTACTTTCTTCATGTATGATTTCCTTGATGTCCGTGATTCATTTGGCATTCCAGCATTAGTGTTCAAGGCAAATTTATTCTTGACGTGGTCTCTAAATTCATGTGGGCTATACTGAATTTTGTGTTCTTGCTCTTATGGACTTGTTTTAATTTTCTTCAGCTTCAACTTGAACTTGCATATGAACAATTGATGGTCTGTTCTGTAGTCAGCACCTAACCTTGTTCTGACTGATGACATTGGTTGGGCTTCTCCATCATCTCTTTACAAAGATGTTGTCAATTTGATTCCTGGGTATTCCATCAAGTGAGATTCATGTGCATAGTCACTGTTTATGTTGTTGAAATAAAATATTTGCAGTTAGTAAGTAGTTGGTCTTGTGCGATTTCCAGTGTCATTTCTATCATCACAGCCATATTTTCCAGCTACCAATCCTGCTTCTTTGTTTCCTACTTCCCCATCCCAGTCACCAGTAATTAACAATGTCTCTTGATTGCAGATTTGATCAATATTAGACTAAAGAAGTTGGTCAAAACGTTCCATTTCTTCATTTTTGGCATTAGTGGTTGGTGTGTGAATTTGAATAATAATTGTATTATCTGGTCTTCCTTGAAAGTGTGTGGATATTGTCCTATCACTGACAGCATTGTACTTCAGAATAGATCTCAAAATGTTCTTTTTTACAATGAATTTAATGCCATTCTTCTTCAACTTGTCATTCCCAGCATAGTATGTCATGTGATTGTCTGATTCAAAATGACTAATACCAAACAATTTCAGCTCACCAATGCCTACAATATCAATCTTTATGTGTTCTATTTCATTTATGAACACTTTGAGCTTTCCTAGATTCATACTTCCTACATTCCATGTTCCAATTATTAATGGAGTTTTGCAGCTGCCTCTTATTTTGAGTTGTGGCCCATTAGTGAGTGAAGGTCTTGTAAACTTTATTCCATCCATGTCATTAAGGTAGAATCTGCTTTGAGCGAGCACCTCTTCCAGTTGTATTTTGAGTGCCTTCCAACCTCAGGATGAGTACCAGAAGTTCATCTTCTCATACTATGTCAACCTATTTCCACTGCTATTCCTAAGGTTTTCAGTGGCCAATTTTTCAGAAGTATATCACCAGGTCCTCCTTCCTAGTCTGTCTCTGTCTGGAAGCTCTGCAGAAACCTGTCCACCATGGGTGAAACTGCTGGTGCTTGAAATACTGGTAGCGTAACTTCCAGCATTTACAGCAACACACAAGCTACCAAAGTATGACAAAATGACAGATAAGTGGTGGTTCTAAGGTTTAGAGATCCAAAATCATTGTTTCTTGTTTTGAGAAGGCTATGAGCCAGGCCACTTGATGAGTGTTCTGTGGGTGCAGGACTTCCACATGTCTCCATCATGTGGTGCAAGCCACTGTTGGATAAATTTATAGGATATGGGATAGGGTAGAAACTAACTTCCAGGTCACTAGAACTGAGATCTATGATATAAAGGTTTAGAAAGCCATTCATAGAAGGCCAAAATCAAAACCAAACTCACTGCCATTAAATTGGATCTGACTCATAGTGACCCCTCCTTGGGTTTCTGAGGCAATATCAGTATGGAAGCAGACTGCCCAATCTTCCTTCTGAGGAGTGACCAACACACAAAAAAAGAATATCTACTATTAGAAAGATCAAATGGTTCATAAACTCTGTTATTATCAATGCTTCCAGGAACCATAGATATTTTTTTAGAACAATCTCAGATGTCATATCTTATTCAAATGTTCTCTCCTGGGGTTCACTGACAGGAAAATTATGTTTTTCATTGTTCTGGAGTATGTCATGTAAGTCTTTCTGAGTGGTCTGTAACTTCTACATGTAGTGACTAACAACATGGGCTAAGGGAAATCACCGTGAATGGGTATATTGTGGATGAATGAGTAAGTGTGTGGTTTTGAATTGTGGAGTGACTGGGGAAGTCATGATTTGCATAGGATAAGAAAGAAAGGGCATTCCTTTTGGACTAGTTGAATTACTCCTTCAGCTCATCAGTCTGTAATAGGTGATAGTGAGCATGTTTGATTTGAATGTTGTTGTTGTTGTTATTTGCCATAGAGTCAGCCCCGACTCATAGCGACCCCTTGATTTGAATAGTGCCCTCCAAAACAGAAATATAAACTTGGAGTAAACGCTTCAGTTCAGGAAGATTGGTACTTCAAGCAAATGAAACTTTTCATTCACGAGAGGGTTGCAGTAGTTATGAACATGGAGGGAATGATAATTTCCAGGCAATAAAGTGTGCCACTTAAAGTGCGTCATCAATTTGAGGATGGTATGATGAATATAAGAGGATAGGAGATATAAGATTAAGTCCCTCATGGAATGTCTGAAGGGAGCCCAGGGGTTAAAAGTGGGTGGCTACTTGCACCAGTGGGATTGGTTATTTTTCTAGTGGCATCATGCTACTCTCAGACTAGTGACTCAAGCACAAGGCACCTGGCCTCATCACACCCAGTCTTTATTAAACCATCTGGTGATGTATGCAGTTTTTAAGTACCCACGAGACACCCAGCAAACACGTACTTACAAGAACACATCACACAACCCACCCCAGTATGAGGGTTAGTTGCTATGGTGTGAGTTTTGGCAAAACTTTACTCTTGTCAAAAAAAAACAAACAAACCCACAGCCACTGGGTCAATTCTGACTCATAGCAACTTATTAGGACAGAATAGACTTCCCCATAAGGTTTCTAAGGCTATAAATATTTACAGAAGTAGACAGTCTTATCTTTCTCCCATGGAGTGACTGGTAGATTCAAACTGTCAACCTAAAATTACAAGGAATTCAAGGATTCTAATGCAATGGTCCACTAATAAAGCACTTTCCTAAGATATTCTAATTCTCTTGTCAAAGTATATGACCCATTCTACTCAAGTAACAAGATGAGAATACATCATTTTGGTAAGAAAATCCACAAAACCAACCCCTTAAAGAGTTAATTTCAGCACTGGCCACATGCTAGTTGATAAGGGTGTCATACACAGCTATACTGCAGTCAGGATTCTGAGGTCAGCCCTACATCAAGATTGCCCTGTTAGAAACTGCAAACCACCCATCACTCCATCACTTCAGAAAGCCAGCACTTTATTGCATTCTCCCCGGGGAACAGAACACTGATCTCCATAGGTGGCCGTTTTTGCCAACATATGTTAGGAAAATTGGTTTCCCCAAAATCTCTAAGGAAGCAGGAATATAAGGAGTTTTGAGCTTCCAACATTTGAAGATCATCAGACAGTTGCTTTGCTCCATATTTCTGCCCCATAGTGTTGTAATTCCTTTATGCATGGCATGGGATGTGGCCATTGACCCCTACTAAATAACAAGCAGCTGGATCTGGAACTTCATAATATCCATATTCTTCCCCTCTTCAGGCAATGCCTGATGCATCTATCAAGGTTTCTGCTTGACTAGAACTGGCTGAGAAGTTCTAATGCAAGTGAATCCTGAACAAATTATAAACTCACATAATTATTGGTGCCTTGCAGACACATCTATGGGAGGTTCACATAAAAATTCTAATCTTCAATTTCACCTTAAAAATAAAGATCTATAACCAAAAGACTTACATTTCCAGGATAACAATTTACAATGATAAAATAAAAACTCTAATAATAAAATAATACCTCTTTGAGATTGACATCTCCCCATTCCCACTGATGTTATATGAATCACTTTTCTCATTTATATTTGGGTTTGCTTAACTTAAATGAAGAGGAAAGACAGAAGGAATAACATGAAAAAAAAGAAGAAAGAAGGTAGGAAAGCATGAAATATGAACTACTTAGAAGGACATATACTAATCTATGAGAACAGAAGGATAGGTTGGGACCATGATGTAAAAGACTATGAAAACCATTCTACCTATTGAGCTTTATTTTATAGATAATATTGTTGACAGTGAAGATCTTTACCTAAGGGTTTAATAAAATGTAAACAATTTTAAAAAGATAATTTTGTGAATAGCAAGGAGAACACAGTGTAAAATTTGAAGACTACAAGCAAGGAAGTTATTACAGAAGAGCCCATGGAAAAAAATATGAGAATATGCCCTATGGCCTTGTCTATGGTGATGGAGAGGAGGAAAGAAATACTGGAGAGAATTCAGAGATAAGATTCACAAAACTTAGTAGTCAATTGCCTATGAGGAAAGAAAGAGAGGAAATAAACATGAGTTTGATGATTCTAGCTTAAGTGTCTTGAAGAAGACCATTAACCTAGTTGAAGAATTCAGGAGGAATTGAATTGAGAGAAAGATGAGTTCCATTTAAATGTGGTGAAATGGAGAAAGTGACTGCTCATTTAATGTGAACACATCCAGCAAACACAGCTGAAAATAAAATAAAGAACCAAAGACAGGGGTTTGGAAATCATCAGTATAGAGATGATTATTTAAGTCAGAGAACTCAGTGAGATTGTCCAAAACAAGACTAAGGGGGGTGGGGGGTAGAACACACAACATTGAGGAGCACTATACTCACAGAGAGGGTGACAGAAGAAGAGCCAACGAGGGACACTAAGAAGGAAAATAAAAGATAGGGATGTGCTGGATATTTTCCATTTGTCCTTCCAAATCCATTTTCTATCCTGCTCTGTGCCCTAGAGACTGACCTGAATGACCTATATCCATGGGCTCTCTTGTCCTCTTCATGTGTTCTGATTTGGTCAACGGAGAACATTGGCTGAGAGAGGAGGTTAGGAAGATAGTAAAGGCAGGTTATTTATTCCCTTGACTCCATCTCTAATGGGTTGCCTTAGATCAGCTGCACCCTCTCTAAAGCTCACAGCTACCACCCAGAAGCTCTCTCCATGCAACAGTTTTGGTAACTGCTCCTGCTTCTCCCCCTTCAGGCCTGGTGGTGGTCACAGCTCCCCTTTTCCCAGTCTACTGCACCATATCTGGTTACTTTTCTGTTCTCTGTCCCTATCTTTGTAGCAGGTCCATTCATTAAACTCCCTTCAATTACTCAGGGAGAATGTGCCATCTGTTTCCTGCTGGGATCTTGACCGATTCAGAGGGTGAATCCAGGATGGCACAATATCCTGGGAGCTATAGTAGAGGGGCTTTAACAAATGCTCCAGGCCACATAATGAGATAAGGACCAGAAAAAGAGGCACTGAATTTGACCTTTTTATTTCCCGAAGACTGGTGGGGGTAGAAATCAGAATGCAATGTTTTGCACAGTAAATGAATGGAGAAAAAATATAAGCAATAAGGGGGGAAAAAAAGTCTTCAAAATCTTAGTGATCTAGAGAAACAAATGGAGATAGGATGCAATCTGAAATATAACTAATCTGCCTTGAAAGCAGGGGAGAGAGGGAAATAGCACTATAAAACTTCTTTTTTGGTCAATTGCCTGATTGTCAAATGCTTCAAATGATCTCCTTAAATTAGCAAATCACCTTCTCCCTGAGATTTTAATTTAACAGAAATGCTCAAATATGACCAAGAGACAACTAAATATGAAATATCTAGTTCATGCTCACCTCTCTGAGTAATTTAGGTTATTAATCATTTATAGGACAACATAAGCCACCTCTAGGAAAACGATGATTCTTTATTGCTTGTTAAAAATATTTACACTTTCCTCTACCAGCTGTATATAAGGAATTGATATTTTCTGAATTGCTAAGTCAATAACATCTTCCTTGAGCCATCAAAGCATTTGATAAACCAGCAAAACATGAGAGCCTCTGCCGCAAATAAGTGGGAGGCTCTCAGGCTGTCAGGCAATTAAGTGGACCTGAATAAGCTGATGTAATTAAGCCTCTTACTGCATAATTATCTTTATTTTAAATGTGTCTTTTGATGAAACATCTGTTCCCTGCTCCAGTTATGAAAAGAGGGACCCATGCTCACGAAGAAAACAGAGCTTGTGAGGCCCTCACACATGCTGCCTGTGCTGCTCAGATCCAAGGCAACAAATGTTGTCATTTGTTCCATCTTTGCATGCAAGAGGCAGGTGTCCTCACGTTCTCAGTCCATGTCCGCCTGACCTCTGAGCTCACAGCAGCTGTCTGGAGCATTGTCACACAAAGCAATCCCTGAGTGCCCAGAGAACACTCGGCAGAAGGGGGTGCATTGAGCTGTTAGGGAAGCACTTTGACCATGTGCAAAGGAGAACAATCAGATGTGCTCAGCAAATGTAGGTTGGATATTAATGGTCAACATGCTCTTTTTGAGTTCCTTGTCATCAGGCAGCAGTGCAAGACCCAATCTCTAGAATCAAAAGTAAATATGATTAGTTAAACTTGAACTTGTCAAGATCAGGGCAACATTATCATGGCAAATTCTGTATGGTGTTTTTAATGTCCTCAATTGTTGTAGGCTCCCAATTGTAGTTTGTCAATTTCACGTGTTTGTCTGAATCAGATCTTGGATCACACTAATGGACATTTAAATGGGAAAGCCATAGCATTTGGTTAGGAATAAACCTGGAAGTAGCAATAGTTCATATACATACACACACACACACACACACACACACACATATATATAGTTCTCTTTTTCTTTAAGTATAAGCCCTGGTGGTGAAACAGTTAAGTGCTCGGCTGCTAACCAAAAGGTTGGCAGCTCAAACGCACTCAGCAGCTCAATGGGAAAAAGACCTGGTGATCTATTCAAGTAAAGGTTACAGCCTAGAAAACCCTATAGGGCAGTGCTCTCTGTCACATGAGGTCACTATGAGTCAAAATTGACTCAATGGCACCTAAAAACAACAACACATCTGGTTTTATATTTGGGTGGTTCCACTTAGGGACTAAGTGACATTTACTGTTCTCTTTTAGCCTTAATTTACTCATCTCAAGCCAAAAGGCTGGCAGTTCAAACCCACCAACCACTCCTCAGAGGGAAGGTTGAGCAATCTACTTCCATAGTGATACTGCCTTGGAAACCCAAGAAGAGGTCGCTATGATTTGGGTCTGACTCAATGGTATATAACAACAACAACCCTGGAAATAATACTTCTTGGGCCAAGTTACTATGAGGATTAGCAATTAAACACAGTGCTTGATAGAGATATAATGCCTCGAATACGGTAGCTAACATCAACAAATGTTATTTTCCTCCCCCTTTCACTGCTCCACCTTCTCCTACTTCCCATGCAGAGGCCTGGGAACAGAATACCAGTTCCTTAGTTAATGGTAAGAAAACTTCTGGACTAATACCATCTCTCTTTATGTTGTTCAGTAGACTAGGAGGCAGGGATCTGATCAAGGCAATGGGAGTTTAAAGCATCAAGGCAATGGGAGTTTAAAGCAATCAGGCCACAACAGCCTAGTACACCTGGAGCAATGAACCTCCCTCAGTGACCAGATGTTATACCCTTGAGCCTGGCAGTAGTTTTCCTGCTCAATAATGGACATATGCCTCCAGGACTCTATATATTCTATGTTCTATATTTTTATTTTTGACTATTTTTATCCTTCAGTATCTTAATATCAGCTTTTTGGCATGCTAATATCACAAACCAATGCTTTAATCTCCTTCCCCTTTTTTAGCAGTTTTATTAAAATGTAAGTCACATGTCATGCAATTCATCTACCTGAAGTGTGCAATTAAATGGCTTTGAGTAAATTCATAATATGGGCAACCATCACCATGGTCAATTTTAGAACATATTGTCACCCCAAAAAGAAATTCTGCACAGTTTACACATCACTAGTTAATCCTCCCATGCCCTCTTACCTAGACTATTCTACTTTCTGTCTATAGATTTGCCTATTCTGATGATAAATGGAATCACACAATATATAGAACTTTGTGACTGGCTTCTTCCACTTAGAACAATATTTTCAAGGTTCCTCATTATTGAAGAATGTATTCCTTTTTTATGGTTGAATAATATTCCATTGTATGTATGTATCACATTTTGTTTATCCATTCATCTATTGATGAATATTTGGATTTTTTACACTGTGGGGGTATTATGAACAACGTTGCTATGAACATTTAAGTATAAGTTTTTGTGTGCACATGTGTTTTTATTTCTCTTGTCTCTATACCTGAGCCTAAATTGCTACATCATATGATAACTCTACGTTTAACTTTTTGAGGAACTGCCAGACTGCTTTCCAAAGCAGCTGCATCATTTAACACATCCATCCACAATATGTGAATATGCCAATTTTTCAAACTCCTCACCATCTTTAATTTTATGGTAGCCATCCTAGTGGGTGTGAATGAAATAAATGAAATAGAGGAAGACCCTCAAGGAGATAGATTGGCACAGCAAATTCAACAACGAGCTCAAACAGTAAACATTATGATGATGGGAAAAGACTGGGCAGCATTTTGTTCTGTTGTACATAGAAGCTCCGTAAGTCAGAAGTTATTCCATAGCACTTAGCAACAACAACAGTGGATGTGAAGTAGTATCTCATTATAATTTTGATTTGCATTCCCCTGATGGTTCATTGCCTTACTTAAAACTTATCAATGACATATATTAAAAGCTACTGCTTCTAGGAGTATCTTGCATTGGTACTTTTATGCTTCTTAGTGTACTATTTAGGAGCTCTGGTAGCACAGTGGCTAAGGCTAACCAGAAGGCTGGCAGTTGAAACCCACCAGCCACTCCTCGAAAGGAAGATGGGGCAATCTACTTCTGTAGTGATACTGCCTCAGAAATCCAAGAAGGGGTCGCTATGAGTTGGGTCTGACTCGATGGCACATAACAACAACAACAAGTGTACTATTTGCCAATATGGGCTTTCCTGCAGTAAAACAGTTGCCTAAGAAGTTGCTTTCACTGCCCAGATCTTTGTGATAATGTGTATCAAATTATTTTGCAATGGGAAAGAAAATAAACATGTGTTAAGAGTAACTCTTGTTCATCTCACAGCAAGGACATTAACCAATTGCCTTCAATTTGATTCTGACTCATGGCAACCCCACATGCATCAGAACAGAACTGCACTTTGCAGGCTATGAGCTTCTGGAAGTAGATTACCAGATCTTTCTTCTGAGGCACCTCTGAGGTGGGTTCAAACTACAAACCTTTCAGTTAGCAGTCAAGTGCTTAATCATTTGCACCAGCCAGGAATTCTGAAAGGACATTAAGGATGAAGATAACATATGAAGAAAGGTATCAATGGCTATCCCAGAAGGGAAAGTTGAAATTAAATCATCTAGTACGTTCCTTGGAAGAGATAATGGGCAAACTTCATCTCATTACTTTAGTCATGTTGTCAGAAGGGACCATTCCCTGGAGAAGGATATCATGTTTGGTAAAGTAGAGGGTCAGCAAAGAAGGAGAAGACCCTCAATTAGATGGATTGACACAGTGTCTACAATGATGGGCACAGCAAAGATTGTGAAGATGGCACAGGACCCAGCAGTGTTTCATTCTGTTGTACATAGGGTCACTATGAATCAGAGCTGACTTGTTGGCACCTAACACCAGCAGTTAATCACTATTTTAAAGCCAAGTTTTACAAAGAAGAATGAAAAAAACCAAAGGTGCATAAAAACAATTAGTCCATGGGCACACCATGTAAACCTCAGCCTATATAACTATGAGACCAGAAGAACTAAACGGTAACCAGCTACCACTGTCAACCACTCAGAGGGTAGGAGTTCTTGGACAGAAGAACAATGTGGAACAAAATTCAAAATCATGAGGAAAAAAAGGGGGGGGGGCAGGTTTGCTGGTCTGATAGAGCCTGCTGGAACTCCTGAGACAATGGCCCCTAGTTGCCCTTCAGGTCTGGAATTAAACCCATTTTTGTGACCTCCAGACAAACAAAAGACAGACATATGAGCTGAATATTTACATTTACATTAGGTAGATGCACTCCTTGGCGAGATCGATCATGGGAGAATAGAAGGGTTGTGTATGCTTCAGGGGGCAGGAGTGCTTGGGAGGGAAGGATACAGGGAAGAGGTAACTATGGGGAGGAAGTGGGAAGAGAGCTGTTGAATTGTGGGAAATTGCAGTCAATGTCATGAGACAAAGTGTATGTGAGTTGCTGTATGGAAAATGAATTTGCTCTGTAAACTTTCACCCAAATCACAATAAAAATTTTAAAAAAAAATCAATTTTTAATATC